>NC_051179.1:92619749-92947248 GCF_013339695.2 Rhipicephalus sanguineus
TGGTCAAAAGTGGGCCGATCACGGAGGCAATGCAAAAGCAGGTGAGACGCAGAAAGCTTTCGGAGGGGGGCGGGAGAGGATCAATGCATCGACTGAGAAGAAAAAGAAGATGGCTTTCGCCTGCGAGTCGTTTTAGGTGAATGAACAAGGAGCTGTGAGTCTTTAATTCGTGTCGATGAAGGTCAATGAAAATAAAGCGCGGAATAAGAAGCTTGAAAGTTAAACGATGAGAACAATCTTACGAAGATATATATTAAGAAAATGTATCTCAAGTTTGTGTCGAAACGTGTTAGGGTTACTATCGAACTCGCGCAGCACGGCAATCTTCAATTGCTACATCTATTCTTACTGCGCTGTCAATAGGACTATCAGCTCGGATCAGTGACTGAATGTCTGATTGATTGATTGATTGATTGATTGATTGATTGATTGATTGATTGATTGATTGATTGATTGATTGATTGATTGATTGAAAGCATTCTGTTATTGCATAAGCTCAGGAGTGGAAAGGGAGGGCTGCCTGTTTCCTCGTCTCGTGTATTCCGGAATTTCCACGCACTTCAGTATATTGTATCGCATTCATGACTCGAAAACTAGGAAGATTGCTGAAGCTTTCTTTCTAAAGAGAAACAGTGATCTCTATGTGACTTCACCGTCCGTGTCGCTTATGCAGAGAATAAAACGTTTATTTGATGGTCTGTGAGAAGATGGGTGAGTGGGATTCTTAGACCGGGATCCCATTGGCGCGGGCCGCTCTCTTCGCATGTTTCACGAGGGCCTCTTGGGTCTTCGGATCCGAGCTTATAAAAAATGAGGTTTAGTTTCCGCACGGCATTTGATTTTAGATGCGAAGCATCTTATGGCGGAGTTCAAACCGGTACTGTGTGGCGTGATCACCCTTATTGCGCATGCGCAACCCCTCTCCACACACCTCCACTTCCTCTCTCCCCTCCCTCTTCACTTCGCCTCTCTTCACTTCCCCTCTCCACTCCCCCTCTGAAACGCGGGCTCGACATTCCGAAACGCTGTTTCACATCGCTTCATAGTCCCCTTTAGCGCGAGATGGTGTGATTTTTAGAGCATCATGTGCTTTCACTATATTTGGACCGCGCAGCTGTACAGCCATCGCGAGCGCCAATGGAGCCAACAGCACGTTGGAAGTGCTGTCGTGCACTGTCTTGCTAAGCCTACGTGCCTGCTCTGGTTATCAACAAGGGTTAGCGTCTATATGAAATTATACATCGGCCAACCCAAGAACAAAAATGAACCGATCACATATCTATGAGCCATGTCCACGTCCTTTATTTCAAATTCTCTAAATGGCCTGACCTGTGCGGTTGAAATATTTGCTACCGCTAGGTACCAAAAAACTCACAGGGTCCCTTATGAATTTGCCTCAGACGACTGGAAGGCAAATGACATCATCTTCTGCTTCTCGGTAGATGCACTGATCCTCCCCTGTTCACCTCTGACAGCTTTCTGCCACTATAGTGTGGTTTTTAGATGTGAAGCATCTTATGGCGGAGTTCAATCTGGTGGTGGTGTGCGGCGTGACCGCCCTTACTGCGCATGCGCAAACCCTCTCCACACACCTCCTCTCCACCCCTCCTTCCCCCTCTCCACTCCCCCTCCTCGTTTAGATAAAAGGCTCGCGTTAGGTCGTACACACGCTCAGCTGCGCCGGTGTCATGAGTTCCAACGTAAACGCCGGCGCCTTAACGCCTGCCGAGATCGCGGAGCAGCGGGTGGAGAAGCGGAAGGCTCGACGTGCCAAAGCGCTACGTAAACGTCGGCAAGAGGACCCCGAGCTCCGGGCTAGGGAAGCTCAGCGCAAACAGCAACGTCGGCGGGAGCTGCTACGGATGAAACGCGGGCTCGACATGCCGTAACCCGGTCGTCATGAATAAAATTAATCCGGACTGCGGGATTTCAGTCTATTGTAGTAAGTGCGGGGGTTTGCTCGATTTAGACCACATGCTTTGGCGCTGCTCGGCGTTGGCTGGTGATGGTTCTCAAGGTGAACAGTGGTGGCAGCGAATGCTGCACAGTGACGCGCTGGCGGACCAACTCAGGGCTGTCCAGAGGGCCCGTGTGGCGGCAGAAGGGCTTGGCCTCTCTGTCCCGACATGGGAGCGGCCCGCATCAGTCCTGGACTGAATCCTCAGGACATCAATAAAGTTATCCATACCATACCATGCCGAAACGCTGCTTCGCATCGCCTCATGGTCCCCATTAAGCGGGAGATGGTGTAATTTTTTAGTAGCCCATTTTTCTCACTTGAATTTCATCCTCTTGTATTTTTCTTTTTCGGTACATATTTCTTCTGTGAATAAATTGAACTTTCAGTCCGCGCTTGTTTGTGTCCCTCTCTGCTCTGTGTTGCTCGTTCGCGTTTCCAGATGGTTGCAATTAATCTATACCAATTACCTGCATGACCAGACGTGGGAGCGGCCCGCAACGTGCTAGGGCGCGTTCCGATCGGACCAAAATAAAATTTATTCATCCATCCGACTATCTACCCTCCTCCTCCGCATGCACTGCAGGGCCAACAATATTGGCAGGGCCCGCCAACGAGCCATTGGATCATCACTGCGAAGACAGAGGAAGGAAAAAAAGTGAGAGAGCGTCACGTGCCCGTATTGAAGCCTATTAGTCATCAAATGTTTACAAATTGCAATGATGCGCACCGGGACACCTGCAGTCGCTGCGATGGTTGAACGAAACGGCTCACCATGCAGGGCGCCCGGATGAGCACCGGCTCGATCTGTCGAATTCGCCGTTAGGGAGAAATATGCCTTGGTAACGTGATAAGCAAGCGCTATACCATTTGTCGGCTCGCTTTGGCTGCGTCTGGAGCGGGGGCCTAATGCTACCCAGGAGGCACCGCGCACTGGCCGGGAGGGGCGACGTCAGAGGAGGTTGGCTTGAAGAGATTGGCCGAGTCACGTGAGGCTCTCTCATAGTTTTTTCCTTCCTCCATGGCTGAGACGGATGGCCTCGCTGCCATTGCTCAAAAGCGGATTGGGGATATGATCTAACAAATTTAGTGGTGGTGTTGTAGTTGTGCACGAGTCTACAAGGAACACGTAGCCGCGAGAATTTTTCGAAACGGTGCCGTAATAGCGGAGTTACTCGCGTTTAATGATCCAAAAGAGGTCCTCGCTTGTTTCGCTCTTTCCTTCGCTGCGCTTCGTTCACTGTTCTCGTCTCTCCTCCTGACCGATCGAGCTGCTCTTCCTCACCGTGTGAGGAGGAAGAACGGCAAGCGCGCACACCGCGAGCAGACGAACAGGTGCTTTTTGTGGATGACATGACCAGACGCGAATGCTGACGCCACGGCCAACGCTGGGGATTAGCGAAAGGCCAGGAGAGGAGATGGGCTGCCGCGTTTGGCATTGTTGATCGTAACGGCACTCTGAACTCGATGTGCGCGTTTGCTTGAAAAAAAAAAAAAAAATCGGAGGTGGTTTAGGGGCCCTGTAACCGGCAATGCCACGTTTCGTGATATTTGTCCGTGAGCTCTCTAGAATCGTCCAGAGAGCCGATCACATGCCGGCGGCTTATGCTGGACCGCCAATGGGGGACTGGGAAATCTGGGGTGTCGCTGACGTGGAGTTCGTAAGCAAACAAACAGCTCACGTTCTCTAGCTGCGCTGTATTTCTGCCATGAAGGACGACAAGGTAGGTAACACGCGACAAGCATGTGCGCAAGCTTTCTACAGTTTGTTGTTTGCCGATGCAACTCATATACAAAGAAGATAATGGTAAAAGAATGGAAATGACAAAATGGAAGACGATAACGAAAATATTAAAGCACATATGCGTTAGCAATGAGAAGGTAGATTAAACCGCCCGACTCTATTGACAAATGTCCTGACTCCATTGACAAATGTTATAACATTTGTCAGTGGAGTGAGAAGCTGCATCCCCTGAGCGTCACAGAAGGTGGGCTGGTCTGATTTTGCGAGTCACTTTCAAAACACGAAATACGCTTAGATTTCCCGCACTATTTAATTCATGCGCCGCCGAGAAACAGAAAAATACCAAAGCCCGTTCACCCCTTTAGTGAAAGCTGTTCGAACTGCGGAACAGTAATTCACCTCCGTTTCGCTTGTGTTTATCCTGGGTTTATCTGCTCTTTCTGTTCTTTTCGTGTGATATGTGATATCTGACATCCTTTTCTGTTCTTTCCGTATGATTATCTGATTCGTTTCGCGATTATCTACTTTCTGTTCTATGCTCTCCATTCTACTGTTTTTCTCATGTTTGCTGCTCCGAGCTCGGTGCGTCTAAACTCCTGGCGCTGGCGTTTCGCCTCCGCTTATCTCTTCCGTAGATGTGTGTCTAACTCCCGACGCTGGCGTTTCACTGGCTGGGATAGACGAATGATCCCTTCGGGCGACGCTAGCGTTCAATGGAAAGCGCGCGCTGGCGTTGCAAACGTGCAGCCTGCTGTACTTACGCGTATTAAACGTGGGACCTGCGTGACGACAACGCGAGACATGCGTGAGAGTGCGTGCAACGCGAAACAATGAGAGGACGATAGGGCGGTCCCTTAGACTGCTCCGCAGTTAAAAAAAATTGGAGCAGCTACGCACTAATGGTGCGAAGACTGAGGAAACGGTGGAGCGAGTGGCTTTCTCTTCCTCCTTTCCCACCCCTAATTGCTATACTATGCTATACAAGGCGATGCAGTCCTTTTTTTTCGTTCTCTCTCTTTCTCTTTATCGTTCTGTCGCTCTCCCTCCCATAGTAACGCAATCATATGGTTCCCACAAATGCTTGTTCTACACGGGTTCGAATCCCGCCTCGCCACCGAAGTTTTACTACGTCTTATTTATTTCTTCTCCTCCTCTCCACTTCTGTTCTCCTCTCCCACTTTCCTTCATTCAACGCGTTGCTAGTCGACGCGAGATGCCATAGAAGGTAGAGTCCGTTCATGATGATGATGATAGTTTTCTGTTAACGCCACACGGGGCTTTGGCGAGCTTAAACGGCGCCGCTGTTAAAAATGACCACCAAAGCACTCCGTAGAGATGGTTAACCAGCGAGCTGGTGTCCATCGAAGTGTCTTCTGTTGCACCTTATTAACTTTGATTTCTTTATCAACATAAGAGAAGTGTGCTTCGAACTTTGCATCTGGTGATGTTAGCTTGAAGGATATTAGGAACACGTAAAGGATTTTATGGTGGTTAGCAGTCCGTGTTGTGGTGGGTGTCATTCGGTGGGTGTCCATGTAGGAGTGTCACGCTTCCTTCACCGTCAGAAGCAGAATACTTTCGAACTGCTCACTTCAACATGCTTTCGATTACATAGTAAGAGTCCATTTCGCAAAGGCTTTTTACTACCGTATTTATGTGTCGAACACGAATATAGGTCGACCCCCACATCTTAATTGTGCTCTCCGAGAAATAAAAAAAAAATACATATTACTCCAATATAAGACGACCCATGAAAAACTGTAACATTACACATATTTGCACACAATACGCACATGTTATTTACAGTAAGCACGCGCAAAACACGAGACGGATTCCCCCGATTAAAAGCGTATGGCCTTTAGATGTGTATTTTCTCAACTAATGGTGACGAATCACATGCAGTGATCATGGTTTTGTGGGTGTTTTCGTTTCCGCGGTTTCATTCATCGACAAAATATCTTGGCTGGGTGTGCCAGCGTGTGCAGCTGCGGTGGCCGAGTGGAAACTGTATACTCAGCTAGCAGCGTTGGCGGTGGTCTTTGAAAGTTCTTATTAGAGTTCCTAACGCAGTTTTTATTTTGTGTTGTGTAAACTTGCTGCGAAAATAAATATGGGATGCACCAGTGTATAGGCGCTGCTTGAAGAACGGTGGGCGCGACCTGTAACTCCATTATCTCGCTACTTTTTCTAGATTTTTATCACGAATATAACACGAGTTTATTTGATCACGAATATAGGTCCATAGTACAATATGGATGACATTCTCGAAAAAAAAAGTCGGCCTATATTCTAGTAAATACGGTACCCTCTCTCCTTCTCTCAATTTATCCTCGCGCTTCCCCTCCCATGGTAGCAAACCGCGTATTGCGATCTGATCAAGGCCCTTAGCTGTGTTCTCGAAAGGGTTGTAGAAAACAGTCCTAATTCCTTCATAAAAAGAACCACTCCTTTCTCTCTGATCAACGAGGCAACGGCGACGACCGCGTGTCACAACCGTCGATCAGTCCAGGCGACCGAGGAACGCGCCACAGCGCCACCACCGATCACAGTACCTAAACGTTCTAAGCCTGTAAGCTCATCAAGCTGTATGTGTAAAGAGGCCTTCGGGCGCCTGCATTAAAGCCCCCCAAACTCAGTTATCGCGCAGTTCGGTCAACGCGAGCGACAGCACGTGCCTCCTGTGGTGAATCCACCGACCACTAAAACGGGTGCAAGAGTCGAAGAAGCCTGCTGGCCTTAACATTGTAATTAATTAAATGAGATTCGCGCTCTCCGTTCACTGTGCACTCAAAGGCCTGTCGCAGTCTCTTGCAACAAAGTCAACACTAGTGTGCAGGTGACGGCGCAGTCCAGGATCTCAATATACATTCGGTCTGTTCTTCGGTGGTTTATTGCATGCCTAGTTGCAAGTAGACGTTGTTTGTTGATTAAAATAAGGGCAGTAGTAGAGAATGCGTTCCGTACCTAGTTTCTGTGCAACCACAAAAGTTGCACGAGGCGCTGCCCATTACGCCGATGCAGAAACAGAAGGAACTCGACACCCAACCAAGCAAGCCCCCCGCAACGCGAAGATTACGGCCATTGACCTGACATACAGAAGCTCTTCCAAAGAGAATGTTCTCAATTGTTTTCTTCCGTTACTGAGCATACCTATATTTTTCGTTCAAAAATTTTCAAGCCTACCCGTAGTATTATTACTTAATTATTTTTTCATTTTCTTTTTTTTTGACTGAATACTGTTCGCCGTGGTCACGACCATTTCGTGAACGAAATAACCCACATATACATATATTTTGTCAAATACAATTCCATAATTCCATTTTAAGATACGTTCGCGAGTCCAGCGGATAAGCGTTTTTCGGCGTTACAATACGCGTATTTCGTACCAAAACGCCGCTGCACGCAAAGATGCGAAAAAAAAAAAAAAACAGGTTTTCCGTAAGTTTCTTTCGCCTCATTACATTCGTGCAGCGAGGCGAAGACACATTTCTCGTGCATCGCTAAAACCGACTGTACTCGCATTGTTTGAATCGCAATATTCTTGCAGTACGGCCTGAGCGGACTTGCGAAACACACGCGCGCAAACTGCGGCGGAGTAATTGCAGAAAACCTTTCTGCAATTGCGCGAACTCGTTTTTCGGTGGCCGAAACGTTGAGTGAGCTTGGGGATCTTTTCCCATCCCCGATATGCTCGCTCATCCATCCATCCATTCGAATGGATGGATGCTGGGGTGATCCGGCGGCGCAAGAAAAGGATGAGCAGTCGTAATAAGTAGGCGAACTAACAACCTCCGGGATTTGGGGGAACGCGCGTCGAAAAGGCCAGCGAGCGCCAGGTGAATAAAGCATAAAAGTGCATGGCTGGGAGCACGGCGGGGGAGTTGTGGTGGCAGTCAGAGTTCGTCAATAATATGAGATGCGAAACTCTCCAAAGGCCCCATGTATCAAAATCCAAACTCGCATTGGCCAAAATTTTAAAACTTGCTGATTGTCCTGGCATCTGTCAAGTAAAATATAAACTAACATTTAGCACTAACAATACTAATATTTGTGTTTGTGTGTTGTATTACTGGTCTTACATGGCGCAACAATGTGCAAGTTTTTCATAAAATTAGGTTACGCGCATGTTTGGGTTTTGGAACGCAGTCCCGCAACTAGTATGATTGAAGAACTCCGGGTGGTAGTGCGTCGCGTGCCGCCGCCTGGTGTGGGCGAGGCGAAGCGACAACGACTGCCGCTGGCTGCGGGGGGAAATATCAGCAGCGGGGCTGCGAGCGTCATTCGTGAGCATCGCGGCTTGGTGTGCGTGTGCGCCGTCGCGCGTCATGTGGGCCTCGGAACTCGACAGCGACTCGCGCTGAGCCGTGCCGGTCTCGTCCCAGTGTGTGTACGCGATCAGCGACCGCCCCCACAGAGGCCCGGACTCGGACGACTGGTCCCGTAGCCCAGGGGGGGGCTAGGCCTAGGCGTCAAACATGGCGGACCTCGAAGCCGTGCTGGCCGATGTCAGCTATCTCATGGCCATGGAGAAAAGCAAGTCCACGCCGGCCGCACGCGCGAGCAAGAAAATTGTGCTTCCGGATCCGAGGTAAGGGCCTCACTGTCTGCGTCTATCGCGTTCACGACGCGCGCAAGTTTAATCCCGGAGAGTTTGTGCGTGTGTGTGAGATATCCCGGTGCAACTTGCTCTAGAAAAACCGTGGTGCTCGCCGGGCTGGTTTCGTTTCGCGATTTCTCGTACCCCCCCCCCGCAGTACTCGTCGCGTGCACGGCGCGAGAGAGAGTTCGAACTGCGATCGAGCCTGCGTTTTCATCGTGTGATCCGTGCGCACTAAGCGTACGGAACAACGGGAAATGTGTATTCCTCTAGCGACGCAGCGCCCGGCGACAGCTCACGGCACTCTCGCTTCGCTCGCACGGCAGGCAGGCAGCTGGCCCGGCCGCATTTTCGTGCATTGTGTGCAACCCCATTGTAAACAACGTAATGCATCCTAAGCGCACTGCTATTGTTTTCCTCGCGAAAACGAAACAGAAAGGATTTCGAAAGAAAAACAAAAAGTCGGACAGCAGTTTCCTTTCATTTTTCACCCCCCTCCGCACTGTTTCCGCCCGGTGCCACCGGCGGCGTTGACTTTTAAGCGCTTTTCCACTTTTCTTCTATTTATTTTTTTATCTCCGTCGCCGTGGCCACTTCGACGAAGCGGGATGTCCGTGCCAGCGGTGTGACGAAACACGCTCCATTTGTCCAACAAAAACTGGCGCCTATTGAGTAGGCGCCGACTCTTCTGTAAAAGGGCATCCGACGAGCACGGTTTCGGAAGTCGCGCTTTTGACTCCTTATTAATTTAATCTGATCCCTGTCCGCTGTTATACGGGAAGCAGCACTGAGGCGAGGTTTCGGTTTTGTTCGCCCATGCCGTGTGACTCTCCATCCTCCTCTCTTCTTCATCTTCTCGCGTGCGCGAGTCATCCTTGGGCGGCTCGTTCCTTCTCGCATTTAGTACGCCCCCTAATCGTTTGCCTTTTCCCGGAGGTCACGGCGGAAAAGGGCGAAGTGCGAGCCCCAGCTATGTTTTAAGCCCGAATCAACAACGCATCTCTCTTCGGCGGGCCGCATTTTTCGTGCGCGCCACAGAGTGCGTACTGTCTCCGTTGCTGGCCGCCACCTCCGTGTTCTCCAGACCGTTTTCTTTTTTTCTTTTCTTTCCGTGCAGGGCTCGGGGGCCGCGCGCGGCCTTTTCGTTGTCTGTCGGCTGCCCGCATTTATTATTTTTGTTCCCATCGCCACGGTTATGTATTTTGCTTCCCGTTTCGCCCGCTGACGCGCTAGCGTGAGCTCTCTTGCCCGGTAACAATAACAAACGGCCGGATAATCGACAGGCTCTTCTCCGGACTACCGGCTGCCGCCCCTCCCTCCCTCCCCCCTCCTCTTCTTTTCTCCTACTTTTTGTTTTTCTTATCGGTGGCGTATAGCGCTAATGACTGGGCCCCCGCCGGTGGCTGATGTGGACATGGGACGGCTTCCTACCGCTGTTTTCTCCTAACGTGTACTTTGGGACCTCATAATCGGCTTCATTCTTTCTGGATAGGAGGTGAAAGCAGCACGCGAGTGCCGGCTCGGACGACGTCGACGTGAATTGTGTTCGTGCTCTCTCCTCACGGACGTCTCTACGAGCTCGCGTGCGAGGAAAAAAAGACGAGAAAAAAAAAAAAAGAGTCGTGAGTTATGTAGTGGCGGTGGGTGAGGAAGAAGAGGAAAGGAAAAGCGTGTCCTTAGGAGTGCAGGACGTCACATTTCGATCGTGCAAACACCGCTGGCTTTCTTTTTTTCTTTTTTTTTTTCCCCGCGGCTCTCAGCAGACGTCCAAACGGTCCTGGAAAAAGGAACTGCAGCGCGCGGTGTGTGGCATGTATCGAACGGAAACGTTCGTTTACGGCGCGAGCGAAGCGACGTGTGATTGATGGTGGCCGCTTTGCGAACCGTGCTGCGGTGTCCCTGCGTGCGTGCGTAGCGTAGTACTCTACCTACTATACGGGCGTGCAAAAAAGCCACGCGGCTCATATATATGGCCGAATTCGATAACCCCGCTGTTTCTGGCCATCGGACGTCGTGGCAGTTGCGGCGGCGTTGGATCGAGGTCCACCTATTATAAATGTTCGCACCGCTATGGTGTAGATGCTAACAAGAAGGAAAAAAAAAAGGAAATCACGGCTGGTATCGTTCTGTTGCTTTGTCGCGTCGATTTCGTCTGTTTTCTCGTACAGACTGCTTTTATATTATTATACGCATTGTGTTTGCGGCCGATCAGAATTTTCGGCATGCTGTGCCCTACGCGGCTGTCGAACGCTTTTTTCAAGGAAATTTTGCTGTTGCTGAGTGGTTAAAATGCTTACACTGCCCATTTCTCCTCATATACATACGCACATTTCAAGGACGATGAATTATGAATTAAGTCTGCAGTGTGTAGACCTTTTCAGAGAACGCTCCCAGGGCGACGCCGTAATCTCCTCTGGGCAGCGGTAAACAGGCGTGCATCCCCCCAAAAATGCACTGCCGGGGCAGTGACGTCATTCTTCGTACCTCCGTGACACAGTCCAGAAAGATGTGCTTCTTCTCTCCCGCGAGAACGTCTGTGATATATGCACTACTACGTGCGTGAAACTCGGGAATGTCGTTTTATTCAAGTGCTGCTCCTTCATCGAGCGCACGCGCGTTTAAGTTCACGGTAAAGATCAGTGAGGACATTGCTTCGCGATTGATGATCGATTGCCACCTATTAAGCGCCGTGACCCTCGTATACCATTTACTGCGGAGATCTCGTTGGAACGATTCTGCATTAGGGTATCTCGAAGGGCGGCTGCAGTTGCTAAATACTTTTCTCGTGTACGTTTTCTGCGTAACACTGGTTTTCGGGTAGGTCTTTTTTTTTTTTTTTTCATTTCATTTCTCGGCTTCTATACGTCCGATAGTATAGCAGCGTATTTTCGTACGGTCAATGCCGTCGCATTTTTCATCGGAAATTTGGATAATGCAACTGCAGAAGTGGGATTTTAACTGATATTAAGTCTCGTAGCTTTCTTTTTTCTTCTTCCTCCTGCGTACTATATAGCTTAGCCTCCTCCCGCGTAGGGTAGCAAACCGCGCGTACCCTTGTTAACCTCTCTGCCTTTCCTTTGCCTCTCTTCCACTCTCTCTCTCTCTTACGACCCACGAACGGAATGTTTCACGCAATGTTTCACGGAATGTTTTCACGGAATGTTCACAGAAACAGAATGTTTCACGAGGAGAAAAATCGCCACCGGTAGAGAAAGATCGAGAAAGATCCATGCCTCATATATACACCGTCGATTTCGGAAAGCCACACAAAAGCTTTGCTCTCGAGTTTGTCACCGAGTACCGCCCATTGTCGCGACTTTTCTAGCGCTTGTTCCGGATGATACGATTTTCGGATGATACGATAAAACCGTATCGGCGAGTCTTTCGTTGCCTCAAACTCGATTCTCGTCGCTGTACGTCGGTATAAAGCGCGCGATCAGCGCGTGTACAGGTATACACACGGGCCGCGATGCTCGCGCTGTTTGTAACCGAACACCGCAAAAAAAAAAAAGGAAAGAAAGAAAACCCTTAACGCACGCGTTCTAAAGACGTAGCTGTTTTGACAGGCCACCCTGCGCGCGTGCAGAAATGCAAGCGTCGGTGGCGTCGGCAACTGGCACGCGCGGATGTGGCTCATCAAGCTGTCAAGTCGCGCTTGAGTTATATATACGCGGGTGGGTGGGACGTAATAGGATTAGCCGCGACCTTGCATCCTCCTATACCGCATGCCTCGATGAGTTGCGCGATGAAGGGCGTCACGTTGTTCTCACCTCGACACGGCTACTGCCTCGCTGTGTATAGGTGTATCCGCCCGGCCGTGTTTACTGCGGCGCTTCTGGTTTCTTATGTAAACAAGTGGCGATGAGTGGTGCCACGCCCCTCTGATGAGCGGAATGCCGTGGCAGGTAATCGATGCCAAATGCAACACGCGCGTGCATTCCATCTTCCCGAGCAGGCAATAATGCATGCAAAGGAAAAAAAAACCAAAAAAACTCGCAGGGTCTTTATGCATTCGTCTGAAGATTACTCGAATATGAAAGCCATCATTTTCATCTTTATATATATATATATATATATATATATATATATATATATATATATATATATATTATATATATATATATATATATATATATATATATATATATATATATATATATAATGTGTGTGTGTGTGTGTGTGTGTGTAGCCCATGCGCTGGACCTGCAAGGTGTATCTGCATAGACAGGTAGCCAACTTATATATGCTGAAGGGGGGGGGGGGGGCTCCAGTGTTGACATTTAGTGCCGGAGCTGTCGCAAACGTGCGCGACGGCCGTATTCGCCGTGACCCTTCCTTGTCGCGGCAGCAGTGTCCGACATGCATAGCATGAACCCCGCAAAGCTGTCGCACGTTCTGCTCTGCTCTGTATGCGTATACGTGACCGGGCGCGATCGACATCGGAAGCGTTGACATTTCGTGCCGCACAGTGCGTATAGTGATGCGAGAGTCAAAGCACGAGTCGTCGTTCGTCGGGGTGTCGTCCCAGCAGTGGAGCCTGCTGCGTTGCTCTGCGCGGTCGCGCGTTCCATACCACGGCTTGCATTACGCGGTGGCAACGGAAAGCACGAAGTAAAGAAAAAAGAAAGGAATATCTTTGGTGGTGGCACTGACGATATCCGTCGCCATTTTTCGAAGCCGCGCGCAGTCGCCAATAACCCGTTTGAGCTAATCAGGTATTGATTGATATACCCGTCTATACTCTGCTCAATAACTTAATAAAAGAATGCCAGCTCCGCGCACAAAACGGCGGCACGCCTGCCCTCTTCCCGTGAAAGACTAGCTGGTTTCCGCTCGAACCGTAAGTACTTTCTTTCTCGGCCAATGGAAACACTACGCATGTTAACAGTTAAAGAAGTACTGACACGAATTTTAAAAATTTTCGGATTGATGCTCTAAATAAAAATAGTGGTGTTGAGAAACCTAAAACGAGCATTGTGGTGCCTGGGAATGCATCGTATATATTTTAATTACCGCTACCTTAAAAAGACACTTTCGGTTTCGATATCGAGGGGGCAGCTTCTCAGTGACGTTTCATAGCAGTGTGACGTCACGGGGGTACAGAAACTCGCGACGTACTAGCGGAAAATCTGTCATCTGCTCGTGGTGCGCATAAACAACGGCGAGTGAATTGTCGTCCAGTGACCCCGACAGTGATTTCTGCGATTTAGGCTGCATGCAGGACGCAGAGCTCGCAAACTCGGGGGAACTGTGTTGACTCGTCGGGATAATGTCCATTGCAGTGGGGCTGGCTTGCAGATGCTCAGCGACGAAAGCTTCGAAGTCAAATTAAAATATTTTATACGTGTTCTCCGACTCCGGTGTGCGGAGAGCGTTGACACTGCATACCAAGGAAACGAAAAATGTCCCTTCTGCGACGCCTCAAAATCGTGTCGGTACTCCTTTAAAGCTTGTTCGTTACTACCTTAAAACATTGTTTGTCTGAGCGCCGATGTCAGAATTCCTGACGAAGTTTACGAGGACGTTCACGTTTCCGACCTAGAATCAGCGACACAAACGTGGATCTGTACGGGAAAGTCAGCTATCAGAGTCGCTCGTCAAGTGCATGACGTATCGAAAATGAGTAGACGCTGTTGGATGGAGCATTTATGCGAATTCTACGTGGGATGGACAGCGATGGCTGTTAGCGGAGCTGAATTTTTTTCTCAGGTTGTAAACGAGTATAGACATACAGATAGAAAAGGCCAAAGTGCCTTTGGTTCGTTAAGAAATGCATCGCATTTAATACTACTACTTAATAATAATAATAATAATAATAATAATAATAATAATAATAATAATAATAATAATAATAATAATAATAATAATAATAATAAATAATAACCGCATAACGCAACTTTCCTAGCTAAAAAAGCGCGGGAATCCTTTATGCGCAGGTGCGCTGTAAGGGATGCTGCTAATGCGCATCTCGCATTGTCCCGACTCTTTCGTTATGCCCGCGTTGTCGGTCGGAGATAGCCGACCGTATCAGCAGCGCCGTCGACTCGTTCCACTGTAGTGAATGGGCTCGTCGGAAGTGGTGGCATATACGCACACGCGCCGAGTCATCTCATTCGTCTGCGCACTCTCTCTCTCTCTGCGTGTGTGTGTACGCGTGCGATCGCTCATCTGCGATGTATAGATACTCGGAGAAAAGGAGCACGACAATGACCTTTGCCGTCGTCGTCGTGTGTGTGTAGAATCGAAGAACATCTTTTCTCGAGTATCCCGCTGTGTCGCGATGCTGGCTTTCTCGACGTTGCTGTAACCCACATGCGCGTTGGCCTTTCTTTTGTTCGTGCGCCTCGTGCTCCCCACTCGTCGTCGTCGTGGTTGTACGTCGTCGATTATAAGTTCCGCCGTCACGTTGTTTGAGTGCAGAGAGCGCATGAATCGTCGCGTGTCAGGGCTCACGGCGACGACTATATACGCACGTGTCTTGAAGAGAGAGGAGTGCGCGCTGAATGGATGAAGGAACTATAAGGGGGGAGCTTGATGTCACGCGCAGCATATGGCTTCTGTTTGCCTCGCCTCATCTGGCTCCGCCCTCCCCCCTCTTAATTCGGAGGCCCGGGCGGATCGTTGGATCCCGGGAAGTGAGCCGTCCCGGGTTTCTACATCACTGTAAACGTTAGAGAGTTTTAGTGCCAGGTCCCACAAGGCGCTTGCGTTCCTTTGTATTCTCTTTGTGTGCGGGTGGGAGTGCAAAGGAACGCAACGTGTGTACGGAAGCCGCTTGGGTTCCCCGGCACTAAAACTCTCTAACAGAGAGTTTAATGTTTAATAGAGTTATGATGTCTATAAATGTCACGGATGGCAAGGGCATGTACCATGTCCTTACCACCCGTTTTACTTCTTCCCCACGATCTACGCGGCTAGAAATTACCGCTTCCATATGACGTCATGACTGCCATGCTTCCCATGAGCCTTGTTTCAAAGGGACGCGGGCGTGAACGCTAAACCAGTTTAGACTGATCATTAGAACGTCAGTGCCAACGTTTGGTCAGTGCGACGATACGGGTATCGAAGTCTTTTCTTTTTTTTTCCCCATATTTTAATTGACCACATCAGCTTAATAAAAGTTCTCCGTACTCGCTCTGCGGTAAATGCGGTAAATCTGGGGCTCCCTCAAGACGCTGGCCATAATTCACTTTTACCACCCATAGGTTGACTTGGTGCGGGATCCCGAAGGCGCGATCGCCACCAGCGTTTTCTTTTTTGCGCATTTTTCACCGGGCCTCTTCTCACGGAAAGAGCCTGTGGTATTGGGAAATGCCAATCTACTATTACGAGGAAAACGTTTTTCTCTCTGTCATCGTCATTCACGGCCTGTTCTGTGTCCACTGTATGGCGAAGGCCTTTCCAGTGTTGCCCTGCACCTCGTGCGAGCTGATTGGCATGTTATTCCTGGGAACGTCTTTATTTCGTCACGCCGCTTAACTCGCGCTGTCGTCATCGCTTGCATTCCCCATCTCTCGGCATCCATTATTTCGTCACTCTAACCGATTGTCTTTCCAACGCATTGTGTGAAACGTACATGGGTCCATTTCTTTCTCTTAATGTCAAATAGAGTATGGACAACTTTGTTTTCTGACCCATTCTCCTGTCTCTTAATATTACGCCCATCATAAGCGTGGTCCTCACCTTATTCTCGGGTTGCTTTGTTCATCCAAGTTACAGCTCGATATATGTTAGTACTGGCAGTACGCAACGATTGCGCACTCTTTGCTTTGGCGACAGTAATACGGTCAATTGCCTGTGCAGATTTGGAAGTTTCTGCCGCATGAGCCCCAGCCCATCGTTATTTCTTCGATGATTTTTTTTTCCTCTCACGAGTAGGCTCTCCTGTTAGCAATTGATCTATAGATATACACATTCTAGCATAGATTCTAAAAGCCATGGTTGCTCATTTTCAATTCTCGTTCGTTCGCCAAGCTATCGAGTGTTATCCTTGTCTTTAGCATCATTCATATTTAGCCCTATACTTCGATGCTTTATCGGTTTAGGTCTTCAGTAATCTATTTTCATTTCGTCGCTGTCACTGCTGCAGAGCACGATATCGCCTGCAAACCGCTGGTCGAGGAGTCTGTTTCCGTCAGTCATTAATATTTACTTCCAATCTAGTCGTGTGGATACTTCTAAGCATGCATTCAATAACATTGGAGATATCGTACCTATTAGCTTGGCCCCCTTCTCTATCGGAGTTCTGTTGCTTATCTTGTAGAAAAGCGGCGTGGCTGTAGGATATTTGTAGATGCTGGATAAGGTATTTAATACATTACATGTTCAAACTACTCCTTGTTAATTATGCACTACCTCCAAGACCGGTGGTATCCTTACCTAGATGAATGCACTTTCTTAGTTTATAAAAGCTACATAAAGTGGTTTGTTGTGCTCAGTGCATTCCTCAACTGACTATAATAAATCACGTGCCTGTGGTCCGTGTACCTTTTCCTGAAGCCAACTTGCTCTCTAAGTTGGTTTAAGTCAAGCGATTCTCTTATCCCGTTTGAAATTACCTTCGTAAATATTTTGTATTAAACGGAAGGTAAGCTGACGGGTCTTTTACGCCTCTCTTGTTTTGTATTACGTGTTATAACGTTAATGAAAACCAGCAGATAATGAAGGCAAGGAAGGTGTAAGGGACGCTAATTGTACTGTTTTTTTTTAAAAGTGTATTGTAGTAATTGTGATGAAGATGTGAAGAAAGTAAATTAGACGGAAAAGAGAACTTGCCGCCGGCGCCAAGTTGTCTTTTCGTCCCCTTTACTTTATCTGCTGGTTTTCATTAAGGTAGTGTCAAACAAAGAAGCGAGCCCCCAAAATTCCCTTCCTTCATGTACTTATAACGTTGGCGTTTTTCCAGCTCCCCGGCACATTTTCGGTCTCAAGACATTGCATGTATGGAGTGTCGCAAGTTTGTTGAATGTGATATCCTCTCCGTGCATCTTTGATCAAATCAACTGTGATGCCGCCTTCTCCGGCCGCTTTTCTGCGGGTCATATCTCGTACGGGCTTTCTAAGCTCATGTCCCTGCCTTCACGGGTGGTTACGCAATGGAACTTCCGTGTCCTTTTCCGTTCACTCGGGGACGGATGACTTATCCGTAAACCGTGCAGTTCTGAATGGAGGTCTCCTAGTCAGGTGTCCCTTCATTTAAATGCCACCGTTTCAAGGCTGTCACGTGACGCTCCTTCTTAGTCTTATGATTTTTTTTTTTCTTCACTTCGGGACACACTGCACGCAAGTTGTGTGCTCGGGATTGATTCACTGCGTCGACGCTGCGTGCATCGAGCGTGTAATCAGATGCAGCGGGGGCGAGCACACGCAGAAAGGACACGACGTTTTGCAGGCACGTACGTATATATAAGGTCACCACGCGACGCGGCTGTGTTAAATGCACGGCGGGATCGTTTGGAGATGAGCTCTCTGTCCTTCTGTGTGTCTTGGTGCGTGAGAGGTCCCTTCGTTTTGCTTGTTTCGTTTATGCTCTGGCAAACGGGCGAGGAGGCTCGGTTTCACTTTTGCCGGGAGCGGTATATAGTAGTTACACATATTACGAAACTACGCGGCACTGTGTACACTCGGAGCCTGCAACACAATGGACAGACGTATTACGGTGCATGTACCCGGTGACATCCCCTGCCCCTTTGTGAGGATGTTTTTGCGACGATGCTTGCGTCTGCAGTAACACCAGAAACACTATATGTATACTTGGCATTTTATTTATTATTATTTTTTGTTGCCTAACTTGTACCGGCAATTTCAGGACCATTCATTTTCATCCACATTTAGGCTTAAGGCTTAATAACCTGAAATGCCAATACCAGTGGCGATCGGTTTTTTATAGCTTGAATAGCTGCGCCGTATCGAAATTTCGGCCAGCGTTGCGCACGAATATTTCATCGATAAACGTCCCAAACGTTTCAGTTGATTAGTCTGTCTAGATCATTCTTGATGAGGCTGTAAGATAAACCATCGTGTGTCTCTTCACAACCTCGAGGACGTTTCTTGGGTGTTGAATAGTCAACATCCCCTGTAATGAAACACATTATTCCCCCCATTATTTTCATTCCGAACGTCAGGGCATCGAATGGAGGCCGCATTTCTATGGATGCAGAATGCTGGTCACCCGTGTGTTTAGATTTATAGGTGCACGTTAAGGAATCCCAGTTGGTCGAAATTTCCGGAGCCAGCCTATACGGCGTCTCCAATAATCATGTCGTAATTTTGGGTCGAAAATCCCGACAATTATCGTAGTAATGAAACATCGAACACTTTTTTTTTTATTTTCATCGCGAACATTTTTGTTCTCTCTCTCTTTGTGTATGTGTGTGTGCGTGTGTCTGCCCGCGAAAAACGCGCCGTCGTGGCACGTTCTCCTTGCCTGTGTGCCGCCTTCAGGTATGTCGGTAAAAGATCCCGCTTCTTATTCGGCACCGTCGTTGAACGTTCCCTGGTTAGCACCCATAGTTTGTTCGTGCGGGGTCGTCGCCCTCCCCGTCGTTTGCCCAGGAAAGCGGGTCGGGGTCGTCGTCGATGCGTCGTCATAAACGCCTCTCTCGGCGGTGACGACGACGCGACCAATCTCGTCATACACGTCCGCCACGACGACGACCCTTGAGTGGATACGCTTTCATATGCCGCCTTTCTCCACGGATCGGGGTCACACTGTATGCTTGCACGATACCGCCTGTAAATCAATCAATCAATCAATCAATCAATCAATCAATCAATCAATCAATCAATCAATCAATCAATCAATCAATCAATCAATCAATCAATTAATGTTTATTTCAGTGTAGAATGGGCTCAAACGAAGAGCCATGTTCGGGGTGCGGTTTCAATTCCCAGCGACGGTGGACGCGCTTTGATGGAGGCGGAATGAGAAAAAAACAACAACAAAAAGAAAACGTGTACTTAGATTGAGGTGCGCGTTAAAGAACACCTTGTGGTGAACAATTAACGTGGAGCCCCGCACTATACGGCGTGGCTCATCACTACATCGTGGTTTTGACGTTCGAAACCACAAAATATTGTTTCTCTTCAAGTGCAAATGTGGAAAGAAGCAAAGAAGAGAGAATAAAGCGCTAGCGCGCACACGCTCAGACGATTTACTATTCGCGTTTAGTGCAGTTGAAGAGCACACACTGCTGGTCAGGAGGTCGCGGACTTGATTATCGACCGCATTTACATGAGGGATGGCTAGCAAAAAAGAAAAAAAAAAGAAAAACAAGAGAACTAGGTCCACGTCAGGTATAAACGGGACAACAGGCGCAGGTTTCTGATTTACCCGATAGTAGCTAGGTCAGGGGAATGTGACGGTGGAAGTCGGAAGTAGCGGATTATTCCTGAATAAATCTGTGTTGGTTACAAGTTTCAAATTTAATTGGGCTAGATTCATTCCACCGGTATACTGCATATCTAGAATAAATCACCGGGTGTTTGGGAACGCTAAGTTTTTCGGCGGGCGAGAAGGGGGAGGGGGGAAGGAAGTGCCCCCCCCCCTCCCCCATTACTGACGCTTCTGATATGGGTGGTCGAATTTAAGTTGGAGCCCATCCTTTCTTCGCACTCAGTCGACTTCACCGTTCATTCAAGCAACAATGTCGAGGGTGAGGCCAGTTGATGGATTGTATTGGATTGAAGATGAAAAAGGAGCTATAGACACAACGGACACAGCATAAGGAGGGTGACAGGGCAAGAAGAGGAGGAGGGGGAGGAATATGTGCGTTACCAACGAAGGACGTTGGCCGCGGAGAGAAAGCGCCACCTATATATAAACGGACCGCTGCTGCATGCGCGGTGTACGTGTGTAGCGATTCTGGCGCACTGGACATTACGTCACGCCAAAAGTTAAAAAGCATCTCGCGCGGCAGCGATCGATGGCGAGAAGTCTGCTCGCGGCGCAGCAGCCGAGTCGGCACTTTTTGTGTGCCGTTCCTGCGTGGTTTTGACACTGCCGCCGCCGCCGCCGCCGCCGTCCACCTGTGGCGTAACAATTCCTTTCTCGCTCGGCTGCCGTGACGTGCGCGCCGCAGGCCGTCGTCGGCAGCTGCGGATTTCTCAGGGAGCTCTTCTTTTCCTCCCGTCGTCGCCTGTCCTCATGCATAATGTGCTGCACGAACACACACACACACACACACACACACACACACACACACACACACACACACACACACACACACACACACACACACACACACACACACACACACACACACACACACACACACACACACACACACACACACACACACACACACACACGCACGCACACATCGTGAAGTGTTGAGCTGTATGCCTTTCTGCTCTCATCCAAGGCAAGGTGTCGCCGCCTCCTTTATTCTTTTTTCTTTTTGACAAGTACATTCTTTTCCCCCTTTCTTAGCTACCATCAGTCAACCCGACGCTTTTCTCGGCTCGTCGGTGTTGAAATGTGCGAGGATGTTCACTGCGGTGACAGGAGGGGCCGACTTTGCTGAGCGTCTCTTCTGCTCGGAAATGTCGTGCGAAGAGATTTTTTCCGTCGCGGACTGTCTGTCAGGACGGGCCTTATTGCCTTACGGACGCGGCTGTGTAGATGTCTGCTTTCGCGCGGGAATGTCTTCATTTTCACAGCTGGCATACTCAGATCTGTAGCGCCATACTATGCGTGTGCGTAAGCAGTTCGGGTGGGCGGGGGGGGGGGGGGGGGGGGTGCTAATACTCTATATACAGTCGGGCAAAGTCATACGTATATATACTCGCCCACTCTTTTCGACCCATGCGCTACGCTACTAACTTGTCAAGGGAAGATGTATGCTTGAAGTGACGGGGAAAAAAAAATCTCCCAACAGGGAAATGTCGCTGCAGTCAACGTCTCGACAAGATGTCATTTCGAAACGCTGTCTCCATCGACATTTCGGATCGCTACTTAACTTGCGTCGCTCGCGTTATGCTGCCGGCGCTTTCTTAATCGATCGATTGATTGAATTATCGATTGCGGTATGGGAAGTACTTTTGCGATAATTACGCTGTCGGCCTTCTCGCATCGTTAAGTTCTTATATGTGTCCATAAGACCGACTATACAATAGAGAGAACACGCGCCATAGAGAAAGCGCGCTGCGACGTGCGTGGAAGTTGATGATACGACGTGGCGTTATTATTTAGGTTTCATGGCCGTCTCTGAGGGGCAGGCGTTCAAGAAAAGCAGGTGATGTTTAGCGTATAACCATTTTGTATAGCGCTAAGTAAAGTAAATCGCATGCCGCGGCAGTAATATCAGTATGTGGAGAGGCCGATCTTGTGGTTTCGTTAGGCGGTTTTGATGCCGTATTTTTCATCGCTTGTCATCCTGTGTCAACCCGCTGTTGCTTTTGGGCGTTAGTCGCCGTTTATCGCTGTCGCTGCAGTGATACCCTGCTTCTGTTAGCAGCAACAACAACGCTTTTTTATGTGCATATAATCGCTGTCTTCGGCGTTGTTATATATATATATATATATATATATATATATATATATATATATATATATATATATATATATATATATATATATATATACACACACACACACTGCCACAAGTCGTGCTGAACCAGTAAGTTATTCATTGGACTGTAATGTAGCGGGGTACAGGCGCCCTTGTACGTGTAATCATACGTACTTAATCATGGGGTTTTAAGTGGCATGACCACTATGTGGTAATGAGGCACGCCGTATAGTGGGGGATTAAGGATAAATTTTTGACCACCCGGGGTTCTTTAATGCGCGAATTAATCTGAGTATAGATAAGTATAACGCACGCGGATTGGTCACCGAACCTTCGCACGTGCGAAAATGACACACACGCGCACAAAAATGAAGATATATATGTACACGTATATAGGCCTGCTGCAGCTTATACAAGGTATACCTCGAGCGCGGAGTCCTTGCATGGTGGGATGCGCGGACGAACAAAAAAGATTATTTTAGCAGAGGGTAGCGGCAACACGATTAAAGCGAAAAAAGAAAAGAGACATCTGCACGTGGTTGCCACGTCAAAGCGTGAGATGGAACGAGCGAAGCAAAGTGGCTCCGCTCGCCGCGGGTCTGGCGGCGTGACGTAATGCTGCTCCCCCCCCCCCCCCCCCCCCCCCCCCGTAGTTTATTTCTTCCTCGGCGGTGGTGCGCTGTAGAGTGTGTGCAAATCTATGTATGTACACACATTGGCTGGCCACTTCCGGCACGGCGCCTCAGAGTTCCGGCTATAAAGGCTTTTGCTTCTTTACGGCGGTTTGCGTATGCGCCTGAAAAGGAAGCAGTCCGGCATGTATATGCGCACGGGTGCTCGCACGAAACATGTTCTCGCTCACTCTTTATTACCCGCTGGCGGATTTAGCGTCGGTTAAAAAACTTCTGCTCTCTGTCGGTGACGGAATCAACGGCAGCGGTCTGTCGAGTGACTCTGGCAAGACTCCGTGTGATGGTCGCAGCAGTGGCAATCGGTAACTGCGGATTGGGAGTGCCGTTTGTATATAACCCTTCCCGTATAACGCGTGTTTCCATACCCATGAAGAGCGCAATGGCGTCGTATCCGGTGGCCGCCAGCTGAGCCGAAACGTCACGCGTGGCGTCATACACCACAGCCGTAAAATTTGAATGAAAGGTGCGGTTTCAGCGTAGCTTTGCATAAGTCAGAAAGATCGACGAACCCGGCCTTGATGGACGCGTACACAAGAGGAGAGAAAAAAAAAATCGCGAACACGCACGCTTTCCATCGTGTGTGTTCGCGAAATTTTCTCCCATTGTGTACGCGTCCTTCAAGGCTGGGTTCGTCGATCCTTCTTATACTATGTACCAACAGGCCCAGCACCAGACCGTTTTGCATAAACATTGCTATTTTGCCAGTGTCAATGGCTGGCCCATGTCACTGTGGAGCCAGTGCCGTGCCGCCCCGCGGCTCTCACCATTTGCCAGCGTCCGCTACTGTCAGAGCCCGTGTCGGCAGCGATGTGCCCCGCTACCAGACCTGATTGATAGTATTGATATTACAGTAATTAAATTACCTTTTGTGGTAATGAGTAATGTAATGAATTATTTTTGTGGGCTCGTAATTTAGTAACGTAGTTAATTACTTCAAGCGAATAATTTCTAGAATACCCAATTCCTTTTAACTTAACTATAAAATGTCCCTTTTTCTTAGGGAATAAAAAGTTGACCAAAAGAAGGAAAGGAAAACTGACAGACAATTTAATGTGAGTGGGAACGGGGCATGCCCGCAGGAAAGCCGCGTGTCATCCGAACTCGAAGCCTTGAATAACCTTTCTTTTGCAAATTTTTGTTAAAGCAATTTAAAAGTAGTTTAACTATTTCAAAAAAAAAACTTCAATATAATGTCATTGCTTCTCGCCATCTGGGATTTGTAAAGTAATTTAATTACATTTTAGAAAATTCTGTAGAAAACAATCAATGATGTAACTTAATTAACTTTTAAGGAGTAATGTTGCCCTCTCTGGCTTCTAACAAGCACGTCATAACGGCCCTATAGCTTGTTCCCTGGCGCCATCTTGTAACAGTGGCGCACGGGGCGGCTACAGAACGCGTCTCGTTTAGGTGAACATATACTGCTTGCATCGAGCGACGCCGTGACGTTTTTCTCGTCGGAGTGGGTCACAGATACGATCGTCATTCACTCGTCTGTCTGGTATGTCTTTACAGAACCTTTGAAGCGATGTTGGGTAGCCGGGTGCCCGCGGAATGCTTTGCCTATAGCGTTGGTTTTCATAGTGCGCGAGATCTAAATAAATAAATAAATAAATAAATAAATAAATAAATAAATTTATTAACTTCGTAAATTCACCATGAAAGAAACGCGTGGTAACAGGACGAAGCTGTACTATACCACGTGTTGTTCACATATTTACATGTAGTGCAATGTATATATATATATAGACATGAAAGCGATGTGAAAAGAACCACCCCCAGCTACACAACATCATTCTTTTCCGCCTGTGCCATCAAATCAGTTTCCGCAGATTAGGTGGAAAAACTTATCGATGCCGCATTGACGCGACTATTTTGCACCCATACAGCATAGCCGTGATAGCTGCTTCGCAAAATAACTCTTATCTTTGCCCTCACTTATTCGTGATAATTGATTTTTCCAAGAGTTATTTGCGAGCGGCTATCACGGCTACTGTGGGCGCGAAAAGAAAGGTGCGCCAGTGCGCCATCGATAAGTTTGCCATCCGCGGAAGTTGAATTGTTATGACACAAGCGCGAAAGAATGCTGTTGTGTTGCTGGGGGAGGTGCTTCTCCTACCGTCCCCTACCGCTTTCATGTCGTACTATATATATATATATATATATATATATATATATATATATATATATATATATATATATATATATATATATATAATATGAACAATGCGTGGAAAGTAAAACAGCTTCGTCCTGTTAGCACGCGTTTCTGTGTGATAAACTTCCAATCAGCGCACACTCGAGGTCAACATGAACCGACTAGCCCCATTCATCGCCTTATTGTATACCTCCGTAACCCGCGCCAGTATCGCCTATGTATTGAGCGCACGGACAAGCCATCAGTACCGTACGTACCGTGTGTCAAGATTTTCCCGGATTACCTTGAATAGAAACCGCCACCGGGACTTTCACGCGTGCCATTATTCTTTTTCCTTCTTTTTTTTTCTTCCACGATCAGTGGGACACCGCGCGCCTCGCGAAAGGCGACGCGTCTTGAGATTATACCTATTCGCCGCGAGATCGGGCTACAGGTGGCAGCACCGTCGCCGCGCTAGTGTGGATAGGCGGTTGTCGGCGCGTATACAAACGTGCACAACAGCGCTTCGTTGTGAGCTATGCGACCCGATTTCCGGCAAACAAAATGAGTTGACTGCAGTTTTGTGGTAATATGTGTGCTCTTCATTCCCGAATTAATGCATGAAGCGCGTCGAACGTTAGAATTACTTGTGAGAGAAGCGCATTCTGCCAACGAACAGGTTGCTCGCCTTCGGCGAACAGTCGGCGTTTTCGCAATGGGTGACGTTTTCTTGTTCTTTTATTTGTACATCTTTAGCTTGTGTTCTACCTACTACGCACTGCTGTATTGGCCGCGAGATCGACCTATAGGTGGCAGCACCGTCACCGCGTTAGTGTTTAGCGGCGGTCGGAGGCGCGTATACAAATGCACACAGCGGCGCTTCGTTGTGAGCGGTTTGAGCCAATTGTCGGCGAATAAAATGCGTTGATTGCAGCTTACTGGTAATATATACGCACTTCATTGTTGAATCGATGCACGAAGATCATCCAACGTTACTATTACTAGTAAGAGAAGCGCAATCTGCCCACGAAGGGGATGCTCGCCCTGGATGACAGTCTGCGCTTACGCACTATATGACGTTTTTTGTTGTTCAGTCGTGCTACGCAATGCAGTAACACGACAGAACTAGTTAAGTGTTTAGGTTACTTCTTGTTCATCTGTATACCAGCCCATATTCCTGTGCAATGAGTTCAATAGCACTGTTCACGCGAATACGCATATATACGAAGGTAAGAGTTTAGTACAGAGCTTTCATCGATTGATTACGTGCACGACAATGATGCAACAAAGGTCCGGTTATTTTATGGAACAAGTGTCTTTTTTTTTACTAATAATGTCCGCTGCCATCCATCAATTTGTAACAACTCCACACAATTGCTCAAGATAATGTAAAAATAAAGGATGAGATTTTGCGTGAAATTACACGACATAAATGTAAGGCACGCCGTCGGGATTAATTTTGAACATCTGGGTCCTTCAAAGCGTACCTAAATCTAAGCACACGGGTGGTTCTGCATAATTGTCGTCCCAACTTAAAATTGCGCGCGGCAACTCCGTTTTATCACTGCCGTGTCATTCCATTGTCTGTTTTTTTTATTTTCTTTTTTTAGGGACAGTTTGAGTACCGAAGTCTCAGATTTCACTTGATAGAAATATTTCGTTGTAGCGGGACCACGACCGTACAATAAAAGGACATCTTAAGCACAACTAAAGCTGATCGTGAACTGGAATGCCGCGGTTATACACTCAACAACAACGCGATAGTGCACGAGCCTTGTTTTTGTTTACCACCGAGTCGCTAAAACGCTGCATTCACACAATATTTATTGTTCCTCATGTTTGGGACTATGCCAAGCGCACTTTAGGGTGTGCTTGAACCAGAAAGCGGCACCAATACTTAAATGATTCTGGCGAACGAAGGGTACGACACCAATACACAGCCCTCTCGAAAGTCGCATTCACTGATCTTATTACAATGCGCATGCAGCCGAGCAAGCTCATTTGCTTCTGTACATCATGTTAGGTATACGTACGAGCAGTTAAACTCGCGCTAACATAACAGAACAAACCGTTCTTTGAGAAAGTGCAGGACGTACGCACACGTGCAAACACGACGTGGCTAGCAGACGACGCAGGGAGCAATCCACACTAGGCGCGCTTCAGCCAGTAGCCGCCAGGCGGCGACTCCGCTCGATCTCGCGTCCAATAGCGCGACTGACTTAACTGTTTACTTCTTGTTCATTTGGATGCCCCTCAACAAAAAGAAAGCCCGTATTCCTGCACGATGAGTTGAAATAGCACTTCGTGCACTGCGTGCTCAAATATTAATTCGCATTTCTTATTCAGTTCTCCATGAAATGTAGGACACTTGGTAGGTTTACTGAGGAAAGCTACGTGGCTGACAGCGCTTAGCGCTACGGCGACTTTTGACACGCACATGCCAATTGCTTTTATTCCAGTAACAGTACACAAAGATAACTGTACAGCAGGGAAATTTCTTCGATTGATTACTTGCACGACAGTAATGGAACAAAGGTTCGGTTATTTCACGGGACCAAAGTACGTTTTCTCATAAGAACATTGTCCGCTGCCTTCCGTCAATCTAAACAACGCAGCACAAACGCTCAAGATAATGTAAAGAAAAAAAATGCGGGTTCGCGTGAAATTACTACGACATAAATGTAAACTACGCCATTTGGATTAATTTTTACCATCAGCGCTCTTTAACGCGCACCTTAATCTACGTACACGGGTGTTTTTGTATAAATTTCACCACAAGTTAAAATTGCGCAAGGCAACTCAGTTTTGCGATTTCCGTGTCATTTCATTTTCTGTTCTTTTTAGGGGACAATTTAAGTATCGAAGTGTCAGACGTGACTTAACAGAAATATTTTTCTCTAGTGAGACCAGGACCGTGCACAACTAAAGCTCGTAGCGTAACGTATAAACAACACCTAACCACAACGCTCTAGTACATACGAGCCTTCTTTACCACCGCGCCGCTAAAAGGCTATATTAACATGAGATTTAATACTTCTCATCTTTAGGGCAACGCCAAGTGCACGTTGCAATGCGCTTGAACCACAGAGAGGCGCCTACACTGATATGACTGTCGTGAACGGAGGGTACTACGACCACACAGCACTCTCGACAAGTGCACTCTCTGATCTTATTACAGTACATATGCAGCCGATCAAGGCCAAATGCTTCTTTACATCGTGTTAGGCACACGTACGAGCAGTTAAAGTTGCACTAACGCAACGGAACAAACCGCCTTTTGAGTATCTGCATGACATACGCGCACATACAAACACAACGGGGCTAGCAGACGACGCATGGAGCAATCCACACTAGGCGCGGTTCAGCCAAAAGCCGCTAGGCGGCGACTCCGCTCGATCTCGCGGCCAATAGGCCTAGTGCGCTGCAGTTTTGACTGAACAAGTGGCGCCGCCCGCGGCGCGGCGCGTTTCTAGTCAGTCGCGGCTGAGAGCGGGTGCGTACGGGCGGAACCATAGCAACTCGAAAGGACGGAGCTAATTCGCGGTCAAACAGGTGTGTAACTATGTATTGTGGCGTGTATGGCTGTCGCAACAGCTACAGAAACACTGTCGTTAAGCTGCCAGAAATAAAATTATATGGATTTATATGGAAGGCTCACGAGAACGAGCGATGACA
Organism: Rhipicephalus sanguineus; assembly: GCF_013339695.2. Classification (NCBI taxonomy): domain Eukaryota; kingdom Metazoa; phylum Arthropoda; class Arachnida; order Ixodida; family Ixodidae; genus Rhipicephalus; species Rhipicephalus sanguineus. The sequence goes on from NC_051179.1 coordinate 92,648,063, forward strand.
GCGTCGGATAAGGGCGGTGCGACGTGCCAGATAAACAGACGCTTTTAATTTTTTATTGCTTTCCTTGCTATTACTGCGCATATTTGCTCGTTGTGGTCATAAAGTCTGCCTTCTTTTAGCCCCGATGGAGGTCTTAGGCAGCTCGTGAAGCACCGAAACCGCATATGCAGTGCCCACTTCTTGCGCAATGATGAGAGAAGCTCGAAATCCCTGCATTCTGCTTGTGTGTTCCGACACGTTTTCCTGCGTGCTATGGGAAAGGTGACAGCGTGACCGTGCGACGAAGCGTTAAACATCCTCGTATCTAGAAGGGGACGCGGCGATGGCCAGAACCACGCGCATGACAGGTCTGTGCAGGATGTGTGCTCGCACTTGTTGACAAACAAATACAAGGCGGCGGCGAGCTTGCTTACACAATCTTCAGCGTCCACCCTTGCATCTGCACCTTGCTCCCACAATGTGCAATTGGGTCTATAGACAGCTGGGAAAATGTGCAGAAATCATCGAAAAGTCCGAAGGGAACGAGCCAGCGTAAAAAAAAAGTGAGAGAAACGAACGTTTTTTCTCTTGCTTAGCCCGAACGCCAACTAACACACGCAGACTGATTAATAGCGAGAAGCCCTGCTGAATAGCGAGGATGGATGTAAAAGTCAAAGGTCGCTCTTCGCGTAATGGATGAGGGAAGAAAAAGCACGTGCCGAGCGTTGGCGATGTTGCTGGATGGAGGCGCATCTTCGTCACAATGCCTTTAATTTAATGTAAATATTGGAAGACCTTGATAAAACTTTGACGACCTGAAGGCGGACGTCCTAGTTGACGCTCTTCACACACTTGCAACTGACTTCGAAGGGCCCCTTTGCTGACACAGTTTGCTCCCTGACGCCGCAAACATCGGAGTAAAGATGACTGCCGTGAAGAAGACTGCTTTTATTTTAAATAACTTTCTACTTATTCAGTTCCGCGGAATCGACACAATCACGCGCGCTGCTCATTCCGCAATACCATTGCTCTGCTCCCACAGAGCGGCGTTCGCAGCATGCCGCGACGGGATCACGCGCGCGGCCGCTACTCGCGGCGCTGACTGTCCTAGCGCCGCAGCGCCACCATACCAGCTTATATATCTGTATACTATTCTATATATACTATACTAGTATGTATATCTATATATCTACATACCTATATACTACGGACGGTGCGCGCACGCAGTCTGTGTTTGCCATCTGGCAACAACAAAAGTTGCGTAGGCTAGAATGAACAAAGAGCGTTCCGGAGGGGCCTTTGCCTCGCAGAGTGAGGCTGTGTAACCCGAGTTTCGCAATATTTACGGAAGGATTTTGGGCGAGCTGGTGATCAGTCACGTTGTCAAGAACAGCTCGCGCGGTATTTTAAACTTGGACTAAACGAGGAGGAAAAAACAGCGCTCGTCCTGTGTTTTTTTTTTCTCTCTTCCTTATGTCCACGTTTAAAATTCCGCGCCGTTTTTTGACGACATGTCGCAATAGTTACTCCAATACGCCCCATTTTATTCGTGGATTAGCTAGGACCGTTCCTCATTTTTCGCGCTTTTGACGCCTTGCATACAAGAAATAAAAGAAATCGGGGAAAAGAAAGACTATATGGATATATATATATCTTCACCGATTTCCGGAACCCTCGTCTCTGACAACCCGCAATGCCGTGAAAGGCGATACGCGCACACGGCGAAGCAAGCGGCTTTTTTATTCTTCGTTTCCTGTTTGTATCCGGCCGTGACACCCTACGTGGTTACGTTAGATAGACGAGAGGCAGCTCTCATTGGTCCTCCTGTATAACGAGCCGCGACCGGCCGGCAGCGAGTTGGCAGCGAGACCCATGTCGTTCTGCCGTGGCGAAGGTGATGGGACAAGCGAAAGTAAAGAAAAGAAGGTTTGACGCCATGGTCTCGCGGTGCGTTGACCCGCGCATCAACTGGCCTGTTCGATCGACCCGGTCGGTCGTCGCGCCGACGCCAGGGGACAGTTTCCTTCGAAAGGAAACGACAGTACGGGCATGGTCTTCCAGGAAACGGCACTCGGTTGGTCTGCGTCTACTATGGGCTCTTGTTCTCTTTCTGGCAATACTTTAATTCCATTGTTAGACGTACGTGCAATATATATATATATATAATACGTAAACTCTCGTAGCGTATGTCGGAATCTACGTGACAGTCACTTAATTGTGCGCTGATCGATTAACTACTATCACATTTCATCAACAACATTTTTTTGCGAGAAAGGTGTGATGAAAACCAGCACTTCTCTTCCCCTTGACGCTCTCGCTTTCCCTCTCTCATGTGGGACTCAGTGGCGTCCATGTTGAGATTGCCTAACCGAATTGCGAGCTACAGCGGGCAACGTACAGCCTTTCCCAAGAAATCCTACTCGTTAATTCTCGAGAGATACACGCGCGCAAAAAATAACACCGCGTAATGCGTTGCCGTTTCATTCAGCAATTCTTTTTTTTTTTCTACGCAGTATATGTAGTACACGTTTTGCTGTGCGTGCGTGTCGTCATTTGCCGGCATCCTGCAGGACTACACATTCCGCGAAACGATGAGCGACGACAAGGATGATTGTAATGACGGTGCACTAATTTGATCTGCGCACGCACTGAGAAGCAGCTGGCTCGACGGCTTTACGAAGTTTGAGCAGCTTACGAAGTCAGCCCACTGGAGTATGACACGCGCTAACCGGTTGTTGACGTCACGGTATACTCGCTCATTATGTATTCACGCGACTGTTGATTCTGCGCGAAATGAAGTTTCACAGCTTGATAATTACGAAAGAAAAGCGAGGGCTTTTTACAGTTTTTTTTCTTTTATTTGAAATCGTAGGGGTGCCACCTCCTCGATTTGTCTCTGGTGGAATGTGTGACGTCACGATGCCATTCACACATTTCACCGGTATCACGCACGTACATACGTGCGTCCCGGGTGTTTCATTCAAGTTGAAAGCGTGTAGTACGATTCGCTTGAGCGACGTATTCTTCACGTCATCACTCATCCGGCAAGTTATTCGGAGGATTGCTTGGCAGTAATAGTATTAGTAGTAGTAGTAGTAGTAGTAGTAGTAGTAGGTGGGGCAATTTGTCACGCCCACTTGACAGTGACGTTTTTCTAACGTTCTCCACAAATGTCTTGCTGACGTTGGTCGCATAAGATTAGTTCTACATATGAGAAACTTGATTAATTAGTGTTAACTCCTGCATTAATAATAATAAAAAAACATGGGTGAGTACTTGAGGCGTCTCCGGGAATGACTAACACCGCGTGCGCTTTGTTTCACGAAGAAGGCTTGGATTTTGGGAGATTCAGAGGATTTCTTGGGAGTGGTAATTAGTCGGGTAATTTGTCACCAGCTGCTGAAAGTGACGTTTCTTTTTAATGTTCTCTGCAAATGTGGTGTTGGCGTGGGGTCCATAGCGAGATTTATTACTTGAGAAAAACTCGTTAATTAATTAGAAATAATTCCTGTATATTAATAGAAACGCAGGAACTACCAGAGAGGCTTCTTCTAGAAATCGTTAACTCCGTATGCGGTTCCTTTCATACAAAAAGCTTGGCTTTTTAGAGTGTGTGTGTGTGTGTTTGTGTGTGTGGTAACCCTGATGAAGAGAGGGTCCCCTCTCAAAATTGTTGGTTATTATTAAGCAAGTTGTTTTTTTTACTGCATAAAACAACGCCTCCATTATGTCATCAAATATATATATATATAAACCGATTCGGTGTTTGCAGGGACATATGTTCCATTTATTTATTTATTTGTTTTACACTTTCTTTTTGGGCGCGACGCGCGCCCCCATTCGCCTTTCTCACGTCGCGATGAGTGTAAAATGCGCGCCGGCGTCCTAGTTGGTATATGTGCTTATCTGCGTTGCCTCGTGCAACGTTCACGAAAAAGGAAAGAAAGAATAAAAAAAGGACAATAAGTGCCAACAGTAATTTAAAAAGAGGAATGCGGGAAAATGATGACCGCGAGGCCGAATGTAATACGTTCTTCAGTATATGCGATTTATACAGTCGCTGCTTATTCCGCGTTTTTTTTTTTTTTTTTTTGCTGCCGACGACGGGGCGATATATCTTTGAAATAGTGACGAAAAAAAATAAAAGGAAAAAAAAAACAAAAGAGAAGAAAACACGGGAGGACCAAGAAAAGCATGATATTATAAAGAAAAAAAAATTGGCAGAGAAAGCCGCGGTCCGACGGACTATAGGGTGGACATTACATTTATATGTTTCTTTCCTTCCATGTGTCCGTTTTAAATTCGCGTTTCTGTGGCTCGGGTTATGGAGCTCTGAACCAACCCTTGCCCACATTCATCGAGTTCGGTTAAAAGCGCAGTTTTTTTTTTTTTTTCCTCCTGCATGGGCAGCAGTGTGGATCGCTCCCATTTCTTGGCGTCTCGGTTACTTCGCACGCACAACGTGACCTAGAGGATTACTGGAAATGAACTGTTTCTTGTTTAAATGACATTTTTGCGTTTCTTTTGGTTGTTTTTCCAAGCGAGGATGGGCTCATGTTCCTGTCGCTTTCTTTCCAGGATTATTTATTTTCCGTTTTATTATTTGTTTCGCGTAACGTTAACTCACGTGATTTTGAGTCTGTATATGCAATAGCTTGTTTTGTATACGAACGTTATTTTAAGATCTGTTGTTTTTTTTACGGCGTGTCGTGTTAGGAAGTCTTCCTAGGCGTCTTCGCACGACAGCTGCGGCGTGATAAGCAGTAAGCCTCCCCCCCCCCCCCCCCCACCCTTTTTTTATGAGATCACAACAACAGCCGTTTTTGGCGCCGTAGTTGGCCGCCGCCGGTGTCCGTAACCGATATCATGCGAAATAAGAAAACATATCCATGTTGGAACGGGGTTCGAGCCTGGGCCTTCTGCGTGGCAGCCCAGTATTCTACCTCAGAGCCATGCCGGTGCTTGAAACTGCTTTGCAAAAAGACCCTATATACAGGCTCCATGTCGGGAAGGAACCACATTAACATATGTAATATAGCGTGGTAGAAGAGTAAAATAAAACCGGGCGTCATACAATGTGAATTGCGCAACGAGTGGGCTGTTGAATACTTCCAACCCATTACAAAGGTTTCTGCCATAATTCTTCATACTGGCTCCTTCCGTACTTCAAAAATGTTGATGACTTATAGCGTAGTGGATTCCTCGCAAGTGCACTTCTATTGGTTGCCAAGGAAGCCCATAAGATCCCCTTTGTCTATTTCCTCAGGGTCTCAATAAATCTCTTTCCCCCTCTCTCTCGTTAATGTATGTTATATATAGCTTGGGGAGAGTGAAATAACGACCGGGCGTCCCAAAATGCGAATTACGTAACTAGTGGGCCATTTAAAGCTTCCAAACTATTACAAAGGGCTGCAGCCATAATTATTCATCGTCATCAGCCGTCACATGAACAAAGTGCACATAATATTGCCTTACAGATGTGTAGCTGGTACCTCGCTTCTCCGCAGAATAATGACTAATGGCGTAGTGGGTGCTTCCCAAAGTAAAAAGAAATATGATTTATGGCGTAGTGGGTACCTTTCCAGTGTACTTGTATTAGTAGACCCAAGAGCGTTTATAACGGCTCTAGAAATGCCGTCCCTCCAGCTTCCGCTGTGACTGCGCTGCGCTTTCCGCGCAGGCCTGGCGTTCTTTTTTGTTTCATTTTCTTCGTTTACTTTATTTCTTCATCTAATTACGCGTGTATATATAATTTAGACAATCGATCACCTCGCTCTTCAAGCTTGTTACCGGATGTCATGTTATGAACGTTAAGAAAAAAAAAAAAGGCGCTATTTCGTCGCTGTCGCCGCGTTTCCGGCGCGTTTCCTGTCCGCTTGAGCCGCGATCGTCTGCCGCCCTCGCACGCTTTCACTCGCACGCTTTCACTGGCATGCATTCACTCGCACGTACAATGTATACACGATGCGCTGGGTGATGTTATCGCCCTTGGACTTTATACGTAACCCGACAGAGCGGCGGCGAAAAATTGGGGGACCCTTAAGCTTCGCCTTTAAGAGTTGAACGCGATAGCGAAATCCGGCCCCTAGTGCGCACTTCAACCACTAAGTGCATACTTATTAATGTGTATTGTTACACACACACACACGCACGCACGCGCGCGAATTTTACAGGCTTTCGATCTAAAGCAAGAGTCGCATGGCCTCCAAGATATACGCCGCGCGCCGGCCCTCTCGGATGCCATGAAAATTCGAGACATATTTCTCACAATGCCTCACAGATGGCAGCACATTATCTAGCGTTTGCTGCGTTGGCTTGATATGTTTTCCTCTAGATGGACATAGTTGTCCATTTTTAGAGCTGTTTGAAAGTTCGTGTGTGTATTTAGCGGCGATGGCTGCACTATCCCGGCGTTTTTCGACGTAGTTTGATGGCCTCGCGAATGCGCCTACCGTATGGGCTCGTTTTCGTCGTGACACCTGCCGAACAAAATGCGTCGAGACTCCTTTCACTACATGACATTTATGTAGTGTTTTTGTCCGGAGCAGCTGCAAACAACATCGTGGCTTTGTGGTAAGACACCTGCTTGCCACGCGAACGGCCCGGGTTCGATCCTCATGGGGACCGAAGATTTTATCGATTATCTTATTTGCTACTTTCTCGATTTTTCGCTCACGGATGATTTTTCGCTCACAACCAACGGTGCCGACGCCGACAGCGGAATTTCTGATGGTTCATTCACACTGGGGAATCCGCCCGCCACAGCGACCGGAATTCGCGCGCCGCCGAAATTCCACATTGTTCACACCACTTAGCAACCGCACCGCCGAAACTAGGGCGTCTAGTTGTCATCGTCCCTTCGCGCGAAGGAACGCTGGCGTCGACGCGCTCGGCGTTGTGTACGCGTTGCGTTATGGCGAAGCGCATAAACAGGAGCAGGGTCGTCGAACTGCTGGGCTTGCTGGAAAGCAACTTTCTGGCGATGTCTGGCGAGGAGAAACATGCATTCGCCGAACAAGAAACGACGCAAGCAGTTGTGGTTGGTTCGTTCTGATTTGCAAGACGCGAGAAGCTTTGTGGAGCCGAGATAATGCTACCCGTTTTGCAGGATCGCGATGATGTATTGCAAAGATGCTAATCGCGACAACACTTGGCAGTTATCGAGAGCTACAGGATGATTACGAAAGGCTTCGCCGTTGCTGTGGGCTTCGACGACTGGGATATCACAAGCGCGCCGCCATTTTTTGAATGTTCGACTCGCGTTCCGATTGGATCGCGGTGAGGGAATCCGGCGGCAGCTGCCGCAAAAATCGGTCCAGGACCGATCGGCGCGGAATGGGCTTTTCCGGCGGATCTCGCTGCCGCCGAAGCGGATTCCGCGTGCTCTCGCCGCCGAATGTCTCAGTGTGAACGAGCCATTACGCTACCGCGTTAAAATACGGCTGGAGTATCGCACTAATGGCGCATTCACACTTGAGAAGCGAAGAGAAAGCGAAAACGCCGTAGCGGCCGGAAAGCCGTGTTCGCGCGCGTCAACAGTGTTCACATTTGTTCTGCCCCTCCTGCATGCATGCCGCCGCCGCCTTCGCCACTTCGAGAAGGCATTTTATTTCGCCCGTTCCCGGAGCATTTAATTTCTTACCTAATTCAAGTAATGCATGCAAAACACGGAAGAGAAATAGCTTTCACCTTTTCAAACAGTTGTTTCGGGAGATACGCCAGCAGAGATTACATAAGCGGGCACGCCAGCAGCGGCGGCGGGTTCACTCGGCTGTGCAAAAGCGATATACGTTGGGGCACGCCGACTCGCTGCTGCTTCCCCTTGGGCGAATTCCAGTCTTCTCAGCAATCTTAATCCAAACCAGGCTCTCGAGGAACGCTTTCTTGTCGAGGCTGCGAGTTTTGTCGTGCTGCACGGGTAGTTTGCAATTGCGCCGATGCGAGCCACCGCCGACGCCCTGGCGGCGATGTTGAACTTGCGGCCGGCCGTTGTTTACATCACGTGGTTTAAGCTAGCGCAGCCAAAGTACAGCTTCCTGTGAAGCGGAAAGGCCATCCGCTTTCGCGTGGCGGCAAAATCAGTCTCGGACCGACTTTTTCGCGTCGGGCTCGCCGCCTGGTTTTCCGGCCGCTTATTAGGTGGCGAAGCGAGTGAATTTCCGGCGAATTTTGCCGCTTTCGCCCCCTTCGAGGTCAAGTGTGAACGCGCCTTAAAAGCGACTCGAGCACGGAGCCATAAGAGAAACCCGACAATGCAAACGCCTGCGTTGTGCGTTTCTCGTGTGTCCGTGTAACGCACGCCTTTTGCCGATTCTTCTATGCGATGTCAGCGTTGCCTTTCCTTTTTCCTGCGGTGTCGCCGTGTTGAGGCGCTTGTGAAACAACGCCGAATGCCCTTTTCGCGACTCATATTTATTAGGGCTTGACAATCACTGTATGCCGCGTCCTCGACATTCAGCTGCTGCAGAGAGAAGAGACCGCGCATGTCAACCCACGATGTCTGCTTCCCGAGCGAGTCCTCGAAACTGTCTCGTCCTTTTTTCGTCCTTTTCTTTTATATATATATATATGTGTATACGCAACGCGCATCTGTACGTATACTCGAGTGCGGTTCGCCGGTTGAGTGTGTCCACGCTGCAGAGCATTGTCATGCACTCGGGATGACTCAGCGGGTGCATGATGAGTCTGCGCGTTGGAAATCGAATGGATCCTGTCTTCTAGGCTTTCCAAGGTCGCGGCTCTATAGCTGTATAGGCCGTGCAAGCGATCGCAAGGGCGATGCCGTCAATGGCTGTTTGTGGGATGATGTCGGACAGAGAGAGCGAGAGAGTCAATCGTCCTGCTTACGTGTCTCGATGAAAAAGGAACAGTTAAGCAGTTGATAGGGGGCATTATTCGTTGTCCACCACTATGCTTTTTATTGTTGTCCCAATAAAAATAAAAAAAAAAGAAAGCGACAAAAAGTGCCCCCTATGCTTTTCTTGGCTTGTATGGTGCTTTCGTTGAATGTCTCTAACAAAGAAACGAGCCCTTCGAAGAAGTCCCGTTCCTTCGTACTTTCGAGAAAATGGGAAGACGAGTTATAGAAACAACGGCAACATATGCCAAGGCGGTTTAGGGCTGAGGCTGCACATTATACAGGGCAGTGTATTTTACGTCGGAAGGAATATATATATATATATATATATATATATATATATATATATATATATATATATATATATATATATATATATATATATATGATATTAGTGTCGCGTAATTCATAATGGCGCTTCCGAGAGGTCCTTTCTTTGCGCGTCTGCAGAGCTATAGAGACACCATTTACGATGGCGCGCAGCCAGCAGCAGCACGAGCACGATCATTGTCGTCTCGGCATGCCGCTGCGGCATAGCAAGAGAGACGCCTGTCAGCGAGCTTCCTCGACCACCACCCTTCCAAGTATCGTCGCAGCGTCCCCGCCGGTCGTTGACGCCTAGTGTTAGTTTGCGCGCCGTGACACCTCCATCACTCGGATGTTCGCGCCCACCGCCAGCCTTCACCGTGCCGCGTGTGGCGCACGCCTTCTTCGCCGTCCCTCTATAGCTCTTCACATGCCGAACTGTAGCCGTAGGCTGGAGGCGTACGTGATGCGACTGGAGCCACGCTGAACGCTTATAAGCCCTCTCGAACGTTATAATTGGACGCGCGTGCGTTGTGGAGTTGGTTTACGAAGAATATATACATATCCTGTAAGCCAGTGGTTCTCGAGTTGGGTTTCGCGGAGACCAATTTAAATAAAAACCACGTACTTTACGCCGCATGCTGTGTTGTGCTCCCCCCGGTACCTTTCTTTCTCTCACTGCAAGGGTTCCCTCATCTATTCCACCGGTCCACTAGGTTGCCCGAAAATTCATGGCTGATAAACACCGCTGTAAGCGGTTAATAATTGCGTTACTAGACGATTCTCGTATAACGCCGAATGCGGAATCCGCCCCTTTTGCGTACTGGACCCTGGAAATAATCGGGCGAATCCTGCTTCAATGGTGCTATATTTGTACACCGCCTGATGATATACTACGAGGATTGAAGGAAGACCCGAGAAGGTAAGGGGAGGGCGAGGGCGAGGGCACGCTCATAGCACCCTCTCAGCTGTCGACGTGCCTGTCAGTGCCGCTGCGCGGCAGGTGCCCGTGTTAACGCCGTAGGTTTCCCGAGAAAAAGCCTCGCGTTTCTTTGTTTCCCGTGCGGTTTATTTCTATGCAACGTCGGGACCAGGGCTTGCGTCCACTGCGAGTACACCACAAGGAGCACTTCTCTGTAAGATACTGGGAGACCTTATGACTCAACCCCGAAGCCGAAGAGCAACGCAAAGTCATCGGTCTCGTCCTGACCACCGACAGGTCCCAAGGGATTCCGGCAGACGATGAACGGGGGCAGATGGCAAAGCCTTCTCCCCCGTCATCTCTGACGGGTGTTATTTTTTTTCTCTCTCTCTCTCTTTCTCTCTATCTGTCTTGCGCATACTCTTTTTCTTCTTTGTATGGCGTGTGCAGAGGCCTAGCTTTTTTGTTTTTAATTCGTAGGGGGCGGCGATGACGTCTGGGATGGCCCTCCCGCCGAGGCGGAAGTTGATTTGGAGGTTAAATTTGGAATTGTAGGCACGCCTGACTCTCTTATGCGTACTCATTATTCGCTCACGGTACATTCTTTCAGTGTGCGTGTCAGATGTGCAGAGCTTAAAGGGACACTAAAGAGAAACAATGAATTGGTTTAGATTGATAAAGTGTGCTCGTAGAACTCTTGTGCAGTTTATTGCACCACCGTTTATTATTAGCGGAGAAAACCAAGTTCTAAGTTTCATTTTTAAATTTCGCGCCGAACTTTGTAATTCGTGACGTAAAACATTTCAAAGAGCATTTAACGTATTTCGGAGCCACTGGCCCGACGAAATTTCGACAAACTCGTTATGTCAAGTCTCTGGCCCCCTCAGAGGACAATATACTTCGATTTAACCGATTAGGAACTACGTAGGCCCAAGCAGGCGCCGTCAAAATTATGTGACGTCACGGCAAATGGTGCGGAAATTCCAAGGTGGCGTCGCCACCTGTATTTTCTTTTTTGCGCGTTTTCTCGCTTATTAAACGCTTACTTCTCGCAGCAAGCGTGTTGTTTTTGGTATCGTGGGAGACTACTTTACTAATGCGAGAAAAATCGTTTTGCTCTTTAGTGTCCCTTTAATTCGCGCAGTTTATATATATATATATATATATATATATATATATATATATATATATATATATATATATATATATATATATATATATATATATATGTATGTATATATATATGACTTCTTATGTAAAAATTTTTGCGCCTTTCACTCTGCTTGTGCGCAACCACAACAACAACTGTGCCCATTATTATACTGCGCGGACTATAAATTGTCCTGCCGCGAAATTTGAGCGTGAACTTAACATCGGGGCGCACACTTAGAAGAATGGGGGAGCTTTTTTTTTTTTTCAAGTTAAAGCGGATAGCTAAATTTCACGGACGAATTATGGTAATGAAGCAAGGATGCCAATTCCGACAAATGTGATCGCGAAAACAGGAACTCGATGGCAAGCAAAAGCCACGCGAAAACGATCTCTCGTTGACGTAATCGGGATGAAAATCCAGTAGCACGCCCTTTTTATAAACGTGGACGTTGCGCGAGCAGCTGACGACAGGCGATGCAGCGAGGGCTTGGGAACATTTTTTTTTCTTATTCTACTTCTTACATGTAGCTAGAGAGCGCGAAGTGAAATCGATAACTTATTTTCGATCTATAGGCCTAATAGCGCGCGCATTCGGTTCGGTCGCCATGGCAACGCTACGTGGAAAGAAAACATTATGCATGCGCGCGCGAGACTTCGAAAAAGACACGTTTCGACATCGTATATACACTACTCGACGGGACACGGTTTTTGTGCTATGTCGACTGATCTCGTGTGTGTGTGTGTGGGGGGGGGGGGGGGGGGGTGCGTAACAAGGTTAAAGGGAAACTGAAGAAAAATAACGAAGAAGAAACAGACTATTGTACATAAGGGACTTTTTTTTTTCTATTCCTGAATTGTTAGCTAGATTACTTTTTCACAATAACGGAAGCACCGCTGTTGCATCAGGAGGACGCGTGACGAGTGCGAATAATAAGAATAATAATAACAATAACAATAAACTAATAAAAAGACAGGTGCCGGCGTCGCGTTGAGATTCTCGCACCAACTGGATCGCTGTGACGTCATCGATATTGATGGCTTCTGCTAGGTACTGCGTATAGTTCCTAATTGGTTAAAATGTGGTTACATTGTTTTCTACGGAATCCATGAGAAATAATATAGCAATCTCAACGTAATGCTAAATTAGGCAGTATGTCCTAAACCCGAAGGAAAAGGGCATTGAAATTCGTGACGTCACACTGACATGTCGACGCTTTAGTTTCGGCGCGAAAAAAAAAAGATACTTTAACTTTTAAGATCCCTTGCAATAACTAACATATCGCGCAACTAACGACAGTGGTGTTCTCGAGTAGTGATTTGTCAGTCTGTGAATCTGATTGTTTCGATTCGAATCTGATCTGTGGAAATACACTCGGCGTCAGAAGATTTAGAGACCACTACGTGTGAGGAAACTTAGACATTCCCAGCAGTTTTGTGGCTGTGTTCAATTGCACTGCACAGTAATTATGTTTCTATAGCGCCTTTCAGACCGGGGCGGCCTGCCGAGGCAGCGGAGATATCCAGCTTTTTATCGTGTCTCGTGGTTTCTGAACTTTTCACTCTGACTGTATGCGCGTCACAATTTGGCAGTGACTTGGAAAACTGCACTCTCCTCATTCGAATTGTCTACGCATCTATACACGTAATTAATAATACGCTATATTCTATGCAAATCGACACTGTCCTAACGCGGGGATACTCTCGTCCTTCGGTTTAATGGTGTGCGAGCTCGATGATGATGAACGAACTCTATTTAATTAGCAGAAAGATCACCCTCCCCCTTTCAGAGGGGGCGAGGGGGGGGGGGGTTGTACTTAAGCTAGACGTCGTCCATGGTCCCGTGGGCCCTGGCGGCGTCTTCGGCCTGCCGTATTAAGCGTGCTTGTATAGTTGTGAGTCGGAGCTCAGGAGCGCGGCCTTTCACTCATGCCCGTCTTGGAATTCGCCCCTCATAAAGGCCTCCGGGTATGCGCAGAGCGTGCGGCCCAAGTCCGCCCTGTTATTGCAAAAAATTTACACTTGTCCGAATAAAGTTCCGGTGCGCAGTGGTTTATCGTTACCGGACTAGGGAGCGTATGTGTCTGAACTGGGCGCCACGCCACCGCCTGTCCTTTGTTCAAATGGCACGTGTTCTGGAGGATAAATTTTCCTGCTTAGCCTATAATGCTGCGTGATTTCTCTGTAAAAGTAAATAAAAAAGTGTCGTATAGCAATACGACCATGTTCTTTCAATGAGTTTCGTAAGAAACACGATATTGATATTTTGGTTAACCTGTGCGCCTCATATATATATATATATATATATATATAATTTTTTTTTTTCAATCTAGCCGTGTTGTCGATTGTTCGTAGTCGACGACGGATGGCGCAGCGCAGAGGGCATTTTTATGGGTTTACCTACTGAGTGAAAAAAAAAAAAAGAAACGAAGAGTGGAAATTCGGGCCTTCCGCGATATATAGGTGACTGTTTCCATGGCAACAGCTATGGGGAAGGAAAACTTATACGGCTTCCGCTGTCAGCGTTGTTATTGGATTTGTCGCCATGGTCTGACATTGATCTGTGTAATATACTTTAAAAAATGAAAGAAAGGTCAAGCCGGCTATATATATATCTTGTGCGTTTCGTGTTAACTCACGGATCGCCAGCAGGAGGCGAGCCGAGCCATAAACACGTGCAAGTGTGTACCTTCTATTAGGGGTTTATAGAGGAATGTTTCAGTGGCGAACGAAAACACGAAGAAGAAATTGGGAAGTATATAGAATACAGGTTTCACGAGTGCTAACATGGAGAACACCATCTCGGACCGCCTAGTAGAACGTGGTTGCCAAAGGTGGCTTATAGGCCTGAGATTAAGCGTGCAAGCCGAAATTATATGTACTGGCTGAAAACAAGAACGAAGGAACGCGTTTTAGTTAAGCTCTTTCGTAACTTGTATTTCAGTTGACCACGACTGTGCATATTAGAAGTCGTATTACTCCAGCGTTTGAACACACACACGCACGCGCACACACACACACACACACACACACTATATATATATATATATATATATATATATATATATATATATATATATATATATATATATATATATATATATATATATATATATATATATATATATATCGATCACTGGTTTGGATAACGCAGTGGCCGCGTTCTTGCAGCATGTCGAAATTCGGCGAGCCGCGAGCCATAAGAACACAGAGACGAAAGTAAGAATTTGAATCCTCAACTTTCCAACGTACAAGTATACATTCGCCTATAAAGCGACGTGACAGGCATCATTCTCAACAACAGTCTCTCTATAGGTCCATTTTTGCGTGAAATATTTGACGTCACATAATGCGTTCGAGCGTATTCTGTAGCGCGCCGGCGAAGCTGCCTCGCTGAATGCCAATTAAGCGCACAGGGTAAGCCCTGTACGTCCCATGTATTTTTGGTGGCCATTTTGAGGTACCGTTTTCACAGCGACTAAAAGGGGTATCCACGTAATTCATACATAATTTCTTTCCAAATTTTCTGTTCTTTTAACTGAAGCACATTTACTTAAATCTGACTAATATTAGAATTTTGGTGAATTTTTACCAGAAGGTTTGAGTAAATTTGCATCTTCGAAAATTTGTAACACAAAAACTGTAAAGTGTATAACTTCACTTCTGCTTCAGAAGTTGTACGCATTTATGTATAGAACACAAGAAAAAATAATCAACTGGTTATCTTGGAATACATAGTAAATAACGGTACGCAAGTGATAAAAAACATGGTTTTGAGATAATCGAGTTCATAGTTAGAAAACAGCTTAAAAGCGAACATACTTTCCCAGAAACATCGTTCAACTATTTTATTTAGTAGCTACAAGCTTGGCAATCATTTCCAAAGTCAATTTTTGCTTGCCTTGCTTGCCTTGCTTCTTTTGTGAGCTATCCGGCAGCTCTATCCGCAATGTATGGTCGACTGTGGTCATTTCTTTCCAGCGAATTGACTGTATTTTGGCCAAGCTTCAGTCCTAATTATTTCAGAATTTTGGATCGTGCGATACTGCCATCATTAAACGACAGAACAACGTCCAATGTCGCAATCCTTAAGACTCTGAAGCCTAAAAAAAGACAGCAAGGACTCTGACGCAATTCCCATTAGCTCAACACTTGCAGCGCGCAGTTTGCACGCGCAATTCAGTCTAATTGCATCACAAGCAATATTCATGTCCGTTAGATCATACCCCTTGTCGCCTTGCACGCGATTCGCCTCGAAGGACGCCGAAGAGGCCGAGAGGTTCAACGATGAAGAGCTTGCTGGTTCAGCGTTCAGCACCTCAGTACGTCACCGGCATTCATTCGCACTTACGAGAGAGCTGTATTGGTTGGCACGAAATTTAGACTTGCTGAAGACCTTCTTTACCCTCAGCATCTGAACTTATCGGCAGGCACGACAGAAATAAGGTGTAATGAAGCCAGGAGCTGTAAGTGTTCGAATAGACGCGCTCTTTAGAACAAGTGCGAATAAAAAAGGCGCACGGGGTCTTCGGACTGCCTTAGAAGGTACCTGTCAATTGCTTACACACAGCTCAATTCAGACAAGCATTCTGACTTTCGTGCACGAAGATTTCCTTTTTTTTTCTTTCTTTTTTAATGGACCGTAAGCACGGAGCGCATACGAGAGGGGCTTGTCCTGGGATGTGCGTTCACTCACCACTTGTTTCCGGAAAAACTGGTTTTGAGCAAAAAAAAAAAAAAAAACGTTTGAAGAAAAGCACAAATGTGCAAAATATGCACAAAGGTTCACACTTCCCAAATTGCAAAGAAAAATAGTGATTTTTTTTTTCTTCAAATTTTGCCTTACCCTGTGCCCTTAAGTGAGCAGACACAGCTGTGCTTTCTGAAATGAACTGGAACTTGTCGAGCTGTTGCGGATGAACAGGCAGAACTTCATATAGTATGGGAGATAGACAGCTTTCGTACGCATGCCGTGGCTGTTAACGTTTTGGAGAAGAATCCTGTCGATACAGTAGCGAACCACGTCATACAGGTTACTGCCTGGACTTCAAACTGTTGGTGTGACTCTTCGTCATAGTATGTATGTCGGGCGATGTATACATCTGTCGCGAGGAACTTCGAACTACTGCTATAATGTTCTTCATAACCTTTTTTTATGCGGCCTGTATAAATAGGCTCGATACATCGTACGTGAGTTTAGAACGTTAACGGTATATTTTTGTCGTTCCATTCACGTAAATGAAGAAGTGCGTGGGTAAGTCGCGTACAGCGAACTATACGTATACGATCTGCGCATGGCATGCATTCGTAGCCTGCTCGCTGACGTATTTCGTGTGTGACACATGCATGACTCATCGAACGTATCGATGCGTCGGCGCTCGCGAGGTCATGTATTATGCGCGAATATATATGTATACGTAGGCGCGCTTCTTTCATTCGTGCGCGCGCTTTAGCGTCAGTGGCTCATCGTTTTTGTATTGACATTATGGATCGCCTTTCAACACTTTCCAATTACGACCCCTTTTGAATTTATCGCTTTGCGTAGGAGATCGTTTCAATGAGGCCTGCACCGTTCGGGTTTGTTGATCTGCGTCACACACGCACGCACGCACATACACGACTGCTTGTCGCTGGCTCGCAAGATCGCAACGGGAGCATGTGTCACGTGGCGAATTTCCTTATTTAAAGTTAGGAGCATTGGCTGTCGTTTTTTTCATGACTCTCACGATAGAAAGTCTGTGTGGGCGTGGATGCGGGGGGGGGGGGGGGGGGAAGGTGCATTGACCCCAGGTACGACGCGGCTCTCTAAGCGTATGTTGCTTATAGAGCGGAATCATGGTTTGAATTTTGAGCGGAATCTCGGTTTGAGCTATATAGTTGGTACTTGGTTCATAGCTGAAGAATCTTTTCGGCGCAAACTGAACGAGGACACATAACTCAGAATAACAGGACGGGCGCCCGTCCTGTTCCTTTGCGTTATTTGTCCTCGTTCAGTTTTGCGCCGAAAAGATTCCTCAGTTATATGAATCATATTTTCACTGTATAGCACTTTTAAAGGGACACTTGAAAGATAAAAGCTCACAGGGTCTCTTATTCATTCGCCTAAGACGACTCGAAGGCGAAAGCCATCTTTTTCTTCTTCTCAATCGATGCATTAATCCTCCCCCGCCCCCCTCCAAAAATCTTTCTGCACCTGGCTTTGCACTGCCTCCAAGATCCGAGGCATTACAAGCTTTCTCCGCATCACCTGGTTTCGCAATGCCTCCGTGATCGCCTACCTTTGACCTAGTGACAGTGTCATGTGATGGCGTCACAAAGTTTAGCGATCTGTGACGTCATGATGGTGACGCTATCGCGTGATTATTTTTTGCATCACTCGCGTGCTGACGCCGCCGGCGCCGACGGTCAGTTTTCGCGTTTGATGAGGCGTCTAGGCCTTTCGGGCTTCCGAAAAGCAATACTTGAGCTTCGGCTGTACCAAAGTTGTTGCAAAGACCCTCTCAAAGTCTTAGGAGCGCGCGATTAGCCGCAAAAGACGTGAGAACGACACACGGGGCACGTCCATCGAACCTTTATTCTGTCGTTTCGATTGGTCTCCGTAAAAATAAATCACTCTGCCAAATCTTCCCGTCCCTCCACGTAATGGAACTTTGACGGCGCCGATTTTGCTTGTCGGGTATATAACAGCTAACACTCAATTTTTGTCGCCAAATATGGACTGTAATGTGTATTTTAAGCGAGCCAGTTGTAAGAGTGACCTTATACAGCAAGTTCAAAACCAAATTTGAATTACTATAACAACGTTACCGCGCTAGAGGTCGGCGCATAATTTAAAAAAAAAGCGCAACTGTACTTCGGACTTCAATTCATCTTCTACTAATCGAGTAGTCTCGCGAAATGAACAAACGTACACGGCTTTCGAAGAACATTTTATGAAAGTACGACTGGTTTTAACGCTTCTCTTCTTCATCTCTTTAAATAATCCCCCTTTTTTTCGTTTATTCGTTCTCGGCCATATCAAAACTCTACTGCATTTAGAAAAAAACTCTAGCGAAGCCAGAGCGCGAGCCGTAAAAAAGATCGCCTTCGCAAAACTAAGCCATAAAGCGAAACACGAAAGAGCACGAAATCTTCCATTTCTTTCTTTCTTTCTTTCTTTCTTTCTTTCTTTCTTTCTTTCTTTCTTTCTTTCTTTCTTTCTTTCTTTCTTTCTTTCTTTCTTTCTTTCTTTCTTTCTTTCTTTCTTTTGATGTTCTCCGTGGAATTACCATATTTGGAAACGGGCAGACCATCGACGTTGCCTGACTGAGCTCGCCGAAATAAACGGGTGAGCGATTTTCGGACGAGCCGGTCGGGCGCAAAGTCGATGGCAAATCGGCTTACGATAAGCGGGGAGGAGGGGATCCTCGAACGAGGGGTCGCGCACCCTTAAACCGCCTGTTAGACGAGGATTAATGGCGGTAAGGAGCGGGCCAACGAAGCATATAAAGCACCCGCACATTACACGCACACACAGGGGAGTATATATATACGGCAGCGTTTCCATCAGGTTTGCGCCTATAGCATGGAGAGAAAAAGCCGGGCGGTCGTAGAAGCTCTGCGTTTACGTCTGCAGACCTTGTCGAGCGCGTGTGTGGAGCGCTGTTTGGAGGGTTTTTCGAGTGAGTAGCGATTCCTATATAAAATTCGCCGTGTCTAAGTGCTGAAAAGAAAAGGAAAAAAAATTATACCCTTAAGGGTGTTTTATTGTTTCGAAATAATTATTGCGCATGACAGCAGGCTCTAACGACATAGACGGTAATAGAAGGCGTCCTTAAATACACCCTAATAATTATGACCACCTGCAGTGCATAGATAGATCTGACGCAAGCATATGACAGCGATAGCTGCGAAAATTTATTAAGGCGAAAGCCTTTAATATCTCATGCTCGCGGTGTCCGTCCGTCCGTCCGTCCGTGCCCTCGGTGTCAGCTGTGGCCTCTCCCCCTCACACTCTCTCAGCAATCACGTGATGGCACAGCGGCGCATAGCGACAGTTGCGCGTTGCTCCTTCCAACGCGCGTTGCGCAACTGTTGCGCAACGCGGCGGCGGCGTCCAGCGGCGGCGTCCGTCTGCGGAGTCGAATGGCCACAGGCTTTTGCCGAACACACTTGGGAATTTACAAAGTGTCCTTCAATTTTTTTCGCTTATCGTGTCGTTCGTTACGGCTATCACAATTTTAACTTTCGATGTAAAGTCTGCAAGCAAGGAAAAAAATTTCCCCTGTCTTCATTCGATCTTACCCCTTAATGCGAACCACGTGATAAACAAACACCTCTTATACACCTAAAATGTTTTGCATTTCTTTAATGGGTGTAGAGTGTGGCATTTGAGCCAGCAACGGGAAATCACGGCCGTTTCCCTTCTAACCCCGGATCGAATGAGGGCATGAGTTTGGCTGTAAAATTTAGTGTGTACATACTTTGGATATGAACGACGTTTGTGGCTTATATATATATATATATATATATATATATATATATAATGTCGGATATCGAAATGAGCACGACCCAAGTCCGCCGGAGTGTTGTCGACAGGCGTCGAAGCGAACGCAACTTGAGAGAGGCAGTCAACAAACCATGCACCGCTGAGGCAAACACGCAGATTTCCGGGAAATGTTTGTTATCCTCGAGAAACGCGAGCGAAGTGCCGACGGGCGCGCCCGATCAAAAACACGAGAGAGCACTCAACAATATAGCTGCATTTGCTATCGTCGTATCTATGTATCTGCGCCGCATTCAAGAAAGCCCGTTTGTTTGTAGCTTTTAACGCGCTGTGTGTGTGTGTGGTGTGTGTGTGTGTGTGTGTGTGTGTGTGTGTGTGTGTGGTGTGTGTGTGTGTGTGTGTGTGTGTGTGTGTGTGTGTGTGTGTGTGTGTGTGTGTGTGTGTGTGTGTGTGTGTGTGTGTGTGTGTGTGTGTGTGTGTGTAGCTCCGGCGCCGAATGCATTCGTTCGCGTCTACAGCCATTCAAGAGGTGGTTCATATATAGAGTGCCCAACAACCGAGCAGCAAGAAATCGCCGCACGCGGTGACAACTGTGGAGCGAGTTTGGAAGGTCTTGTAGATATTCGGTATGTATATATACATGCATAAAAAAAGTCGCACTTTCAGGGCGAAGCATGCGATAGCAAGAAGGAGGGATACAACAAGAAAACAAGAAAAGCGGCCCTTGATGGACGCGCTGCTACGCTGCAAAAACATCTCCCCCCCCCCCCCCCCCCTCGGCAGCAACTACCGCGCGAGCAGAAGCGGAAGGGCAAGGTTCTCCCTGCGCAAATATTAGAAGCGAGCGAGTTGGCCGACGACTTTTAAATGCGCCCGTTGCGCTCCTCGCGCCATCTCGCTGGTAATGAAGAAACGCTTATAAGCGCCTGCCGTCTCTGAGTCCTGCCAGCGGTAAAGGGTGTGTATATAACGCTCGCAGTTAGCTACGTGAAGGATTTGCGCTTTGTGGCGTAGTGGTTAGCGCCTCGCGCTGCGGGGCGAGAGGTACGTCGCTGGTTCGATTCCGCGCGTCCGAAGCATTTTTCTGAATTATTTTTCTTTGGGTCTTTTGTATATATATACATACTTATACATATCGGTGCATGACGGCGGCGACGGCGACGGCAAAGACCAGCCGAGACTGTCCATATAAATGCTATCGCAATAAAAAAAGCCCGTTTCCATCTTTCATCTGGGCATCGTCGACACAGAAGCATCGACGGACTGCATGCAACCACCGTTAAAGGGACAGAGAATTCATCTGGGCAACGTCGACACAGAAGCATCGACGGACTGCATGCAACCACCGTTAAAGGGACAGAGAATTCATCTGGGCAACGTCGACACAGAAGCATCGACGGACTGCATGCAACCACCGTTAAAGGGACACTAAAAATAAAGAACGAATCGGTTTAGATCGATAAATTGTGCTCTGAGAACTCTAATGACCTTAATTTCGCCATCGTAGGTTTATTAATAGAGGAGAAAATCAAGTTCAAAGCTTCTTTTTTTAAATTTCGCGCTCAAATCTCCCCGCGTGGCGTCATGTATTTTCAAGTGTATTTATCGTATTTAGGCGCCATTAGCTCAACAAAATTACCCCAAACTTGGTATGTTAAGTCTATAATCACCTCAGCGGACAATGTACTTCATTTTTACCGATTATGGAACTACGTATAGTCCCTAGTAGGCGCCGTCAAAACATGTGACGTCACGACGAATGGTGCGGAAACTTCAAGGTGGCGTCGCCATCCGCATTTTGTTTTTGCGCGATTTCTCGCTTACTAAGCGTCTTCTCGCAGCAAGCGTGGTGTTTTTGGCATCGTGAAAGAGTATACTTTACTAATATGAGAAAAATCGTTGTGTTCTTTAGTGTCCTTTTAAACATGTTCATGGGGCAGCTAGCAAGAGCGAGGAGGATACATCTTAAGATAACAAAAATAATGAAAAGGGGACGGCGCCGAACTGGCAACTAGGTCTATTAGAAAGCAGACGCGTACCCCCGCCCCCAGAAGTTTGCGGAGCGCGAAATTTCAGAGAAAGCTATATTCCCGCTCTGTCTGACAACATAGCCTCCAAATAAATGTTCCAGCCTGTAGTAGTGTCTGCGACCTATACAGATACCCGCAAAGTTAGAAGCGCCGTGCACTAACAGAGCAGAAATTCGCATTTTCAGTGGAGCCCGTGTTCCGAAAACCTTTGTGGGCGGGTGTATTTCAAATGTCGCCTGCACACGCGTGTTCTCACACCCATGACGTAACTTTTATCTCAACTGCACGTGGGTGTCAGTTCTATACCCACGCTTAGGTTTAAAGAAAAATTATGTCGCCTGTGTGAGAACACGTGGGTGTAGGTGTTATTTTCAAGCACGTGTGCGCTTTCTGACAGGCTTAACTGCGAGTTTAGTGCATTCGTTGTTCGCGTTGCCCGTGAACGTGTTGAAACAATACTGACTCGCCCGAATGTCGGAACTTGTGCAACACCTCGATCGTGTTAACGAGTGGCTGGGCCACAACTGCGCCGAGCGAAGAAAATGATGATGGCTATACGGGTGAATACTTTGAAAGGGTGCGGTGGCAGGCGCCATCTATCACTCGATCTTATATATACATTTGCATAACGTTTAGATTAATAATATTACCTGGGGTTTTGCGTCCCAAAACCGCGATATGATTATGAGGCACGCCGTAGTGGAGGGCTCCGGAAATTTCGACCATCTGATGTTCTTTACCGTGCACTGACATCTCAAAGCACGCGGCTCACTGGCATTTCGCCTCCATCGGAATGCGACCGCCGCGACCGGGATCAAACCCGCGACCTTCGTGTCAGCAGCCGACCACCGTAACCACCGTATAACTACGTTTAAGCTAGTGTACAACTTCGTTACAATTTAATTTTTTAGAATGCAATTAAGGACATTACAATGTAATAATAAGTTTTCTGGGTGTACGAATATTGATCTCTGAGGCAGAATCGAGTATAAAATTCTAACATTGTTTTCGAATACGGAGGAGCCGACATCGATCAGCACACTATTTGTTAAACTTTTTTTATTCTTTTCTCGGTTTCACTTACAAAAAAAAAAACAAAAAAACAGCACAGCACCGTGCGTTTTGCTATATAAGTTTTTACTTGCTGAAAACATGTCGAGAAAATCACGCCGGTCACTGAGTGTCCGCGGCGAAATTCCTCTTACTAAAGGGTCTTTCAGGACGTAACCGAAAGGGTTTTTTCTTCAAAGTACTTTGCTCGCCCATAAGGCTTCATAGAGACAGTGCATTTGAATCTATATCTGGATGTGTGGCCTTCCAATTATAAGTCTGCATATAATTGCTTTGTACGCACAGATAATATTCGTGGGTATAAACCTCCTTTTCTTAACGAAGCACGGCCTTTTCAACAGGCTGAACGAACGAAGACGGCATTGCGTTTCGGATAGGCGCTTTCTATAGGACGAGTACTTGGAGAATTGCTTGAGAGGCGCACATCCACTCCAGTGCACCAGGGAATACACTGAGAGCTTGCGCTTCACGGAATTACCGTCCAGAAATAGCCTTTTTTCGAGTGTCGTGTGAAATGCGTTGATCAGACGAGGGATGTCGTTTTCGCTTCCCTTGAAGCCATGGCGATGCGTGATTGGTTTTCGAGGAAAGACTCGCGAACTAGGATAGATTGAGAAATGGCGGCTAATATATAATATATCTGCGTTTCAGAGCACGGTTTACTCGCGTACCGGAGACTGAGGTTGAGAGAACTTCAGGCAACGCCACATTTCGTCGTAGAGCGATATCTTAAAGACTGACCATGTGTAATTGGACATGCAGATGAGCGTTAATGACCCACTCGGGTGGCTTAAATGAATCCGGAGTTTCCTCAATATACGGAGCGCCTCAGTGATATCGTTGCTTTGGCTAGTAAAACCCCGGAATCTTAACGTTTCTCGTCGTTCGGTTTAAAGAACCCTCGCGTCATCCAAAACCTCGCCGTGTGCTTGCGTTATTTTGTACGCCCGCGGTTCGCTTAAACCTGAAGCCCTGTATTGTAGTTGTTGTTTCATGTTGACTGTCCTTATTGTATTGTTATTAGTATATTCTTTTTGCGTGCGCCAGCACAAATTCCTTCTTGTTGTTCCTGGGCGCGTTAAATCATTGATTGATTATTGATATTAATGTTGTTGTACATGAGCTACTGAGTAAATTGCGCAGTAGCCTTTCAAAAATAAAATAAAAATTCGTCGTGTAGTGTCGTGCACACGCTGTATACGATTCAATTCTCATTCGGCGCTATAACATTACGTAGACGAACGTAATTAAAGGAATTTCAGTCGTCACATTCCCTTGCCGCGCAATTTAACGAAAGCAATTTAACGAAATGTTTTTATAGTAGGTCGTTTTATAACACCTATATGGTGAAATTATGTAGGTGTTTCCTTTCGCAGTGGCCCCTGTAGCTGTAAACTGCAGTGTGTCGCTGCCCGACGCTTGGAATGCGAGTTTAGGACAACGCTCGCGCCTTCAACGGGCGCGGATTGCCTCGACAAAATTTCCTGAAACTTGGTATGTTAAGTGTCAGGCTCCCTTAGAAAGCATTGCACTTAATTTTTACCGATTAGGAACTACGCAGGCGCTGTAGCAGACGCCGTCAAAATCTATACGACGTGCACGGCGACTGGTGCGGGCACCTGGAGGTGGCATCGCCACCGCACTTTCTTTTTGCGCTTTTTCTCGCTTACCAAGCGTCTTCTCGCTGCAAGCGTGGTGTTATTGGTGTCTTGTAAGAGTAATTTACAAACGATTTTTCTCTTTATTGATCCCTTTAATGAGACCCTTCCCCCTCCTCACCGTTTTTTTCTCCACGATTTCCGTGCCGTTACACTACTCCGTATTTATCGACAAAGGCGCAGAGGGCGCGCATTGCGTCGTCCTCTGGCGCACGCGTTGATTTCGCCTATCCACCACTCGACCACGTCGCCACCTTCGGAGAGAGAAAAGACCGCATCGAATCATGCACGCTGCGTGCTAGTACGCGCGTGTGCCGGTCTATCGCGCGTGCCGTTGTTTGTGGCTCCACTTAGTTGATTCTTGTTTTGCTTTTATATACCTCCGCGCTTTTCTCGCTGCCGCTCGTGGCTTCTTCGCGATAATAATCGTAATATAAAAGCACTCACGCGTCCTATCTATCTCTCTCATCTGTTTTGGCGCTGCATGCCACTAACGTGAGATGCGGGGGGGGGGGGGGGGGATTCATCGCAGCCACGTTTTCCCGCCTACATTTTCTTCCACGCTTTTTTGTTTTTGTTTTCTGTTTGTGCCTCCTCGGCCTTCTTGTTTGCGTCGCACGGCTTCTTCTTCTTCGTCAGCCACTTGTCCCGGCTCCGGCTTCGCATTGTTGGCACCTGTCGTCGTGGGTGCGAACCTATACTCTCACCCTCTCTCTCTGTTTGCTGCGAGGTGCCTTTGTGCGTGACGTCATCGTAAGAAGCGAAGAAGCGGTGTTCCGCGTACGACACCGGTTGCCGCTATTGTGCGTGTGCGCCGGCACATTTCCCGCCGTGTGGAAGGCCCGAGCCAATCGATGGAGGCGCGAAAACTTCGCTTGTCGCAGCAGCAGCTGTGGCGTTCATTAAAGCGAAGCTTTTCTTCGCGAACGCTCTCGTACACTTTACTTGCCCGCTGTTTTCCATTCCTAATAGATAATTAACGCGAAGTAATTGCGTTCAGCGACGGTGGGATCGAAGCTGCAGGGTGTGCCGAAACAGGCCTGGGCCATCCATTGTAGACCCCTATTGCACGCGCACACCAGTGACAGTTCTCTGCTTTAAGGTCTTCTCTTGTAAACCTTGTAAGTATGCGAAAATGCTTATGCATCTTTGTGTGGATGTTAATGAAGTGAAACTTGTCTGAATCGTGTCAACGCTAAAAAAACAGCTCTTTGACACCGCAGTGGCGGCGATCTGCCCGCACTGCGCGGGCAAGAGTTGAGCCACGCGATAACGCCATTTTCCGGAAACGCTCAAGCGCCGCCATCTTGGACTGATAACGTTGCAGTTTAGTATCCGTATCAAATAAACAAACAGTGCTACGGTGAACTAGCACCCACGAAAACGCTTGGGCCGCTACATTCAACGTTTCATGACCATGATCGTTTCATATTACGACGTAGAAAACCGGCAAAACAATCACTTATCAGCCCAAGATGGCGTCCCTCATGAATCGAAAATAATGCCGTGTTGTATATGGCGTGTTTTTTAAGACTGCCAAAAATTCTAAAAAAATAAGGTTTCTTTGAAAAAAAATTTCATACGATGTAAAGTACCTTTCTCCCACCGCTCCTTCCACCCAGCCATGCAATCTCGCTAATTGTGTGCAGGTCTGTAAGACGTGGGTTGATCAAGTGAGAGCGTATCTAATGGTTCCACGAAGTGCACGCTCTCTCTCTCCCTCCTCCTCATAACTTCCCCCCCCGTATTCTACCTTTCGGCTTTTCAGCATTCCTGTTTTCAAGAAGCAGAATGTGGCTTTTCGGCGACGTGTCACGAATACGTGGATCGGGTAGGGCACACGACGGCTTTGCACGATGGACCACGTATACGGTCGCGCCGAATATGATGAGGGAGCGCTTGGCCTTGCGAGCTCAGTTCATGATTACCCGCGGCTTCTACTTGTCCTCGTTCGCACAGCTTCTTATTTGGGATCATCCCCAAAGCGTTGGATCATCCCCAATACCCTCTCAGTGGGGTCATTAAGGTAATAAAGTGAAGTGTAGTTGTGGATATAAGGGCTATTGGAAGTCATGGGTCACCTTGTAGCGTGTGAGGGCACGCGCTCCCGCGTTGCGAGTAAAATTGAGCGCTACTGTAAGAGCGCTCAATATGACTTGCAATGACTCAGTATGACTCAATATGACTCATTGTGGTGACTCAGACCTTGTATATTCATGCGGTAACGAAGCTGGCGTCGAAGTGACCCAAACATCGAGCAGTCATGGAGATTTTGGGAGAACAAGTATATCATAAAAGTCCATCCTGACTGTCAGTCTATTTTTTGGTTCAAATGAATGATCTATATATCCTTTCCAGCATCAAAGCAGGTGCTTAACCGCTGTCCACTGCACGCAACTAGCGCAGAGCCGCAAAGCCTTTTATGGGGACGGCATACCTTGGGATGCTATCGCGCGCGCGATAAGAACAGTGCGGCACCAAGAAGCTTCCTGTCTCCTGGCTTATCAGGTTACTACGACGGAGCAAAAGTATTTTTACGCATCGGGGCACTCTTTTGCGTTTCAGATAAAACGAAGGCGCTGCAGTGCTTCGAGGCTACTATACCTTTGATTTTCCGTGTAAAAATTATCTCCTGTGGTATTGTATGCGAAAACCGCGATATGATAGAGGCACGCCGTCGTGGGACATACTCCCGATAAATTCCGAGTTCTTATCTGGCCTACCCCGATGCGAGACGACCCTTCTCTGCCGCACGTGGCTTGGGGTGTCTTTTACGAACGCCTTTGCTTGCCGCATCGGAATGACAGACAGCGCTGCATGTGACCGTTGCGGAAGTGACGAAACCATTGAACATATTTTATGTCAGTGCCCTCAGTACAGCTCTGAGAGACAGTACCTCTCAGCAGTGTTTGCTCGCCTCGACGACCAGCCGCTTTCTGAGCAGTCAATCTTGGAATGTCGGAAAGATCGAGCTTCACGTCAGAAAGCAACGAAGGCGCTGATGAAGTTTCTGCAAGCGACCCGCCTCGTTCAACGACTGTGATACTCCTGTGTGTGTGTGTGTGTGTGTGTGTGTGTGTGTGTGTGTGTGTGTGTGTGTGTGTGTGTGTGTGTGTGTGTGTGTGTGTGTGTGTGTGTGTGTGTGTGTGTGTGTGTGTGTGTGTGTGTGTGTGTGTGTGTGTGTGTCTGTGTCTGTGTGTGTGTGTGTGTGTGTGTGTGTGCTTCCCTCCCTCCCTCTTTCATTCCTCTCTTTCTTACTTTTCTGTCTCCCCTTACCCCTTCCCCAGTGCAGGGTAGCAAACGAGATATTTTTTCTGGTTAACCTCCCTGCCTTTCCGCATAACATTTCTCTCTCTCTCTCTCTCTCTCTCTAAGTACACGGGCCCCCTTTTGCATTTCGCCTCCATCGAAATGCGACCGCCGTGGCCGGGATCGAGCCCGCGTCTTTGGGGTCAGCAGGTGACCACCGCAACCACTATACCACCGCAGCAGCAGAGGGCTGCATTGTACTTCGCAATTTGCTCCCCTTCGTGTGTACGACAAATGTCTTTATGCCGAAAGTTTGGTGTTCAATGGTGGAACATGCACAATTATCGCGAGGTCCTCTGGGAAGTGAATAACATCCATCTTCTTTTTTTTTTTAATAAGAGGGCGCGATGTGGCTTATAGCGCTTTAAAACACGAACGGATATAAGGCACAAAGAGCTCATCGTCCATTTATTGCCGCTATGTAAGTGCGCAGCTTGCGAGTTCACTCATCTTGGTTCTCAAAAATCAAAAACCGTAGGTCATGCGCGTGCGATATTTTGTGATGACGACAACGTCCGCAGCGATGATATCGCCACCGTTTCACGAAACCTCTTAAAAAGCAGCTGCGCCTTCCTGCACAAAACATACAGCTCCAGACAGTGGCCCTTGGCTCTTCATTTTTCCCGTTGTTGTTTCTCCTGCTATTCAATGTCTTCTCGGAAATTGAGCGGGAGACAATTACATCTCGTACGGGGATTTTCGGTTGCACCGCAATTTAACAAGACGGGAGAGGTGACGCGCGCGAGTTGAAATTCGTGTATACCGGTCGAACGAAATGACAACTTAGCCGTTGTGGTGAAACCCGCACGTCACTCGGCCGCAACTAACGTGACGTCATCAATATACGTGTCAGGTATGCGTGCTTTCCCACAGTTGTGCGGCCACAGCTGTGTATAGGACTTTCTTGCATGTCCCTTGCCCGAGAACACGCACCGTCGTGCAGGACATGTACGTAGCCACGAGCTCTATAATCACTGAGCTCCGCACGCGTAGGAGTTTGTCACTGTTTCAATATATACATCCGCGGACGTCATCAAAATCGTCGCATTGTTGTGCAGCCAGCCCGTTATCTATAGGTCCCCTTATCTCCAGCAGCCCAGTGGAAGGCTTGAATATGAGACAAGAAAATCACGTGCGTGACGCCGTGCGAATGTATACTCCCTTCTTTAGCTCGCCTTTGTGAGTCACAAAAAGATGCGAGAAACGAAAGGAACTCCCGGTTGCGATGCCAACTTGGAATCCGGCGCCGCCAACGCCATCATCTATCCGTGACGTCAACGATTTTGGCAGAGCTTGCACGAGTCTTGGTAATTGGTTGTTATTAGGAGATAGGGAGAGAAATTTCTACTCGAAAGCAAGCGAAAGAACTGGTTTACGGAGACATTTGTCGGCTATATTGCTGCACTAAAAGCGCCGAATTAAGTGAAAATATCGCGAATTGGGTCATAAATTCGTGCACGTGTAGCAAGAAACGTTGACGTCGGCGACGGCGGAACTTGCAGGGTCAGTTACTATGTCATAAAATCAAGGTTACATCTCGGGACGTTCTTTGCTGTGTGTGTACAGTGACATTTTTTTTTTACTGTCTTTTTTCTTTCTTTTCGCGGTAAATGAAGGTCGAAACCTTACTTCTTTCTGAAAACGAAAAGCCTGCATTCACCAATCAGCTGTTTCGATTCCACCATTTTTGGGGTAAATTGAAAATGTCTTGTAATAATTGTCCTCTACCTCCGTACAAGATAAGCGCCTTTCGTTTGTGTGAAGAAAGCACGTTTCGTAAGGCTTGTATACAACATTGAAAATGCGTGCGTGTCAGCAGCGTTCTTCTTTAAACCACATCGTACGGAGTTCGATACAATGAACGGTCCTATGTAAGTGTTCTTTTTTTGTCGTGCTTTTAAAGGAAGAAAGAAGCCCATCGTCTGCGTCACCTGGAATAATGTTCGTAAATAACGATAATGATGTTCGAAAAGTAATGAAATAACGTCTGGGCGACGTTGTTACAACGCGGTGCGTGCACGGAGCGCCGTGTCAACTGCGGAACGAAAAAGAAAAGATCAGGCAGGTATACGTCTGTTCACCACCGCGAAATGAAGAGATAACGATAGACGCGCGAGCTATTGACGAGCGCGGGATATATGCGGCCCATCTGGTCGATATTCGAACGACATCAGTGTGGGCCGGTAATTAGTAGGCCATTATGAAACGCGCTCACTATAGGCCCGATCACAAGTGTGCCCGTTTTTTTTTTGTCTCTTTTTGCGCAGCATGAGAACAAAATATTTCTTTTTCTTGCTTTAACACGTACCCAGCGTATATACAGTGGAGGCTGTGGACATCTGTCATCCCTGCTCCTTCCGCAATTAACGTCGCTTGCTTCGATCGAGGTACAAGACGAGCCTCTGGCTGTGCTCGTCGCGCCAGCTTTTCCTTCTGTCATCTTTCGCGTTATGGATCCGGAAGAGTGTAGAAAAACAAGCGTCAACACAGGCGGCGCTCCTCTCGCTTACAGCTTTCCTTTTCTTTTCTTTTCTTTCTTTCTTTCTTTCTTTCTTTCTTTCTTTCTTTCTTTCTTTCTTTCTTTCTTTCTTTCTTTCTTTCTTTCTTTCTTTCTTTCTTTCTTTCTTTCTTTCTTTCTTTCTTTCTTTCTTTCTTTCTTTCTCCTCGAGTGCATGGCGTTAGATGGGGTGGCAAGTAGATGCAGGCGGCGTGTTTCAAAACTCGCCGCAGCCGTGTTTGTGTTAAATTAACGATCACTGGAGCAAGCTTATTTACGAGTGTTGTATATTTTACGGTTCAGGTATACAAGGTGGATTGAAACTGAGTTTTGGGTGAACGAGGATATACATTCGCATGCCGGTTTTGTTACAGCGAAGGGCCTAACAGCCGCAGCAGCGGCACCTGTTCACATATATTAAAAACCTATGTGTATATGTAACAGCAAAGTGAAAAGCAAACATATCCGTCTTTTTTGTGGTGCTGATAATTCGTGACCATATGCGCTGTATAAAGAGCAGAATGTTTGTTTGTACAGCGTCTTTCTTTTTTTCTTTTGAGAACTCAACGTCTGCGAATATTATAGCACAAACACGAACGCGTTAAATGTAACAAAACGATTTCTGTGTTTTCCACCACAATTTAATCTTCTTTCTTCTCTTCTGCTTATTCATTTATAATATTTGACGCATATACACAAACACACAAGGACACAAAGGCAGGGGGGGAGCAGGCTGACAACTTATACTCCTTAGGGAAGGTGAATATAGACGAAAGGAAGATAGGAGGAATGTTCTTATTCATAGGCTTCTCACGTTGCCAGCTCTGTTGCCGACGTGGGCCGGTTGTGGTCTCTTTGACGGTGAAATTATAGCGCCAAATTCTCGAATAAATGCTTAGTAGCAGGCACGTAGCCAGGATTTTTTTTCGGAGGGGGCCCAAGGCCTAATTATTCGAAAGAAAGTCTTTTCATGGCAAAAAGAAAAAAAAATTGCCCGGGAACATAAAAGGCTGGACGAATTTCGGGGGGGGGGGGGGCCCGGGCCCCCCGGGCCCCCCCTTGCCTACGTGCCTGCTTAGTAGTATATTTTCCTCGCCCCCGCCGCGTCGGGCTGCGCGCAACTGACCTGTCCATAAACGTGTGCACACCACGTTCCTCAGTTGTCGATACCAGTATACCGTTTGTGGAATCCAAACACATTATATTTCATTTATGAAAGGGGGTGACACTGCAGTTTCATCTTCGTTATGTCACGCAAGTTAGCGTGGTTATCGTCTTTACCGAAAAAGAAAGTACTTGAATGTAACCACGGTGAGATCGTAACGATGGATTGAGTTCATGCAGTGCCGGTGCATCTCCATCGAAGCTGCTTCGTGCTCTGTAGTTACAGCCACGCTTTTCCCAAAGGAACTTCTTGTTCAAGTTGGATGCTTAGATTTATACTCTACACACTTGTTACTGTCGCGAAATTCATATCACGTAAAGGTCACAGGGGAGAAACAGTCATTGAAGTATATCTGTTTTGAGACTGTCATTGAACTGTTTCTATTAGCTTGCACGTGACGTCATGGACGCAGGTTCTTAACGTTTTGCTGGTACTGCAACGTGGCGGCTTTGATGACGTCAGGGCAGCATAATTACGTGGTGTTGGTAACTCAATTGCTTCAATGTGCTAACGACACCGTTGGAACGTTTTTGCCCTCTGCGCAGGAATAGCGAAAGAACCTGCATGCGATGTACTGATATAACGCTAGCGGGACATCACAAACTTCGCGTCTCACGATGAAGGTAATCCATGCAACATGGCGGTTTCAGTGACGTCAGCGCGAGCCATATATTTTGGCACATCGCTATCTTGTATCTCGTCTGTCAGCCCATTACGATACGAATTCGCGACCAATAACAAATATGCGTATGGTACGTTGTCGCTATGTAAACACCGTGTTTGTTTGTTTGTTTGTTTTCCCTTGCCAAGCGACGTCAGTCGTGAGGCGTAAACAAGCTTACGCTGAATCGCACCCGGAGTGGCGTATAACAATGCAAGACCCTCGCAATGCAAGGTCCCTAACAATGCAAGGCGCGCGTGTGTATACCGTCGTATACGCTGTACAGCGTACAGCTCACGTGGCTGTATGCGACACCACATGCGTCCGTTTTCGTGTGTGTGTGTGTGTGTGCACTTCTGTATAGTCCGTGCGCGCGCAGTGGGACACCTTCTGACGTCACTGGAGCCGTTTGCTGGTCATACACTCTCAGCACGCAACGCTTTTCCGCGAGTATTTTATAGCGCTGACGTAGGTTCGCCGACGCAGGAGAATTTGTGTGTGACGCTGGTGGGAGTCCCGGCGTTGTTGTTGTTATTATTATAATTAAGCGCTCACGCTTGCTCGCTAGGGCGACCGAATCGCGTGCCTCATCTCGAGGCCGAGGTCTTTTGAAGCACTGCAGGCAGTCTATGTACACCTTGTTTCTGTTTCACTCGTATACGTGCAGTGCATGTGTTTGAGGTGGATAAAAGACGCACGCAGGGGACAGGAGGTGAAGGTGGGTGAGGAGGAGACTCGTAATGTGTGTGTAATGTTTGTGAAAGAGGGAGAGAGCGCCACGGAAGTCGGTGTATACACACTTCTAAGTACGTTGTTTATTTGTTGTATACAGCGGAGGCACTTCAAGACGTCAGAGGCGCGTTTAATTACAGTTCCCGTTGCCTGTGCACCGGGCAACTGCCGGACAGCTGTAGCTGTAGTCTGTGGGATTTTCTCTTTTATTACTCCCCAATCTATGACATATGTACCGAGGGGCGTGTCGGCAGGGGGCGCAAAAAGGGCGCTACCCCCCACCCCCCCACCTCCACTTGAGCCACAACAGCGATTTCCCCGTACCCAAGCCACCCAAGTGCCCCTCCCCTACCGCGGTGCAACACCGGGTCTGCACTCTCAACTGAGGACGACTCAACCAGGTGTCCACGATAACTGTCTCTCAACTGAGGACACCCGCTTTAGGCGTGCCCAGTTGAGAGACAAGTATCGTGCACTTCACACCTAATTTTCTAACCATTCTTTCTCTCTTCTTCTTCTTCTTTAAGGATCACTTACCCCAAGAACAAATCTAGCCGACGCCCATGTACCCACCACACGGGGTCTGACCTGTAGGAGTGGGCGGTTTTACTATTTCTGTTATCAAGGTATCGGGAACATATCGTATAACGTTATCGTACATAATCAAAAAAGAAAAGTAAAATGTATGAACGACATAGAAATACGATTAATTTTGAGGTAAAATAACGGTAATCGTGCCTTAAAGAATCAGTAAATAATTTCTGGAAATTTAACGAGGTGATCGGTATACCTGAAGTGGCTGCAAAGGAAACGTGCAACTAGAAAAAAAAAAAAAAATCACAGAGATGGCATTTCGTACACATCGTTCTTCTCATCTCCACAAAGCGCGCCTGAAAAAAAAGCCGCGGATTTCTGCAGATACGACTTCGGCGGAGGTCAAATACGCACCTAGGTATATGCCTGGCATGTTTTTTTTTGTTTTGTTTTAACTCCATTTTTTTTTTTTTTTGCAAATGGTCGACACAGACCTAAAGAGGCTGCACAGACGTAAACATTAGTTAGCAGAAATGTTTCGACACGGTGTCTTCGTTCTCAGGTCTCCTCGTCGCCTTGACCTCGCAGTGTCTCGTTTCTTGCGAGAGTACGCGCGAAAGCACTGCTCTTTCGTCAACAACCCGTTCATACCAAGGTCATTAGGTGAAAAGCACAAGCATCGTCAAATATCTGTTGTCAACTAACGCCATCTGTGCGGTGCTCTTTAGCCTCAACTGGAACTCATTTGCGCAAAGGAAAATCAATCAATCAATCAATCAATCAATCAATCAATCAATCAATCAATCAATCAATCAATCAATCAATCAATCAATCAATCAATCAAATCACCGCCTTACGCCTGAAGCCGCCGTACCTCGTTACCTATTCGTTTCTATTTCTTATCGCTCGTAAATTTTATACTTAGTCTAGTGGTTGTGCTGCTTGACTGCAGACCCGATGGTCGCGGTTTCGAATCCCGACCGCGGCGGCCGCATTTCGATGGAGGCAAAATGCCAGAGGCCCGTGTGCTTAGATTTAGGTGCACGTTAGAGAATCCCGTGGCGTCTCTCACTACGGCGTCTCTCATAATGATATCGTGGCTTTGGGACGTAAAATTTCAATAGTTATTATTATTCATTTGTGCTTAAATATTTCTTGTTGAGCGTTTTTTCATACGTTAATAACCGTAGCGTGGCAGCGGTACTGTGGTGATTACGCTAACTCTAAAAAAGACTCGGCTGCTGTCTTCCGGATGAAGCTATAGGTTTACGACTGCTCTTAATTAAAGAGACATTAAAGTGAAACAATGAATCGGTTTAGATTTATGAATTGTACTCTGAGAACTCCAGTGTCGTTAATTTCGTAATTATAGGTTTAATAATAGAGGAAAAGATCATCGAGGTCAATGTTTGATTTCTGAATTTCACGCCGACCTCCGCGCGTGACGTCACAGATTTCAAAGTGTATTTTTTTGTATTTTGGTGACATTATAGCTAAACGAAATTTCCTGAAACTTGGTATGTTAAGTCTACGGCCCCCTCATAGGACAATGTACTTCATTTTTACCGATTAGGAACTGCGTATGACTTAGTAGACGCCATCAAAATCTATGACGTCACGTTGTTTGGTGCGGGAGCTTCACGGTGGCGTCGCCACGCGCATTTTCTCTTCGCGCGTTTTCACGCTTACCAAGCGTCTTCTCGCGGCATGCACGGCGATTTTGGAATTGTGAGAGAGTAATTTACTAATATGAAAAAAAAAAAAAACCGTCTATCTTTTTTAGTTTCCCTTTAACTATATACATGCTTACGGCGCCCCTTCGTGACAGCTTCTCGCAGAATTTTTTTTCTATTATGATTTGCTGTTACATATAACGCATGTGCGCGTACGGGGATATCAATATCTGATGTTTACTACGATCGTACGATTCATAGAGGGCGAAACGTTTTTTTTTTTTTTTCTACAGGCATCTGGCATAACAATAAGGTGTGAAAGAGAAACAACAACGCAACAGCGTTGAAACGTCTGAAAGAAAAAAAAAATATAAAATGGAAGAGCATGTCGTTAACCGATAATACAGCGGTCGTGTACCTCTCAGGCCCACCTGCTGTAAAGCAGCGGCCTTTCAAGAATTTTTCTTTCGAAACTACGCATTTTGAAAGTGTACTCACTTTCGGCGTACCGACGTACGTGTGTGCTGTCTGTGAGATGTTTCGACATGTATTCTTGCTTAGGAATTAAATTTAACCGCACTTTCCTGTGTAGTGTATAGTACACGTCTGTGTCGTGCGCACGCCCTTCTCGGTTTTATTCGTTTGCCTAGCAGCATTTCTCATTCAGAGATACGGAGTTTCATTCACGGGGCTGCCCCGCTTTGTAGTTAATGCACGTTGTAAGCGTTGAGCTTTCTACAAAAGTAACTGTATATAGTATAACGCTGCGATTACAGAAGAAGCCATGTTGATTAGGGGAATTCATGCGTTAACTCCGCCCCCAGAAATTTGTACAGTTCACACACGCGCGCGCGCGCGCGCACACACACACACACACACACACACACACGCGAATATATATATATATATATATATATATATATATATATATATATATATATATATATATATATATATATATATCATGTGTACACATACAAGTTGCTCTTAATTATAACATCTGCGGTTTTACGTCCCAAAACCACGATATGGTTTTTATTATGAGAGACGCCGTAGTGGAGGGCTCTGGAGATTTTTACTATCTGGTGTTCTTTAACGTGCACTGAGAGAGAGAGAGAAAACTTTTGTTTGTGCAATTATGAGCGATCTTCCTTCGCACAGCGCACGGACCTCTAGCATTTCGCCTTCATCGAAATGCGACCGCCGCGGCCGGGATCGAACCCGCGACTTTCGAATTAGCAGCCGAGCACAGTAACCGCTACACCACCGCGGCGGACAAGTTGCTTTTCGTAACTGTGATGCGCAGTCTCACGATCCGTTGATCTTTGTCGGCGGTGAAAGCTCCTTCCGTTTAGCTGAACCGGAGCTGTGCGGAAGCCGAGCCCTTCATACTCAGAAGACTGGCAGTATATTGTACAGGAGGTGGTCCGCCCCGGTGGTGTATTGGTTCCGGTGCTCGGCTGCGGACCCGAATGTCGCGGGTTCGATCCCGGCCGCGGCGGTCGCTTTCGATGAAGGCGAAATGCTAGAGCCCTGTGTACAGTGCGACCAGATGGTCAAAATTTCCGAAGTCCTCCGGCGTGCCTCATGATCATATCGTGGTTTTGACTCGTAAAAGCCCAGTTAGTATTAGTGCAGGAGTTCGTATACCTTTGACACCTTACAGACGGTCAGAGCTTAGAGTAAAGTCATCACGGTGTACTGCGTACTCGTCATTCCCATGCTGTGGCCGTTTTGCTAGCGCTATATTTAAAAATGGATGGATGGATGGATGGATGGATGGATGGATGGATGGACGGACGGACGGACGGACGGACGGAAACAAACAAACAAACAAAAAAACAACTTTTGTGTTCCAGAAACGGCAGCAGGCGCGGAAGGCATATCATCCAGGCCTGAAAGAGAAAGGCTCCTGCCGACAATAGCCGCAGCGGCGATTTCCCTCAGAAGTCTTTAACCTTTTGCGTCCAGCACACCGCGCCTGCTGTGCTTGTGTGGATGGAGGAAGGTATTAGTGTGAAGAAGACCGTGTTGCTATTCCGAGGTCCACTGTGACGACAGCCGGCTCATTAGCGCGTTCCTCACCCCTCATTTCCGCTTACGCGCAGTTTACTAAAGCGAGCCGCCCTTGATGACGACCGTCTCCTTCGTGGTTGTGTCTGTGTGTGTGTACGGCCACGAATGCCGTGC
This sequence comes from Rhipicephalus sanguineus, assembly GCF_013339695.2. Classification (NCBI taxonomy): domain Eukaryota; kingdom Metazoa; phylum Arthropoda; class Arachnida; order Ixodida; family Ixodidae; genus Rhipicephalus; species Rhipicephalus sanguineus. The sequence goes on from NC_051179.1 coordinate 92,685,281, forward strand.
GAAAGTCGCCGTAAGGAAAGGAAAAAAAAAGAAGGGAAAATTGACAACCCCTGGCGGCGCTTGCGCGTGATGCGGGTGGACCGTCGTCGCCTTTACCCGGGTTCTTTCACAACCTGCCGGGTTTGCCGTACGGGTACTGCACGTGTGAGAAGGGTGGCTGTGCGCAACCATTACGATTTAGGTAATTGACAGTAATCCATGCATGGACGGGGCTGCCGTGTTTTTTGCGGTCGTTTCGTTATTCCTGAATCTAGGGGCATGTAGTCGTGCTTTTCCTTAGACACGGGTGTTCTTATTTCACTGTGAGATGAGCGAGTCTTATGCCATTGCTGGGTAGGCAATCCGGCTCAGAATAGTTAATTAACCTCCTCGCCTTTCCCTTATGATGCCTGCCAGCTCTCCCGATTTGCCCGGGAGAACCCAGAATTTTGAGCAATCCTCCCGATTATACGGGCAAGTCCATAAATCTCCCGAAAAACAGCTCTAGCGCCGCCGTGAAAAGAAAATAGCAACTAAGGACATCTGTTCTAAAATTTTCTGATCGCGCGCGGAACATTTAAGTCACTTTTGCCGCAGTACACTGGTGTCACGGGACACGGCAGATTTTGTCCGTCGTGTTCCGCGTGAAGTCCAACTCGATAACACCTCCCCGCGCGTTGTATGTTCTATGTGCGAGTGAAAGCGTGTGAAGGCGGCCGACAGGCGCGGCTCAAGCAGAGATGAAACGCATCGGCTCTCTTCGTCGTGCGAAGGGGTCGGTGGGTGTGTCGCTCGGGCAGCAACAGCGAAATTTGATCAAAAGGCGCGGTCGCGCGCGGTGGTGCGCGCGCTATCTCGACAGAGATCAGCAGACGGTTCATGACTTAGTACGTGCTGTGTTCTGCGTTTGCTGGTAGCGCTTACTCCGCGTTGAAGCGATACACAGCGCGAAGGTCACTTCGCTCTCTGTAGTGGCAGTGTTCCTATACGCCGGAATTTCGTAGAGTTACGCCACATCGGATCCTAAGCGAGTCAGCTGCTAGCCTTACTGTATACGTATAACATTCCAATTTGTTACTGTCGCATTCATTGCCTCGCCCTAGCGGCGAAACCGTGACGACCTTATTTTTTAATACCGTAAACGCGTCGACGTTAACGGAAGCATCGGTAGCGCCACCTCGCGATGTTGAGTTTAACCAGAGCGCTAACGACAGGCTATGCGCTACTTGAGGCTAACGTCGCCGAGGCGTCTGCACAGAGCAGCATACTCGCGAACGCATAAATAAATCGACGCTTTTTTTTCTTCTCGCCTTCGATGATAACAGCTAAAAAAGCATAAAGAAAAAAGCGACGCTTTTGTGCGGAAACATTTCGCAATGTACGTACCTGCGGCGGTGACTCACCGCGGGGCCCCTCTGCCGTGGGGCTAAAAATCGTGGCGAGAAATTCGCGTGCAGGGCGCGGATTACGTGAATTGCTAATCCCGTGGACGCAGGGTTCGCGAGCGAGGTTGGCGGGCGCTATAGTATAGCTGCGGCGTAAAATTTCATTTCGGGGCGCTCGTAATTCCTAACGAGGGGCCGTTTTAAATCCGCGCATGTGCACGCGCAGAAGATATAGCACGGCGTTTGGAACGACGCTGAAAATTCGAGGCGGGCGGCATCGAGCGGCCTCTGGCGGCTCATAACGTCCGAGCGTGCCGGTGGGCAGTTAACGGTCCTCGTTGCGCATGAAAAAAAAAAAAAAAAAAAAAAAAAAAAAAGAGCGGCGCGCGCGCGCGCGTGTATCTTTCGTTCGATGCAGCAGAAGCCACGTGCACGCTGCCGCTTCGTCGTTGCGAGTCGGCCACAGCTGCGCCGCCGATCCGACGCACGCACGCACCACCCGGGTTTCCCGAAATGGATTCTTCCCGGTTCACCAATCGATCGCCACGGAGAGAGAGAGAGGGGGAAGAAGGCACAGCCCTCCTCCTTTCTTGCGCGCTGCTGCCGTTCCTTTCTTGTGTCACCGAGAGGCAGGTTACGCCGCATGTGTGTGTGTGTGTGTGTGTGTGTGTGTGTGTGTGTGTGTGTGTGTGTGTGTGTGTGTGTGTGCGCGCGCGCGCGCGATTGAGTCCATGTGGCGAGCACGCAGGTTGCTTGGTGGGCGAAGTCGTCGGTAAGGCGTAGTGTATAGTATACACAACGATCGCATATACGTATAGGCCAACGGTCGTGTCGATGAAGCCATTTATGCTCCCGTTTGAAGAGAGAGAGAGAGAGCGCACGTGAGAAGCGTCTAATTGGACGCGCGCGGTGTGAGGGGGCAACCATCAATGTACTTATTTTCCTGAAATATGCCGCATTACTAATGAGGAGAAACGGACGATGAAGGGCGTAATTAAGAAACGGTCTGCGCCGGTACCACAGGAACTAACCAACAACTCCGCGGGCGTCGGTACCCCGTGGACACGGCGTCGTGTTCGTGATTTCTTTTGTTTTGTTTTGTTTTCGCGGTTGTGGTTATTTTAACGTTTCTACTTATTAATCCGCGAGTTCCTTGGCTTCGTCGAGTGGTGAATATAATGGTGGATACAGGCCTGGTCACTCTGTGGCCCTCTTCGCATTCCTCCAGTGTACTCCAGGGAGTGGTGCCTCTTATAAGTGTATGCGCTGTTTTGGAATACGACATTAAATCAATCTGAGGTGACAAGACGTTCGTTTAGAAGTCTGTTCGCGCTTATTTATTTGCTTATTTTAGATTTTTACCCTAGCTCAGGTATATTTCGACCGTTTTCTGGCGCCAGCTGTGGTCCATATATCTGAAGCAGTCTACGGACTGTTTGTTTATTCTCTGATTTTTAAGTCAGCGTGTTCTGAGAAACGAACTAACGAGGTATTTCATGTAAATGCGGACTGCCCTTCACACTTCTCCGAGTCCTTCCGCTAAATAATGATAATAATGATGTTAATATAATAACAGCAACAACAACAACGCCTTCGTTCAGCTGGCTTCGACGATCCCGTTCTTCTGCTTGTTTCTCCGTTGTGGTTATGGCTGACGGTATCCTTATACAGCTTTCGCCGCGCTGCGCGCAATTGCTGCAGGGACGGGAGCACACGTCATGTACCTGCAATGCATATCGCGTGCGACGCGGTCACCGATCTTCGTGGGCATACATACACACAACGGCGCAGGCACCGCCCTCGCATAGCGTTGCCTCATATAACTACAGAAGAAAGGCGTTTTTCTTGTCCGCCCATCTCCTTTAGTTAATCACGCCGAGTTTTCCACGTATCGCGTTCCGTATTATTAAATAACGGGACAGAGGTAGACGGAAGAAAATATTTTCTAACTCTATGCGCCTTCGTGGGCAACTTCTGTATGTGTTCAGAAAAGGTTTTAAGCTTGAATTGCTCGTATAAGAACAAAATTCAGCCAATCATCACGTTGGACATGTCATATATATATATATATATATATATATATATATATATATATATATATATATATATATATATATATATATATATATATATATATATATAGTGAAGGCGGCCGGCCAATGGCAAATGACATTTGCGAACTAATTCTTTCGCAAATTCAGCCCCTGAGATTTGAAAAGAAAATAAAATAAAAGAAAAAGAATGTCGTACGAAGCTTGCCTGTTTTACTTCGATCGGCAGCTGTACTTTCTTGTGTAAGACGAGCAGATAACGGAGCGTGGCAGTAAATGACAGAATGGCGGAATGTCCGAGCACTGAAGGAAACGAGAACACTTATTATTTGGACGTCATTTTGGACCACGCGTGATGATAAATAACTTCGAGCTGTCGAGTGTTCTCACGAGAGCTCGCACCGACCGAGGGTCCTGATTCTGACGCGGTGTAATGCTGCCTCGGTACGTAGCTGTTAGTCTGGTTATTATTATTATTATTATTATTATTATTATTATTATTATTATTATTACGTCGTTGTTGTAAAGACGCGCTTACGATTGTCCGCATCGGTGGTACTGTGGTTACGGTGCTCGGCTGCTGACCCGAAAGTCGCGTGTTATTCGATCCCGGCCGCGGCGGTCACACTTCGATGAAGGCGAAATGCTACGCGCCCGTGTTACGCCAGTGCACGTTAAAGAACACCAGATGGTCTAAATTTTCGGAGCCCTCCACATACTGCTTCGTGGTATACAAATATTATTACGGTTGTCGTGGCGACTCTGCTGCCCTTCGCGCAGGAAAAAAAAATTGTATAAACCTCAACATTACAGGACACAGCAAAATCAATCCAACGGAGAATAAGGTCGCAGAAAGCGTAGCAGACATTAATTGCCGTATTTAAGTGTAGTAATTGAAAATTGATTAAACAGGACGAATAATCACCCTATCCGTCGGTGGGATATACGAACCCACAACCTTCCAATTACGCGTCCGGTGCTCTATACCAACTGATCTACGCGACGGTAGGTGCATCCTCATGCATATACACTTTGTTTGGCATTTCTTAGCTGTCACTCGTTGGGAGTGTTAGCCAGCGCCACTCGTAGCCGAGGCGGCGAGTGTGAAACATCCTTTTAGCCGGACGGTGTCACGTGACACGTGACGGAACACTGCAGGAAGCAAACAGCCAAAGAAACAAGGCTTAACGCTTTCATAAAGTTTGAGTCGCTGCGCGTTGTGCCGCACCCGAACTGCAATTATCGCGGCGTAATAAACGGCAAAAAGCAACAGTGTATATACATACGCTATATAGCCCGAGCGCACTGAATTCACAAAACGGTCACACGCGTTATCTGATTATTCGTTGCGTCGGCCGCGCATGTATAAACCATTCAGGAGGGGGCCGCGAAGAGTCCCCGAGGTAATCCAGGAGAGTGTCGAGTGTCCGTTGCTTCTCCTCGCGCGAAAACGTTGACGAGATGGGCGCGCACTGTCGTACTCCGCACGCATGTCGGCAACGTCGAACGATAAATACGCATTCGAAAAACAAATAGAACGGCAAAAAAAAAGGGGGGGGGGGGCAGGTCCAACGCGCATATGCAGGAATCATCAGAATACCTAAAGGCTCTTACATCGTTGTATATGTAACTTATGTCATTGCTAGCAACATTTGTTGCCTTTCGGCCATATTCGATAATAACGTTGTCAGCTGTGCGGTTTCAGTAGCTTTTGTGATTCAGTGTGCTCCTTTGTCCGCTTCCAACAGGACTGTGGTTTATTTGTATGTATGTATGTATGCATGCATGTATGTATGTATGTATGCATGCATGTATGTATGCATGTATGCATGCATGCATGTATGTATGTACGTATGCATGCATGTATGCATGTATGTATGCATGTATGTATGTATGTATGCATGTATGTATGTATGTATGTATGTATGTATGTATGTATGTATGTATGTATGTATGTATGTATGTATGTATGTATGTATGTATGTATGTATGTATGCGCTTGTTGTCCATCACGGAGATCTTGACTGTCACCACGAATGATGCTGCACACGTAACAGAAAAAAAAGGAAAACCCAACACACATATACGTAACAATTTATACGTTAAGCGAATTAATTACATTGGTGAAGTGGTTAAGAGAATTGCTATTCACAGCTAAACGGTATGCGCATACAGTTGCATTTATTTGCGTCATGTGTCTCATCTGACGCATCCTTTGTTTTAGCACTATATATAGACTAAGTGCAGAAGATTTCCGGAGGGAGCTGCATCACGTGCGCCAACCCTAAAATCTCGCTTTTCGACCAAAAGCGACTTTTATTTTTTCCAAGGGACAGGACCTTGGCTTGATTGTCTGTTAGTTCTCATTAACTTTGTGTCCAACAAAGAAAAACTAAATTCCTCTCCTTTCGTTCTTTCATAGCGACCGAATGCCTTGTTCTGACAAACTCCACGCCTTATGCGAGGGATTATTCGTCACCTGCCAGCTCGTAAAAATATCACGTGCAGCGTGACGCCATCAGGCAAAAAAAAGTATGGTGTTCTACACTGGCCGTCACGGCCAACGTTAATAGATACTTTTTGGTCACGGCTGCGAGCGGCTCTGACGTTTAAAACTATCGCGTTTAAATTAAAGCACAGATATGCCTAATCAGTGTACGGCAGGACGACCGCCGCCGTAGCTCGATCGGTATATACCATCGTACGCGTTAAGGGCGAGACAGACGGTACGATTTTCCATGCGATGCGACGTCCGACGCGGCGGTGGGGATACCGGAATGATGAGCTTTCATAGCATCGGACAGCCACCATTCCCTCTCCCCCACCGCCGTGTCGGCCGGCACATCGCATGGAAAATCGTACCGTCTGTCTCGCCCTTTAAGGTTCGGTCACTGTCGGCGGAAAGTTGTCTTTTCGTCCACTTTAATTTCTTCATGTCGTAATTACTACAAATAAAAAACCCCTATGCTTGCCTTGACTTGATTGTCTCTTATAGTTCTCATTGACAATTAAGTTCTCCTGTCGCTTAATCTGAGCTTGCAGTCCTTGTACGGCCGATTGGCAAACTCGATCATCTGTGAAGACGTTCGCGTGATTCAATACAATTTGACACGCATACGGAAATCCGAAGCGCCTTCCGCGTATTGCGTAGACGACAGGCATGCGATGAAACCGTTCGCGACCTTGTTGACTCTGACGATGGACCCGGAGCTATACGCAAGGTGCATAGAGGTATGTACGCTCTGGAATCCGGTTCACGTACGTAACACTCAATTTCACCGTCGCAATAATAAGCGTCGTGGCATTTGATGCGCCGCATAGCGTTGCCAGCTGTGACGCAACCTTCGTACATATACGTAACGGGACACGAGGATATGCTGCGTTACGTAAAGATATCCGGCTCTTGCTCCAATTGGCTCAAATTAACTGCGTCGTTGTAACCGTTTAACAGTGCCGTTTCCCCGCTGCTCCGAAAGGCCGCGGCGATGTTTGTCTGTTCTGGTTCGAAACTCTTATACACTTCGAGCTAATGCATCGTGAGCGCATGCTTGGGCTTTTTTGCATCGAAGACCGCGCGTTGCAACTATTAGTTGGCTTAGACCGCACGCACGTGCAGTTTATATTGTTCGCCGGTCAATACACATGATCTGTTCGAGTGCGTGGTGGTGGCATGCCGTCCAGTTCGGTCGTTGGTCGTTTACTTTTGCTCATAACTATTAAGCCTGCCCAATAATCATATATACGCTAATGAAATGGCGGAGTATACATCTGTTGATGCATACACATGCCTCGATATTAAAAGAAGGGATACGGACACCGACCAAAGCTATTAAAAAGAAATGCATTAACTTTTCGTGGGATTCCATGTGCACGATGAAAACATCGGCACAGCTGTCTGCCTTTTTATGTGCGGTGCATGACGTGGCTAAGGCATCTGGCGTTGCACAGGTGGGAGACTGCCTTCGTTGCGATTCCACACAGACACCGAAACACCAGAAAACATTAGTCACCCATGTAATGGGAAGCCAATGAGTATAGCAGGCCGCGGCGGCTGCATTTTCGATGGAGGCGGAAATGTTTGAGGCCCGTGTACTTAGATTTAGGTGCACGTTAAAGAACCCCAGGTGGTCGAAATTTCCGGAGCCCTCCACTACGGCGTCTCTCGTAATCATATCGTGGTTTCGCGACGTTAAACCCCAGATATTATTATTACTATTGTTATTAGTTTTTAACAGCCGCCGTGGCAGTTTAACTTGGTCGCGCGGGAACTCGAGGATGCGGGTTCGATGCCCTGCCACAGCGGCCGGATTTCGGATGGGGGCGAAATTAAGTGCGAGAACACCCGCGTATTTATAACATCTCGATGCACTCTGAGGAGCCCCACGTGGTCAAAATAATTCCGGAGTTCCCCCCACTAACCCTCGTGCCCCATAATCGTATCGTGGTTTTTGCGCGTGAAACTCCGGGTTTCATATATATATATATATATATATATATATATATATATATATATATATATATATATATATATATATATATATATATATATATATATATATATATATATATATATATATATATTTCTCGCTTTAATGTTTCCGTCGCATTTATGACTAAACAACCCGGACTACGTCGCATTGCGCACGCGCGTATATTCCTTTCATCTTTACCGGATTCAGTTTCGTCTTACCGGCTTGAATTTGGTGAGCTTGAATTTCATCTTTACCGGCTTGAGTTTCATCAGCTGGAGTTTCATCTTTACCGGCTTGAATTTTACGTTCTTCACCGTCACAATCACGTGACAGCATACATCAGCTGTATAGTGACAGCGCACGCGTGATCTGACTGAATTCAGCGCTATATAGATTTTGCTGTATCAAAAACTCGCCGTTCCCATCCACAGGGGACGAGTCTGAAGTGTTCCGGCAGTTCTTGCGTCGTTCGACTGAAAACGCGCACTCGCAGATGAAGCCTCGCTGGCGGCCGCTGCGTGACTCGTGCGGCTTCTCACGCGCAATCTCGTTAGCCTTTCTTCGATTGCGCTAAGCACTGGCAAACAAGAAATAGCGATGGCGCAGGCTGTACCCAACGAACGACCCACGCAGGGCTTCCGTAGCCGGAACAAACGGTTCTTTCTTGCTTGTTTTCGCTCGTGAAAACAGGTGTCCGCGTGCGTGTGATTGCTGGGTTATTATTACGTGCCAACACCGCGATATTGTTATGAGGCACGCCATACACCGGGAGGGGCAACGCCGGGCTAATTTTGATTACCTGGGCTTTTCTTTTTTTATTGAAATAAAAAATAAATGACGGAGTTGTCACCATTTTCTTGGCGACGGCTGCCTCTTCCAGTTGGTTGTTAATTAAACTTAAATATAAGAACGCACTCACTCACTCACTCACTCACTCACTCACTCACTCACTCACTCACTCACTCACTCACTCACTCACTCACTCACTCACTCACTCACTCACTCACTCACTCACTCACACACTCACTCACTCACTCACTCACTCACTCACTCACTCACTCACTCACTCACTCACTCACTCACACGCGCGCACACACACTTTTCTGCACTTGGTGAGTTTGAAAGTGTTCATTTTAACACCGCCTACACACAAGCACGCACGCACGCTTTCATTGTAGTTCACTCAATACTTCTTTAACGTGCGCATAAAACTATGTACACGCGGACGTTTTTTTTTTTTTTTTTCACCATTTCGTCTCCATCGGAATTCGGTCACTGTGGCTGTGGGAATCGAACCCGTGTTCTTGTGTTCACCTTTGCCGCTTAGCAACCACTGCGGGTGCATGCGTGTGTGTGTGTGTGTGTGTGTGTGTGTGTGTGTGTGTGTGTGTGTGTGTGTGTGTGTGTGTGTGTGTGTGTGTGTTTAGGGGGGGGGGGGGGCGAAAATGGACGATGCGCTCCGCGCTTCTTCATGTAGTAAAGCAGTGTGAAAGGAAAATGGCACAAATCACGATTGGCTGCCGCTCCATGCATTGAGACGAACGCATAAAGTATATTTATTAAGAATTCGTTCGGGGAGTCGCCGTCCGCTCGTTACTACGAGGTATACGATCGATTGTGAGGTATATTTAGGGACAAGCTCTCTTAAGCTCACCGAAGCGTTTCAATATTTGGCTCGAAAAATATCGTCATAACCATCTCGTGGACGAGTAACCCTGTTTTTCTACTTTACCGTCCACTTTGACTATAGCATTAATTTACGCTCCGTTGAACCAGCCCGCATGACGTGAACAGCGAGTTTTATTGTTTTATTTATAAAGTTTCACGAGCTTTGCTTTTAAAGAAAATACGTCGGGGTTTAATCTCCCTTTTTTATGACCGAGACACTGATTCACTCGGCAGTCCATGCCTCCAGCTTATATTAATAGACACACGCCAATATAAGAACATCGGCGCGTCTCTCATGACAATATCGCGGTTTTTGGGACGTTAAACCCCAAGAATTATTATTAATATAAGAACATCAAATATTCGAGCTTTTTGTCTTTCTTTCGTGTTTCCGCAAGGTCAGTTATTCGCACCCACACATCACCACAGAAAAAAAAAGAAGAAAAAAAAAGAAGCTGTAGAGTTTTAATCAGGTGTCTGACATCTTTTCTTTTTTTTTTCATAAGCTTTGAAGGTGCAACGAATCTTCTTACTCTCTTTTCTAGTGCCCCCCCCCCTTTTTTTTTTCGCCGAATTTCTTCGCCATAGGTGCCATCTTAGCACATTCTGGATCCTTCAACGATGTAAAGTTCTGTGAAAACCAGAACTTCGTTGTTTATCATATCTGTTCACGGGCATTAGTCTTTTTTGTGTGTGTGTTTAGAAAAAAGACAAGCCTTCTCGCTTTCATCTACTGCTTTAAGAATGGGGGCTTTTTATGTGCTTAATACACTTCCTGCTGCTATATAATGCAGTATCGTACTTACATCGTCCGCGTACATGCGGTGCTCCTTATGAAGTGAGCTACACACGCAGGCGGCGCGGCTGCCCTTTCTGTCCACTTTATTGCACACTGTGCGCCGGCAGCCACCACGCATGCATGCAGGCGTGTTTATAGGACACGTCTTTTCAACCGCACGAGCTAATTTTGGAAGCATGTGTCGCATCTTGAGAACGCGTTGTTTACGAAAACATTCGTTTCACGCGTTTTTTTTTTTTTTTTTTTGCCGAGTTGTCGTTTACTCGGACTGTCAGACCATTTGATGCAGGCTGAAAAAACACTCGAATAGCGGGCGGCCTTTTTTTTCTTTTTTCCTTTCTTTTTTGCCATGGTGCATGTGCGTGTGTACTTACGTCAACTCGGACGTAGCGTTTTTTTTTTTTTTTTTTTCCCCATGACGCGCTAGCAATCCTCCAAGATGAGAACATTGCGAGTCTCGGAAACCAGCGCGCTTTGAAACCGACCAGTGTATATGTACATGTACGTGGACGCTTGCAAGTTTATTTATTTACACAAATTTACACAAATTACGCAAGTTTATTTATTTACACAAACTCTTCGGCGGTTGCACGCAAATATTTGTATAGACAGATAGACTGAGTTTTTATCATATTTTATAAGTCGGCAGCGCCCGCACGAGTTCCGGAAAGCTTGCGTGTTTTCCAGTGACTTTTCACAGAAAAAAAAAAACAACAACAAAACTCGTCGTTTATCCCGGCTGATAGCTGCGTGGCAATAACTCTCTGCAAGCCGTTGGCGCATTCGCATACTGATTGGCGGGTGTTGAAGTGCAACATGATCGAAAAATTCTATAGGAAACCCGGAGTTTGAGCGTCTGGGTCGCGTCAACGGTGTCGTGATGGTGTCGGCCGGAGATCGGTTTAGCGGAGACAGGAAGTACACGCGTTGACAGCTTGAGAACAGAGAGTAGACTTGACATTTATTCAAAAATAAAAACAGGTTTATCGATCGGCCGGTGTATATAGCATGTAATGTCAAGGATCGATACCACGAAAGAACAGAGCATAACGACCCCAAGGCGAAGGGAACCGGCTGTCCTAAGAAACGGGGAAGAATTTCCCCGTAAATCGCTAAGAGTGCACAGGTCCGTCGTAGGGTATTTGACCCTTCGGGAACGAGAGTATAGTAAGTATAGAGATTTTCACAGGAAGCTGAGGAGTGAGCATTTATTATCGGGTCGGAACGGTGTTGTACCCGGGCCAGGGGGAGGTTACTCCGTATACCTCCCATAGGATGCCTTAATTCATGACGTCAGCGCTGGCAGCGCCAAACGTCCCTTCAGTTAATATCCTGGCGGCTGGGATTCAGAGACTCGAACGGCAGAATGGCGGCGCACACGGTATGCGTCGTCATGGCAACACTAACACCAGCCGCGCCTCCTCTCCTAGCACCCTCGCGCGCGCCGGGTCTTTCTCTTTTTGTTTTGTTTGCGTGCGCGGGCTCCCTCTCCCTTTCTTTTATGACCCCCTCGCCCCTCCTCCGCGTGCTGCGCCGTGCAGCGCGCCGGGCGCTTTTTTTTTTTTTTTTGCATCCGCTGCGCGTGCTGCGCCGCGCGTTCGTTGCGCGTTTGAATGTGCGCAATTTGCAATCAGGCATTCTGCAAACACTGCAGTCGTGCAGCATGTGCCAGAACGCAAAAGAATGAATTGCACTCACAACACAAAATATCTTTGGTCTCTTTTTATTCTCCTCGTTTCCGAAAATCAACATTCTATCAAATGTGGTGCGATACAGGCTCAGGATATTAACATACACGTGTTCATGATCCCTAAACAACACGAAAGTTCTCGGCAATGTTAAGAATTTAAAGAACAGTGGAAAAAGAAAAACAGAACATAACACTAGGGCACATATTCAAAAACACAATATTTATACTGACAAAAGTGCAGAACAGCTTCTGATATATGCGCACGATATTGCATAAAATTATCATAACTAACAAAATTGAACATTCCTGAAATGCAAAAACAATGAAACCAGTTGAAATACCTAAAAGTAGAATAATAATGTAACGACCATTTTAAAGATGTCAAAATGAACTCTACATATAACACAACTAATATTCGCCGCACTTTATTGACTACATTTCCAAAAACTTTGATTTTCATATAACTAGTGATGATAAACGCGGAGAAAATGAACGGCTGATATCGGATGATTCATGGCATCTCTTCTTGAAGTGCGCCGATTCTGCAATTCTTCAGCTTTTCTCTGGGCGCACCGATCAGCTGCGTTGCGTTCCGAAATACGCCCTAAAGAAAAGGGCAAGTTTCAATCAGATAAAGAGCGCCGTCGATTCGTGCAAAAGTGAACTCGTTTGTTCGTCTCAGAGCAGCATAAGCTTTCATACATCTACCTAATGTCTCACAAACGTGGTTATAGGCGATGGGGAGTAATTAACCGGAGACAAATGCAAAGCACACACTCAAGCACGCGGTTCTGTGAGAGTTGTAAACCTGTAACATGCCTGTAACTATAGTTACTTTGCATGGGCTTCATGTCCGCTGCTTGTTCGTATAACGATTTAAACGCAGCATCCTGCCCTTTTCAAATCAGTCATTTTTGAAAACAGTAACTGTAGCCCCACTGCAGAGAACAGCTACTCGGTATGGACGTGAATTCAAATTGACACAATGAAAACCGCGACTCAAAGTTCGTTGTCTGTCTGTCAAAGGGCACGCTCACCTGTCGTTCTTTTGGGGGCCGGCACATATATTCCGGGACTTGTTCTGGAAGTATTCAAGCAACAAAGCACTATGCACGAACAGCGCGAGTCATAAAACATCGCGTCGCACAAGCACACAGCGAGCGGGAACCATGAAACGGACGAGCGACGACGGCTAACGCACGCCTTACCAACGCCAGACACGAAACTTTCGAACGGATTTCAAAGTCGGCGGCGCCAGCAAGGCGGCGGAAAGCGCGCCTCCCGCAGGAAAGGGAGTTGATCCCGCCAGAGAGGGGGTTGAAGAGAGTTGAGAGGAAAGAGACGGAACGCAGATTTTAACTCTGATCCCAGTCAACAGATGGCGCCTCAATTTGCCATACCGGTCACGTGGGTTTCTTTCACTATCCTGCCCGGGCACTGATATCAGCATCATCATCATCAACGCGTAGTTTCGTTTTCGCATGTGAACGATGGCGACGAACCCGATATTGTTCGCGTGACAGTTCTCCGGTTTGCGCTGTTTTTATTGCGAGGGTGCAATTATCGCTGTTGCTTTACTTTATGGGGCCGCTAGTAAACAGTGTGTAAGGCGTATGACGCGGAAGCGAAAGTAGCCTTCGTGATCCTCGCATTTAATTTGCAGCAGCATGTGCGCCAGAGCCAGCTGCCGTAACAAAGCAATGCGCGTGTCAGAGCTCCCTGATCACGTTTGCTTTGTACGGCTAAAGCAAGCATGGCCGGAAGAGGGGCTTTATGATTCTGCCGGGCAGTACATGAAAAAAAAAAAAATCCAGCCAGCTCCACTTCGCCAAACAGCTAGCTCCACTTCGCCAAACTCCTTCATCCAGCACTTTATGTTTTTTGCGAGTCTTCGTTGGCGCTTAGCTTCGGCCTCCCTTGCGCGAACATCGCGGTTGGCTCGGCGACGACATGCCCGTTCTCGCGTCGCTCACGTCGGGCGGCTTCTTCATCGGGAGAACGAGAAATTTTCGCCATTCTGAAAGCGCGAACTCCTGAACACACACCCTCACCCCATCATGGCGCGTTTCTCGAAGGTTCACCCCTCCTCCGAGCCTCGCCATACTCTGCCCTCGCCTGTCGCAGCACGGCGCAGCTCTCTCCTTCCTACCGAGCCTCACTCTCGCCACACTGCGAGGTCACGTGACCACCGCTACGCCAACGGACTGGGAAGCCACGACTAAGAACAGCTTCGCTATTTAAAAAAAGGGGGGGGGGTGAGGTAGGAGGGGTAGGCATTTCACTCGTATCGACATCGTGCGCGATTTCGTCGATGCCGCTGACGCAATTTCATTGCGCCATGTTACCGTTGCCAAATCGGTCTTGGTGCGGGCAACGCTTATAGTAGCTTGTGATGCAATACGTGACATTTGAGAATGTCAGAGGCTCACGTGCCAGTACTCTTTTCGTTGACGATCCCGGAGGCTATGCCCAATACCGCATGTACCCGCAAGTTTGAGTAAATGGCAGTGGATTGGAAGCGCCTTCCGAGCTAGGGCGTTCACAGCCGTTGCACCGTGACAGCATGGTTTAACAGCGACGCCTCATGATGGCGTTATTCGCTAATTCATTATTTATATATTGGTTACAATTATTTATCTTGACCTTTTGAATATGTACAGTCGCGCTCAATATGAGCTGCAACGACGGACGGGGGGGGGGGGCTAGGGGCCTGCCTCCCCCCCTCCCGAAATTTTGGTGAAGTAGGGGTTTTTACCAAAAATAAATAATGAAAATAGGTGTTTTTCTCAAATGGTCAGGGTTTTCAGCAAGTGCCCCTTGAAAAAAATTCCTGGCTACGGGCCCCGGTTGAAGGTGCTGTTAAAGGGCCACCACACCTGCACGGTGAAGCCAGTTGACATTATAATGGTTTACAAAATACAAGCAATTGCAACAGTGTTTCATTCACAAATTTTTGTTGTACGTTATTGACATCATCGTGTAGCACTGGTGCAACCTCGACCATGGCTCTGTGGCCCTGTTATAGCTCATATTCAGCGCGACTGTAAGGCTACTTCGCTTTAGGTTTGGTGATTAAAATGATCAAAGGTGTCATGCTCGTTGCGGTTTATTATTCAGCGCTTCCCTCTCTTAAGTCAGAAGCCTAGTCTTCTAGTGTGATTTAACTGCTAGCTCTCATGCATACGCACATGGCAACGTCTCCCATAACGAGAGGCAGAAGGTAACGCCTTTTCCCATCTTTTCTAAGCCATTATATGTCGCAATGTCACAAATGACAGAGATCAAAAACGGGAATTACGGTTGTGTCTCTCTTACCTGCATTGTCAAATACTGTGCCTCACCATGCAGCATTGCGAATTAAGAGAATGGAAAAAAGTAAAAACAATGATATCACCTGTGCAAACAGTAACACAATCTTGTCAGATTGGACAAAGGGCAATGAGGACACATGGAAGACACAGTAGTTCATTTAATGCGTAAACCAAGGGCGACATGGCCTAATGATGCTAAATTTTGAAGCTAGCACGTTGTTATAATCTGAGGTGTCTGTATCATCTGCCATGATTGTGAGACGTGTCCTTAGCTGAGACACATTTTGCTCCATCTATGGCATTCAGTGTGTGCTGTAGTGCAGGCACAGAGCTATTGCACACGTAAGAGATGTTACTTTCTCGGTGAAGAACAAATCTACGTGCAAAATACGTAAATAAAAAGGTGTTAACGAAACTAAGGTGTATCCTCATGTAACCATTGCGGATGTGCAGAACGGTCGCTTAAAATTGTTTGTTTTTTCTCTCTTTTTGTGTCATTGCAGTGTGCGGAGCGTTATGCACAAGCACCTCGAGAAAATGGGGGAAGTGACGTTTGACAAGATCTTCAACCAGAAGTTAGGTGAGTCTTTGTTCTTGTTTTGTACTTTGCTGTTCTTAATTCTTTGTTTTGTTTCCTTTTATCATCTGGCTCCAGCATAGCTCTAGCATACATCATGACATGGAAGCCAAAATATATTGCATGGCACTAGTCAAGAAGATCTTATACTCCGATCTTAATGAGTCAGTCTGTTCTAAAAGTTGTTCTCCTTCATGCCTTCTAAAAATAGTGGAAAAAATTTGAGGATCATGTAGGCTCTTGATCGAGGTTATTAGTGACTTAATGACATTTTTTGTCGCTTCGTAGTGATCAAATTTGTTAAAGTGCAGTCACTACAAAAAAAAAGGTTCTTAGCAGATCAGCCGTAGAAATAATGTTGGCATACTAAACATTACTATGCTCCTGTGCATGTGATCTTTTCATGTTTGCAGACTGTTTGTGCCTTGCTTGTGGACAAGTGCTGTTCCCTCAAGTACGCTTGATTGTGGCAGAGCATAACTGTTCATTGAGTTCTTGTGGTGTTGGAGTGAGATTAACCCTTGCCTGTCTCGCGCTTGTTGATATTTCTTCATTAACATCCACGCGGTTCTGTGTGCACGGTGTGAAGCCACATTTTTCTTAGCGACAAACAGCAGCTTCGCTGTGTCGCTCAACTTGCTGAGCCCGGCCTTTCTCGAAAATTTTGTCGCGGCAATGCAGAATCTGCCTTCCTGATGGGTTCTGACTTTTCTTCTCTTTTTGGCTGTCTTTTTTTAGCTTGCCGTGCACCTGGCGTCAAAAAAAGCGCGCTTTTTTTTTTGACAGTGACATGGCAGCACAAGAGGCGGTTGTTGTCGCGCGAGACTGACTTTTTCCGCGTGACACCCCCCAGACATCTCTCCCTGTTTTTTTTTTCTCTCGTCTTGTTTCTCATGCAAGTGTGCGTTTTTCTCTTCTTTCCAGGCTACTTGTTATTTAAGGACTTCTGTGACAACGTCTGTGACGAGCAGGTTCCACAGCTAAGTTTTTACGAAGAGGTTTGTCTCTTTTTTTTTTTTCCCCCTCGTCACTCCTCATTGCATCTGGCACATCTGCATGCACATAACGACCCCCCTTGTACGTGTAGGCGTATTCGTCTTGTTTTGTATGTGTTTACAAGCCTGTGTGGGTGTGCTGCAGCAGCTGAAGCCATTTTTCCTGTTTGGAGCCTATTGTAAATTGCAATTTTCTGCTCTCAGTGATGACCTATAGTGTCGGCTTTCCTCTGTTTCACTTTCATCAGGAGAACAAGTGGGCGACCAGTGTCATCCTTTGTGCTGCTTCGAAAACCCACGAAAGCATGCACACCATTGTCTGGCTTTAGCATCACTTTCGCTCTTTCACTTTTAATAGAGCATTTGTGTTGGTGCAAATGACAGCATGCTGTTTACTCGAATCATCTCAGACCAGATGCCTACAACAGTAAATGAACTCGAATACCTAGAATATTCTCGTCAGTGTGAAAAATCACTGTAATGATACTGCTTTGCCGGTGTCAGCCATGATTAATGACTCTGAGAATAACTCTTGTGCATGCTTTTTGGGCCTTGGAAGTCCTTTGAGCTGCAAAAAATGTCACTAGCCTCCTGCATTGTTGAACAATAGACTTACCGTTAACATTTTAATGCGTGTTGAACCTTTAGGGTTGCCAGCTACTAGACAACCACTGCTGTTTAATGGTGATCGCTCATCTGACTTCTCCTGCTGCAAGCACATTTGCTGCATGGTAATTACTTTGCTTTATGGAAAAAATAATTCAAAAGTAAGCAAACAAGCTTGTCTAGCATTTGCTGGGACAATATTATAATGCGGGTCTATGGTACAAGCTTGACCAGTTCGCCATTTTAAACTGAGCTATGGGAACAGTTTCTACTGAGTAAGATTTAGCTCCATTAAAAAAAAAATAATAAATGTTGACCAACAATTGTTTGCCTGATGCAAGAACATTTTTATCAACTTCATTGTAAAAAAATTGTTGTTTGCCTTATAAATGGCATTTTGTTTGGTGTGGCATCATAGGGTGACCTTCTGCGTTACAATAATCTTACAAAGCAACATTGACCTTGATCGCATTACTTTTTTTACCTTAATTTTCTTCATGTCAACGACCTGAATGGTACGCTATCAGTGTTCACCTTTGTTATGTATTATGTACCATTTGCATAACGCTGAACCCAGAGCAGTTAGTCCTGTTTCATATGGTTACCTTCCTGTGGTGGCAGGGGTATTGAGAAAATGGCAAATTATGCAAGCACAATTTTTTATCTTTATGCTAGTACAGTATTGTAGGACAGGGTGTGTTCTATTTGCAGACATTGCTTTGGTGTCATTAAAGGAACAAATTGATTGCTATGGCAACAGATCCAAGCAATGCCAAAGAGAGATGGAAGCATTCAAATAAGTTTTAGGCTGTCATAGTGATGCGTCGCTGGCGACATGTGTCACTCCTGAGAGAAGATTGTCTCTCGACATTCGCGACATTTGTTTGGTTGATGCGGCAACTGTCAACTGGAATTAAGTGTCAGCTGTCATACACTTTTCACATTCTTTGTGCCCGCTCAGTTTAAAATTAATTTTTGTCAAACATGTCTGAAAAAAAAAAAGAAAAGCAATAAAAGGAATAGTTAGTATATTTCTGTGGAAGAACTGGGAAATGTAGGCTATGACATTATTGCATTGCTGGCGCCTGTTTCCCTAAATAAAGTTCGTGGTAAAACGAATCAGTCTGTTTGTGCTGATGACAAGCATTATTCTACCTTATTTTCTGTACTCATTTGGGATTTCTGATGCTGTTACAGCTCACAAAATATTGGGAATTAATTTGCCAAAATGCGTGAAGAATTATGATAGAGATATGAAATATATAACTGTAAAATAATGTCACCAAAGCCAAGTTGACTAATTGTATTTAAGGGGGATATAGGTGTAATGCTATTCTTATTTATACAACTGAAATAATAGTTGTAATAAAAGCATTAGAAGCAGGCGTGACGGGTGTAACATGTAAGTAGCTGTGCACCATCACAAGCTTACCACATTTTTATGCTTGCATGAATGCAAGAACTACTTCTGAAGCTTGGAAAAGCCAATACAGCAAGTTTTGTTATGTTTGAATATAGGAAATTGTAATTGTTATGATGTCTGTGGAATTGATGTAGGCTACAGCTAGAAAAACGATCTTTTATCATGTATGGGAGTTATGCAATGCACCAACTAGCCCAACAACGAGTTATACTAAAATATTTCATAGATCGATCTTACTTTAAATATGGCAGAGCAAAGAATATGAAAGAGAAGGGCTCGATAGGTCCGACCTTGTGGTTCTTTTGTAATGGCACTTATGTTTATGCATATATACTATCTTTAGTTCAGCCTTTATCATTCTCATAGTATTTTGCCTGTCTTATCATCTTGATAATGCTACTGTTAGCGTGCACAAATACCTTTACACTGTCTTTCTGTGCTAGCTGTCAGCCAGGCACATATATTCTGTCCCATCATGTGCCTCATCCGTTTTCTATATCTACTGTCACCTGTGTGATATGCTGTTCGTGGTGTCAGCAATAGCACAGGGGTAACAACAAGTTTTAATTATAGCCGATGTTATCAGGCGAACGGAGAACTCGTATTTTTCGTAAATGACATCCTGGGGACTTTTCCCAACAGTGTGCCCATGGGGAGAAGCTGTCAGGGCAGACTACCATACAAGAACAGCAAATACAGTAAAAGCTCGTTAATTCGAATTTCACAGGACCGGAAAAATGTCCGAATTAACCGAATGTCGAATTATCGAAATTATCCAGAAAACAATAAACAAGTGTCTATTACATCAATGCATTTTCATTTTCTTGGTGGATACGTAAACCCTGTACTCATTTTACATGAAAGCAGTGTAAAAGCAGTGTAAAAGCCGCAGTGTTCGTTATTCGTGACTTCGTTCACAATGCGATGTAGCAAGCGAGTTTTATGTCTGCATGAAGCTCTTCATCTTCAACATCTTCCAACATTTATGCGTTTTGTGACATTGCACGCGCATTGCCCGTAGTCAAAACGAAGGTACTGGTCCGCGGCCGTTTCAGTTGTGTCTGACCACCGTTTTCGCTTCTTTGCGTTGCACATTTTCGGTGCTTTGTGTCGCACATTTTCGGTGCTTTGTGAACACCGCGCTACATCGTCTGAATTAACCGGGTTGCGACCAAATATGACTGAATTAACGAGAGTTTAATGCCATTAAACAATACATATGTTTGCAGGGACCAGAGAACACGTCCGAATTATCCGATTTTCCGAATTAATGGATGTCAAATTAACAAGCTTTTACTGTAAATGATATATTGTACAAAAGTAACAGTAACATATAATATGGCAACATATTAGCACGAGAAGTATCGCTCCCACAGTGTTGATGGTACCTTCGTTTTACTTCTACATTGGCTGGCATGTAGCCTTGTGCTTAGGTGGAGAAACATTCTGGTCGTGCATCTTTTGCAGATCAAACGCTACGAGAAGCTGGAGACGGCCGAAGAGAGGCGGACGGCAGCGCGAGAGATTTATGACAACTACATCATGAAAGAGCTCCTCTCACACACTCATGTGAGTTGCTCGTGGCACCTCTGCCCAGCCACTTCGCTTTGTCCCTTCTCTAAGAGGTCGCACCAAGCACTGACCAAATGTCTTGTTCTCACAGCGACCTTGCCTGGTGGTTGTAGCGTTTTCCGATGCTGACATTTGCTGGTGGAGTAGCACCGCAAGAAACAGAGCAGCAAACTTTTGACCAGTCACTTTAAGCAATATCGCTGGACGTGCCGTTTTATATAATGTGTGGCTTCATCACAATGCCACGTTTGGATTTTGCGTCGCGTGAAAGTATATCCCTTTCCAACCCCGCTACCAGTGTACTGGACACAAAAAAAAAAACAGTGCAGAAAAACAATCAAAGCCAAAATCGGAACCGAAACAACTTTTGCAGCTTCTCCAAGATGCACCCAACATCTTTTTTAATGTAGGTCCTCCATCAGCCGAATTTTCTTAGCACCTCAGAGTAATGGAGTCGTCCACGAGAAAACCTGCGCGCTCGGTGTGCTCAAGTATGTGAAATTATTTTGGGAGTTATCTTGGTGCAGTGTAAATAATTTAAATTGGGCGAGCTAACTTATGTCCTCTCGAAGCAATGTTGCGAAAAGGTAGCCTTTGTAATCAGAAATTCGCCCGCAATGCGGGAATGTATTTATGTCCATTACACTGGACACGAGGATCCAGTTGGGACGCATCGTGCTAAACGTGGAGGAAAAAAAATTACTAGGAGGGAGCCGTCACATGACAATCTTAAAGTCCAGCCGTAAAAATGAAGCAGGAGCATGCTGGGAATTCCAAGAACATGGAATACAAGGAGGGAGCGATGCGAGCGTTGGTTGGCTTGTGGACGTTAGGTGAACGTGCTCGTCATTATGTTATTTTTTTCCTCGAGCCCAGCAAAATAAGAAACTTTCTTTTTCTCGGGTCAGAACAAATCGTTGTTGTGTTTTCTAAGACAATCAACCTTTCTGACAGGACCAGAAGCAACATTCTTTCATGAAAGAAAGCAGAATCTATGTACCCATAAGTGAAACAAATAAATCCCAGTGTCCAGTGTACTGGACATGGTTCCCCCGTGATAACTGTTGTACTTACCGTCTACTTTGATTTTTGCGTGCATTTCAATAGCCTATTAACTAGAAAAGAACGTCAGAAAATGTTGTTCTACTCTACAAGAAACTCGGGACGGAAAGGGATGTGTGATATACCAAAAAGTGATGGATTGAGAATACAACCACAGCTCTTGTTCATAGGATATGGTATATATACAAGAGTGGATGAAAAGTAAGAACGATGAAGTTAAATTACGACTTCAGCTAGATGTGTTCGCACATTCGTTCATTTTTACCTATCCGTGTGTGCTTCCATTATCTACACCGTGTAAGTTCGTTGGTGTGGTGGTAGTGGTGCTGACTCAGTCCTTCTCCAGGTAATGACTGATAGAAGAAAACTATCTTACTAACTGAAGGCCATATCAAGGCACCCTTTGTGAGCTCTCCGGCAGAGTAGTTTATTGGCCTTTATTCCCTCTGCTACTATGTATCTGTAGTTAATTATTTTATGTCGAACTCTCATTAATAAACCGAAACTGGGTGTCAAGTGCACTCACAGTGGGCGTCCTCGAGAGATATTTGAGATGCTGAATTAGGTTGTTGAATCTTGAATGCCTTCTCTTAAGTTCAGTGGGTGGCCACCATGGGCTTTTATTGCTATTTTCACTACACACAAGTATGAACTGTGAATGAATGGCTGATTCATTCTGCTGCATCTTAATGGCATCGAAGTTCAGCAACCTGCATGGGCACATAGCTTGCTACATGGTGCTTATCGTAGGCCATTGTCTTGTCAAAGGGAGAAGTTCCAGCATTGTTGGCGTGTGCCAATCTGTTTTCCAGGAAGAGCTTGTTTTTGCTGGAGCCCAGCTATTGTAGTACGACTTTTGTTGAGGTTTTGGTTGTTGAATGTCAGATTTTTTTCTGCAGCTGTGCCGTATCATCTTCTGGCAATAACAAAAACACACTGCTATACGGTTTCCAGAATGCCGTAAATATGTCTGAGATGTGTTTACCTCTGAGTAACATTTGAGTCCAGCGTTTTTGCTGCATTGCCTCTGAAGGCATGCTTGTCTTCAAATTTGTCTAAAATCAGCTGAATCATTAAACTTGAATGAATATGCAGCACGGGTAGCGATCGCTCGTCGTCGTCTTTATCTACCCTCTTGGTCAAGCCACATGTCCACTACCTAAGCCGCATGTCCACTACCTACATTACAATGCGTACAACGACTATGCGTACTAGGTCATTCTTTGTATTTTCTTGGATGTCCTATGCCATTTGCTATATTTCCTGTGAGAGATAGTTATGGATGGAAGTATTATTACACATAATGTAGTTCTTGAGAAAGCAGGACTTTTTAATAAAAGAAATGCAAACGGCAGATATTTAAAGAAAGTGAAGTGGTAGAGAAATGCCTTGAGGAGTTGAAAGCATCACTTTTTCTTGCAACCAATCTTCTCTAAGTGAGAGAATGACGTGGGACGATACGCATGCCGCGCATGCCGCCACTGTGAGGTGTCACTACGCTCACCTTTATATCTGTCACCCATAATGTGTAAACTTCGCATGGTTGATTACCGTCGGTGAAAAAATTCACAACTAAGTTGAAATTTAACGCAAAAGAAAACCTAGATTTATTTGATATTTTTCTTGGAATAACACTTCTGTCCCCCTATTTTTGTGCTGTGCTGTAGCATGGCGCCCTCTTGGTAGGGGCTTCCGCCTGAAGATGGTGGTAGTGCTTGGTAGAGTGTAGCCTTTGAGATTGCTGTCTTAGTTCTGTAAGAGATCCTATTCATCCCAGGCAATCTGCATACAGCAGATGGGGTTTATGGGGACCTCTTAAGTCATGATTTTCTCTGCAGCTAAATTATCTCTTGCATTAAAACAAACCTTCAAGGTTTAGGGTAATGAAGGATATTAGATAGATTCAGATGCTTCTTATATTCTTCAAAAGCAACAAAAGGAGTGGCTACTATCTGTCAGCGAAAATGCTGCTCCTAGCTGCCATGTGCAATGCACTGTGCGTGACTGCGTGATGCAGATTAAATAAATCGGTTGCGTTGCCAAATTTTTACATTCTGTCTTCCTCTGTTTCTGCTTCTGACAGAATTATTCTCTCGAGTCCGTAGGCCATGTCCAAAAGTACCTCATGAGGAACGAAGTTCCCGTTAATTTATTTCAGGTAAGACCTTGCTCTCTTACATTCCAGGTTGTGTGTGTAGAATTGCCTTCACTAAACATATGCGAGTGTAATGGGGGCCATTGGTGAGCGCTTGTGCAACTCAAGGACATTACTTTCATTCGGGAATCCTTTTGCACAGCGGCTCTGAATGTCTCAGTGCTGGATTTAACGTATGCTGCCTTACATTCACAGCAAACGCTGTAATTCACTTTGGACTATCAAATCTGCTGCGATTAATCCTGAGGCCAAAATGCATCCTGCGCTCACCTAGCAGAATATGGAACATTTGCCGGGGGGTGAAAATAGAAATAAAAACAAGTCTCTCTCTTTATGTATAGCTCCAATTCTCCAAAATATAAGCCTCTGGAACATGTAAAAATACCCATACCGAGAACATACTCAAGCATCAGAATACACGGATTGCAAGTGGCTTCAGAATGGTGATAATATCTAGTGATTCTTTCGCTGAAAATGGAAAAGGCCTTCATTCTGTCCATTCATGACAGCATATCGTCAATCCATACTTAGTGGCTCAAGCATTAAAACTCGCCGGTGAGCACAAGTGGTAGTCAGTTGCTTGACACGAGGTACAGTTAATGTTTTTTTTTCTTGAGCTCTTGTTTCTATTGAAAATGCCGAGAGCAGCTGTAGAGGCAACCGGAACCCGTTCTGTCCAGATGGATAAAAGGAATTGCATGCTGGGCGAATTGTTGCAACATACTTGTTGCGTGCGTGCTCGTCGGCCTGTGGGAGCAATGATTGCATGGCCCGTAAGGGCCTGACCCTGCATAATGGTGGGGCGTGATAGATCTGGCATTGGCCCCAAGGCCATGCGCTCTCTCATTTTACTTTGGTGATTTCTTCATGTTGGTGCCTTTCAGTTGGGCATAGGGCTGTTTTCTCAGTGCTGGTGCTTTTAATATAAATCTTCATCTATAAATATGCACTAAATTGTTTTTATGCGCAAGTGTAAATACCCAGTTTGTCAAATCATCATCATTAAGTGTGTCAGTATAATCCTGGTTAGCGTAAAGAGACGTTCTACTGTGCAATGCACAAGGTGATAGCACCAATTCACTTGCGCGTCATCTGAGTTCACGAAGTGAAATGTGGCTAACTTCATTAGAGGTTATTGGTTCTTTTTATTCAATTCGAAGTTTTGAGAATTAGTTGTGGTATTAGCAGCTGCTGTGTTGAAGTGTGAACAAGCATAAAAATACTTTCGTCTGTATGCCTGCTTCCTGGAAAGCTTATTATTGCACAGTTTAAATGTCTTTGCGATTTGTTTGACCAGGTTTCATAATGTTTATTTAATAAAAAATGTGAGGTGTAACAAACATCTCGAAACATGCTGTACATATTAACTTCACATCACTTGGAAGAAGTTCCCTTTCTTAAAGAACATTGAATGTTTTTCACTTGAATATGTTGCTCTTGAAAACAAGTTTGCGTAGCTTTCTTCCTTTGCACACTGCAAATTTAATGTAATAGCTGGAAGTGTTTGATAATTATTTGCAAAGATATTTTCTTTTTTTATACATACTAATTAGTCAGCTATGGCTTATCATTTATCCCATCAGTATATTGAGTCAAACCAAAATTTGGTTTTTGCATAAGCTGCATCGATGATTTCTTTTAAGTGGCTTCTGATAATGCAGCATTCGCCATATTGCACCTGATTTGCTGTAACCCCAAAATACTGTATGATCTTGTACTGGCTTTGTTGTTTAAGCGAGCTTATTAATGAGTTTCATGCAGTAAAATACATAGACTAAGCAGAGGCTCGTTGGAAAATCTCATTCATGTGAATTCGTTGGCAAACAGTTGGCATTGCCATGGTGTGTGCCTTCATGTAGATTGCCCTGTCACCTGTTGAAAGAACAGCTTTCTTTTTCCTTTTTTTTTTCATTCTGTCAATTCTAATCTCGAACAGAATGAGAAGAAAAGTTTGATTTTATTTGACTTAATGGACTGTGTTTCCGTATGCATTGCTAATTTCTCATGCTCGTTCTTTCCGCTAATTTGTTCTTGTCTGTTTATCCTTTGCAGCCTTACATCGAGGAAATTTTCAGCCTCTTAAGGGACGATATTTTTAGGAAGTTTATTGAAAGGTGCGTTGTGCCGGGCCATTCTTGCATGCGCATGTTTCGGTATCGGTAACAGTCTCTTGCCTGCGGATTCTAAGTGGTCGTATCTTGATGCTAGTACGCCACGGGGTACCCCAGTTTCCGATGAGTGCTTCGAGTTCAAGCACGAGTAAATTGGTTGTTGTCATTATCTGACTTTTAATGTCGGTACAACAACCCGCTTGTTAGGTCTTGTAAATGTTTGAACAGCGCGGTGCATTGTTAAAGGGAGACTTTTTTTGCTTTGACATAGTGCACAATTACCAAATTTGACAACAGATGACTTATTGTTAGTTGTACTGGTGCCTCACACCACTCTACACATGTGGGGTGTATTTTGACGTAGCTTTCATCGGCATTTGCAGCTAGCGTTCTGGAAAACCGAGAGCTCCCAGTTAGAGTGGGCGTCCCCGTTGACACTTTACAGCACTGTAAATGATGAACGTGGTGAATAGTAGGAGACATAAATTAGCTTCAGTGGCATGTCAACTTGTACTATACGCAAAAGTTGCTACTTTTCGATGAATAAGTGTACACCCGGCCCTCATTTCAACCTTTGGCCTCTGGAAAAAAAAAGTAATGGTACATAAAAAGAGCGGGGGTGAAGAAAAATGTGATCTCAACTTACTCTAATAAGTACATACAAAGTTGAATTCCTTAAGAAAGTGAGACCCTGAACATATGAAACTGGGCGGATGCTCAGAAAGAATGTCTTGCATGTTTAGTCATCCAGTTCTTTTACTGTTGCTTTCTGTTGGAGTGTGATGCGTTGTCCCAGCATGTGCTTCAGTTGGATTGCATTGGTACCTAAATTCAGGGCTTGAATATTGGTGCAAAAGCATTGTTTACAACATATGCTGTTCGACTGTTCGGATTACATTGGGATGTTTGACACATTGAGAAGATGTGACTGATGTAGCTGTATCGATGCTCAACCATGGTGGATGAGCAGGTTGTAGTGATTAGATAGACGAGAGATTAATGGCATAATAAATAGGTGAATACCTCATTAAAAATGCATAATATTGTTCACAATAAGATTGATTCCAAGTCTTTACTGCAGGCTCTATTCAAATTTTTGGCAGTCTTTGCATAGCACTCTATTGGTGAACATTGCAAGCCCAATATGATGAATGCATAGATCTATGGTGACACCTTAATTACTATTGAGTGCCCCTTGATTATTGATTAAGGGCAATCTGTGCAGATCTGCAAGAACCATGTTTGCAGGGAAGAGTGCTCCTTATCTCACTGTCACCTCTATCACATTTGATGTTTCAGTGAAAAGTACACAAGGTTTTGCCAGTGGAAAAATCTCGAGCTTAATATACAGGTGAGTCTTTCACCATTTTCAGCTCCTTGTGTTTGGTCATGTCAGGTGTGTGGGCATTTGATGATGATGATTCCACCTGTGGAATAAGTGCAACGTCAGTGTGTGTAGTCAGTATAGCTTAGGATTATGATGTTCCTTTAACAGAACATGCTTACTTTTATTGGGACAAAAATAAGTTACAGTTTAGTGGCATGTGTTATCGACTTGGTGCCCTAGGCAGTGCTGTTGGCTGCTCCATGTACAACAGAGCCGCACTGTCGCATTTTTGCATGGACCACCCGCGTACGGATGCACTCGCAAACATACTTGTGAGACGGGTGCATTAGGCTGATAGTCGATGGGAGAATAACAGAAGCCTTACATTCCAGCCATTATTGGTCATTTTATTGCAATTTGACGTCTGGGCCTGGGAAAATGGCAGTGCAGCCCTTCAATATGTGTGAGCTATGGGTGCACTTCATACGTGGTGCTGTAGTCTTGAGAGCATTTCCAATTGAATATGCTGTTGTTTTGTAACAGCCTGAAAAACATAAAGAAAGATAAGTAATGTGTTCATGGAAGCTATTGATCCCTTGGACAACATATTTTGTATGC
This sequence comes from Rhipicephalus sanguineus, assembly GCF_013339695.2. NCBI lineage: Eukaryota > Metazoa > Arthropoda > Arachnida > Ixodida > Ixodidae > Rhipicephalus > Rhipicephalus sanguineus. The sequence continues at coordinate 92,713,082 of NC_051179.1, forward strand.
CTTTACCTGTCTCAGCTTTCAGTGATATATGGGGTATCACGCTAGCACATCTGTAATGTACAACTTTTACGCGATAGCGTTAAAGAGCTCATTTTGCAGAAATTCTGGTGTTGGTGTCGGCATAATTGATTGTGAGTGAAAAATCAGCGTTGTCCGTGACCGAAAAACCTAGAAAAATGCAAATAAAATAAATAATTAAAATCTTCGGTTCGACTGAGTGGCAAGCAGGTGTTCTACCACAGAGCCACGTAATTGCTTGAAACTGCTTTGGAAAAAAAACACTACATAAATGTCATGTAGCGGGAGGAGTCTACTTAACGCAAGTAATATTGTGTGGCAGAAGCGTAAACTCGCGCCAGGCGTCAGAACATGTTCAAAACAGGCGTCAAAACAGCGTCAAACAAAAAAGCCCACCCATTACAAGCGCTCAGACGTATTTAATCATCAGCAGCAGCAAAAGCATCAACAAAGTGAGCAGCTGCGTAGGTTCACGTGTTGCCTTACGGACACGTAGTGGGCCCTTCACCGATTCGCAAAAGGAAGAATTATGGCGTAGTGGGCACTGTACTTACAGTAGGCATTCTAGGACAGTTTGAAACTGCCAATGTTACATGCACAGACGTTACTTTCCTTGTGTCACGGTTGAGGATGTTCCGAGAACTGAAGCCAGGCTAGCAATTGAGAAGGCGATGTGCACGAGTCCCGATCACGCTATCGTGTTCTACTCTTGAAGGCGAAGCTTAAGCGTCCTTCAAGTTTTTGCCTCTTGGGGCCAAAGGATTCTGGGAAGTATTGATCACACAATGATTTTGCTCTTTGTTTTTAAGACGTTTGGGTTTCCAGAGGTAATTCAGTGCACTCTGGGACGGCTTCGTTCCTGTTCCACATTCACCACTGTGGGAGACTTGGTGTCGCATATAGTTAAATCTGCAAAGATTGCAAGATCTTCTGGGAAATGTGCCTAATTAAAGCAGACTGTCACGCTGTTGTTGATACACTTGCATTAAGGCCACTCAAAAGCTGTAATGCAGCATTGCATGTTAAAATTTATGCGAAAGCCTAGCACTAGACACATTTTTTTCTTTCACTGTTTCACACTTTGGACACTGCTTTCGTAAGACACAGTGACTTTGTGCATTTGTCATGTAGTGCATGCAGTTGAGAAATATGTGTTTGCATGTTGTGGCTTACCTGTACACTTGTTTATCAGCTGACGATGAATGACTTCAGCGTGCACCGGATAATTGGACGTGGTGGTTTTGGGGAAGTGTATGGCTGCCGTAAAGCGGATACAGGAAAAATGTGAGCACTCTCTTTGTGACTTTCGCTGGCGCATTCCTCTTTCGGCGTATTGTTCGTGTTGTCCTTTTAATGGGAACCTAGATGGGTCTTGGGAAACTGCTTCATTCAGTTGTTCTTAAGGATGTGCAAACTGAATAGTTTGCATAACATGATTATGTCCTGTGGCACATGCAATTAATATATCTGCTCGTCCTTTTCTTTTTTTGCGTATGCACTGTGCAACATACTTATTCATTTGTTAGGATATTGTCATGAGGGTATAAAATACTACTACATGTTTTGTGAACCTCGTTAAAAGTCGGTGCATCTCGTCAGTCTTTCCATGAAACCTGGCTGTGGTGTTGTGCTGCTGAAAACAAGGTCGTGGGTTCAACTCCCCTCGTGGCAATTGCATCCCGATAGGGGTAGAACGAAAATATGCTCACATACCACATATAGATGCCACATTAAAGGACCATGGGTTGTCAAAATTCATACAGAGTTCCCCGCTCTGGCATGCCTCACGATCAAAAACGTGTTTTTGTCACTTAAAATCATTGAATTTTATTTTTTATTTCATGGAAACTTACGGATTAATTTGTAAAACTGACAAGCGGTCAGCACAACATAGAACATTCACGAGGTTAAGTGGAGTGATGTTTCCTATTCAGATGGCTTGCTTTGGAGACCGGGGCAAAGCAAGGCTTCTGACACAAGTTTCGTTTTAGAACGCACGTTTGGAGGGTCGTACTTTCAGGTTATTTAATCTTAACTTTGATTAAACTAAGCAGTGTGCATTGTGAGTGATATTTTTTTGTTTTCCCTTTTGGACAGGTATGCGATGAAGTGTTTAGACAAGAAGCGAATCAAAATGAAAGTTGGAGAGACGCTAGCATTGAACGAGAGGATCATGCTTTCTTTAGTCAGCACAGGGGTGAGTGAAAGAACCTTGGTTACCTATTTTGTTGTTGTTGATCTTGTTGCGAGCCTTCAGAGGTAAACATCAGTGAACGCACAAACATCTGTTAGCCTTTAGTCTGGATTAACTGAACATATGATTTTGCAGAGTCACTGCTTTGTGACTGCGTTATGCCTAACAATGTGACTGCTTGTTGGAGTTTTGAATGTCATAGTCAAAATTCATGATTTGCATACTGCTCCTAAGACTTGCACATTGAAAATTTAAGCAAAATTGCAGCCTACTCTATTGATAACAGTGGCAGGCAACAGTAAAGAAAAAAACGAGTAAAAAAAACTGATTTTCGTTTGGGTATTTTTTCACCACATACGCATTTCTTGCAGTGAATGAGCTTACCAGCAGTAGCGTGTCTGAATAGCATGTCTTTTTCAACAGGCATTGTCTGTGATCTAAAAGCTGTCATTTTGTTTTTTGTGCTCATTTCATTCTTTCAATGTGCTCTTGCAGGAGGACTGTCCTTTCATTGTGTGCATGACATACGCATTCCAAACGCCAGACAAACTGTGTTTTATACTGGATTTAATGAATGGTAAGTGTTGCACTTTCCCAAATTTCTAGGGGTGTGCGAATATTCGAAATTTCGAATATTTTTCGAATAGCGTTTGCTATTCGATTCGATTCGCACTGAAATTTTACTATTCAAACTATTCGAACTTCCCAAAAACAAATGCAGTCAACGTCCGGTTGAAAGTGACTCCTTCATATTTTCAATATGCTTCACCTCATTACATTCTCGTATTGCGGCAAAGCTGCCTTTCAAGCTCCGTTACGGTCGAACTTAGCCAAAAGACAAAGTGCCGGTTGGAAATGGTCCCTAGATTTTCAATATGCTTCACCTCATCACACCCCCGTATTGCGGCAAAGCTGCCTTTCAAGCTCCGTTACGGTCGAACTTGGGCAAGAGACAGTCAACGTCTGATTTAAAGTGGTCCGTAGAGTTTCAATATGCTTCACCTCATCACACCCCCGTATTGCGGCAAAGCTGCCTTTCAAGCTCCGCTACGGTCGCAAATGTATTAACTCAAGAAAACGCTGGTTCCAATATGGAGATGAAAGATGTGGCAGAGTTGGGGGCTCATTTAATGCTGTTTTGGACCTGAAATTTGGGCAGGAAATCCGAAAAATCGGACGCCGAAGCTTTTTAGCATCCAAAATTTCAGATGTTCTTATATATCGACGTCTACGAGGCAGATTTGGAACTCCGGACTTGAAGGGAGCACACCCTTGTCTGCCACATCAGTTGGCCTTCCACAGAAGTTGAAAGAGAAGGAGAGGCTGAGGAAATGGCATCTCTGCCTATCACGTGTAAAGTGTTGTCGGCAGCACTTTGGTTGCACCAAATCATGTACATAAATACAATTCGGCCTCTACATTGCCTCACTCTTGACAAGAAAGATAACTATGAAATATGACCCCACCAGCGCTTCATCAACCTAGCGAAAAGGAACACTTTCATGTTGCTATCTCACAAGAATTACTTAGGGATTCTCTGCAACTTTTTCTGTAATTTCACTTCGAATTATTCGAAAAATGTTTGAGAAATATTCGAAAATTATTCGAAATTATTCGATTCGATTCGCACTCAATCTTTATTATTCGAATTCGCTTCGCACCCAAAATTTTGCTATTCGCACAGCTCTACAAATTTCACAAAGCCACAAAGTGTTACATGCAACTGTTGTGGCAATTGTGTGCATTTTTGTTAGATGGACATGGCAAAACCAATGCCCTACTTGTTGGTGGCACTGAATATTGGTCGAATAATTGGCGAGCTGCACCGAAATGTTGCACTAATGAAAATGTGCCAAGAAATACCACTTCCTGTGCAAAATCGAGCGACAAACGTGGCGTTGGTTTAGCAAGAAATGCCATTTATATACTGTCTCCTTGCTGGCACAAGATTGAGTACACTGAAAACACTGGGCCCACTGTGCTCTAGCTAATGTGGACATGCGTACTCGGAAAAGCCTTGGAATATGTGGACCAAATAAATATTTGGAAATCTTCTATATGGCAGGCGGCTTCATGAAAAGAAAATTGTCCATCTAACTGGCTGTTGAAACTCTGCAAGAGCAAACTGATGCATGTTTGTTTGCTTATGTATTTTTTATGTTTATAGTTGTTTATTTTGATGTCCCAAAGAAACTGGCTATGAGAGGTATTTTGTAGTGGAGTGCTGTGGATTTTGACAACCTGAGGTTCCTCACCACGCACTCATTACACTAGTATTTTTCGCATTCTGTCCCGTTTGAACGTGGCAGCTGTGGCTGGGAGTCAAACCGGTGACCTTTCCGCTAGATAGCTGAATGCCATAGTAACTGTGACCGTACAGCGGGATGATCAATGCATGTTTTATGTGACCCGTACAAGGGCCAACTCGTGCACGTGAAAAAAGTTTGAGCACATTCATGCTCGACAAGTGCACTGACAGCGATCCATTGTTCACGCACAGGGGGGGACCTGCACTACCACCTTTCTCAACACTGGGGTGTTCACGGAGCAGGAGATGCGGTTTTACGCAGCCGAGGTGATTCTCGGCCTGGAGCACATGCATCGGAGATACGTCGTCTATCGGGACCTTAAGGTGAGGGGACGTCGGTGCTTGATGGAGGCCTGCGTTCATGTCTACTCTTGAGTTGTGAACTTTCCACTGATGTATCTGTTTCAATGCTTTGCACAGTTTGTTGTTTCTGCGAGACAGCAGGGTCACAGCCATTGTAAAACTCTATTAATTGCTGGAAAGACGATGACTTTCAAGGGCTCGTTTCTTAGTTAGACACAATATTAATGAGAACTAACAGACAATAATGCCAGAGGCATTGTCTGTTAGTTCTCATTAATATTGTGTCTAACTAAGAAACGAGCCCTTGAAAGTCATCGTCTTTCCTTCATACATAGCGAGCGTCTCGTTCTGGCAGACTTGATGCCTTCAGGTAGTATGCGAGGGATTATTGGTCAGCTGCCAGCTTGTAAAAAGATCACGTGCTACGTGACGCCAACAGGCAGAAAAAAGAGTGTTCCACACTCGCTGCCATGGCTTCGACTGGCGCTGACTAACGCTCCTAGGTTTAAATGCACATATATACCCCATAAAGTGGACGAGAGGATGACCGCCGCCGTAGCTCAGTGGTAGAGCATCGAATGCGTTATTTGAAGGTCGCAGGTTTGGTCCCCTATTAATTGCTGTGCGTTTAGATTGGTTGAAAGTGTAACAGGGCACACTGCTGGCTTTTAATAGCTAAAAACTTTGACTGGCTCACTGAATATCATCCTTTTAGCAGTTAGTCACTTGCAGCACGAGTAGCACTGAAAGGAACTGTTAGTATCGTGACAAATTCTGTAGCAGGATTTCTAGAATATCGACCACTGCATCACTAAACATGTAATGCAGAGTAGTTAATCACAGCAGGTGTATACTATTGCATGTCAGCATTGTTCAATTCGTTGTGCATTGCAGCCAGAAAAGAAACACTTGAACATTTTGATAGCATGCAAAGATCCAATGTACACATTGATTTTTTCTCATTGTCCTGCCCAGTAATTTTTGTTCTTTCTGCTTTCTTACGTGCGTGCCTGTCTTGAAAGTTCGTGTTCTCATTTTGCAGCCTGCCAACATTCTTCTCGACGAACACGGGCACGTGCGGATATCGGACCTCGGTTTGGCGTGTGATTTTTCTAAAAAGAAGCCCCATGCTAGCGTGTGGGTATTATTTCCTCTTGCCTTTGGCCTTATTTGTTTCTCTAGCTCTTACTGATGCTTGTGTGTGTGCGCCATGCAGGGGCACCCATGGCTACATGGCACCTGAAGTGCTCTCCAAAGGCACAGCCTACGATTCCAGTGCCGACTGGTTCTCGCTAGGCTGCATGCTGTACAAGCTGCTCAAAGGGTGAGCCAATCCTTGGCTGACTAAAATGCAGCCAGCACTTCATTGTTCACAAGCCTCTGACGGGCATCCAGACATTATTAACGGTAGTTTGAACACTGGTTTTGTAGATAAGTACTAACTACATTGCAGCAAGCTGCACATGCAGCTCACACTTGGTCGTTTTTTATGACTTGAACTTGAAAATGGGGCGATAGCAGCTTTAGAACTCTTAATAGCATGAAACTGCAATGCTCTCATAGCGTGTTATATAGTCTTCACTGCACACAATTCGTATCAGCTGTTTCTCATTATTTCTCCAGAGCATGCTGGGTACAACAAGAGAGGGACAGTGTTAATTTTCTGTTTTTGAGTGCCCAAATATCCTCAATATGCAGTACTTACATACGTAGCACTGTTCTCCAGTTTAGTAAACTTGCAGCTATAGTGGATGCTGCAGTGCTATCTGTTCAGTTGGATTGAATGACGAGGCAGACATTGCTTGCGCAGCAAATACAGTAAAAGCTCGTTAATTCGGATTTCTAGGGACCGGAAAAAATGTCCGAATTAACCGAATGTCCGAATTATCGAAATAAACACAATAACTGCAAGAGTTTTTTCAACATACCTTTACTTTACAAAGTATTCGCGGATGCGTGTCTGTTTTCGAGCAGAAATTCGCGCGCACACAATTTTTCTGAGCCCTTCAAGGTGCTCAGCAGCTCGCATGCTGTCTGCAGGGCCAAAACAAAATTCTTCCTTCAAGGACGACGAGGGCCTCCGCGACTTCCTTCACAGTGCGAGGGGGCCCGTGTGGCTCATGGTGTGGCTGCTCCTCTTCAGGCTCTTCGTTCTCGGATTCGTTGCCATGCATCACTTCCTTGACGATTTGCTCATCAGTCAGACAGCCGACAGTGGCAACGCCATCATCAATGCCGATATAATCCTCTAGTGTCACTGCATCAGGCATAACACTTCCGAAATCCTGCCCATCGTCGGCACCGTCGTCCGGCGACACTTCGGCATCGCTGGAGTCGGGTACAACAAAGCCACTGTGCGTGAAACAGTTGGCAATGGCGTGCGCAGGCGTGTTCTGCCACACATACAAGAATGCTAATTGCGCTCAGGAGACTCACGTCGTATTGTTTGCCGACGTCATGGCACAGGAGCAACTTCTTGTCGGCAGAGCCCGTTTTTCAGGGCTCTGCCGACAAGATTTCTACTTTGGTGGTGAAGTCCTTCGCCTCGTACTTGGGCCGCTTCGCCGGCGTTGCCATCGGCGGAGAGTGCGTTCACACGAAAAGTCAGCACAAAAGCACCAGCAACAATCAAGCTAAAGGAGCCGTACTGAATCGTTCCTCGATGAAACGACGTTCAACGATGCAACACACCAACGGGAACAAAGCATTAAAATGGCACTGCCAACAACACACGCGAAGAAAAGGCGTTCAACCAGTCTCAAGTCAAGCCAAGTCGACAATTGATGTCCATGGCGATGCTGCGTTTGAGCTTCACTTCTGTTCCGAATTGTTCTTTTTTCGTTTTCGAGCCTCACCAGCCGCCCGAAAATCGCCGAATTATCCGATTTGCGGTCAAATCTGTCCGAAATAACGAGTGCCCAGTCTCATAGAGTGATACGTATATTTACAGGGACCAGATGACGTGTCCGAATTAACCGATTTTCCGAATTAACGAGAGTCGAATTAACGAGCTTTTATTGTAACTTGCTTTTAGCTGGCTAACTAATGAAACTCTGGTGGACGGTTTGCTGAAGTCATTTCCATTTGGTATTAAGGGGGGACGCGGCTTTCGTATCGCGAAAAATGGCAAAAAAATTGATTTTTTGAAAATCACATTTTCAGTTTCTGTAGCCCTTTTTATATCCGATTCCAAAATATCTTCACCGAAAACCGCGTAGAAGTGCTATAAAAAAAATGTTGCGCCTACCGAGGTGGCGAAAATTATTGGGGAAATCGCAAAAAAACACTGATTTTCAAAAAATCGTAGCTCCGCAACGACGCCACCGGGCGCCGATATCTTGGGCTCATCGGAAAGCGCATTTCTCCGTCTTCAAATTCCCCGCCGCAGCTGGCTCCTCCCTTCGCAAACAAGCGCACAAAAAGCAAATGTTCGAAGGTCGTTTCGAGCCCTCCGATTGGCCGCGTCCGCTATGTTGCCCCAGCGCGCCTCGCCATTGGTCCGATGCTCGCTCCGGGAGATGGTCGTCTGCAGCTTGTGCGTCTCGAGCTCATGGCTGTCGAAAGTCGCGCTACTTCGTTGCGTGTTCGCAATCGCTCTGGGTTCACGGCTCGACGATAACTTTCAACAAGAACTACGTTTTAGTTTGGAGCTACTAGCGGAAGCTCGGTGGGATTACGATGGCGCGCCGCACTCGTAGCGAACATCGCAAACGCGCGTCTCGGACCGACTTTCTAGCGTTGACTCGTCGGATCCGTGGTTGGAGGTTCTGCTTATGCGCACTTCGGACGTCGTGACGAAGATGATCGCAGGACGACTCTTTGTACTCGCGACCACGCCTTACGAACTTTGAAACATCGGGCACCGCGGCCGGCGCGTCTACTGCTCGGAGTCGTCACTAGGCCTAACTCCGCTCACGGCGTCGGCACGCGAGACGAACCTCGAACTTTGCGGGCAAGAGCAACGCGTTAGCGGACTCGCGGCAGTGTGCTTCTTCGCAAGGAACGAAGCGCTTCCCCCGCCGGCTTCTCGGTACAGCGGATGGTCATTTTACGCATCGGCAGCGGACCCCACGACCAAGCTCGTCGCGCAGCGGGCGCGCGTCGGCGTCCCGCAATGCGAGGCGAAACACGTTGCGCGCCTATTTTTCGTCGCCGCACCTAGGCATATTGCGCATCGTCACCGAATGCCGCCACCCAGCACATCGCGTGCTGACTTCCCGGACTATGCGGCCGAGCACTTAGAAGTGAAATAAAGCACTGTTGATGCAATTTAGGCGCGCTTGGAGCCGTGCGTGGTATCGCCGTAAGCGCTCATGAATCATCTGAAAAAATAAAAGCCTCGCAGAAAACCGTGTCCGCGACCGGGTGAATGATGAAGCGCATCGCAGGCGAGGTTTACAAATTAGCTTGACGAGTGAAAGAGGGAGATGAATTCATATCTGCCCAGTTCGCGTCTTGAATAAACTGCTAAGGAATTCCTATTCCACCAATGTCTTGGCCATAACTGTCTGTTATTTAGGAGGAAGTGATAGGTTGCCATGATGAGAGCCGCTTTTAGTATCCTATAAAAATGATTCAATGATCAGTTGCAATCAAGACTGTTAATTATGTTAATGAGAGCATGAATACAAGAAAGCTGGCAAATCATCATAGTACATGACCTACTTGAATTACAATATCTTGTTTTTTGTCATGTCTATTACACCACTTCATAACTTCGTTTAAAATTCATGCTACATGTTTTTTGTATATCAGAAAAGGATTTTAAGAAAAAAGAAAGAAAACAAAGGCACAACCGATGAAAGGCCACATGTGCAGGAGGTCCAACCTTATAAAACACCTTAAAGATCACAATCTTCTTGTGTTTTAGAGAAGCAAGGCACCTCATACTAAAGACAGGGCACTCAAGAAAGTGCACATTACGAAGGACTCAAAAGATTACGACCCCAGTGCCTTTTGATGAAGTAATATCGTTGGTACAACTTTAAAAGCCGTTTTCTCAAAACGACTTTTCTTGCTTCCTGCTTCGCTTGTTCCGCTGATTTCTCACTGACCGCTGGGTCTATTTCAGTTCCGTTTTTTTGTTCTATATTCCTTGAAGCACAGTTCAGGGCGTGACATTCTTGCTTTTTCAGTATGGCGTTTTGATAATTAGCTATTTGACGAGTTGCACAAAGCCTCGATGCCTGTTGCGCAGTCACCTCATGAAAAAGGAAAACTAAAAAAAAATTTGTTGCAAATAAAAAAATCTAAGAATGTCACGCCCGCAATCAGACATCTTAGAATGCATAGCACTTTGAACGAGTTTCCTATCGCATTTTTTAAGCGAGTCAGACTCGGAACAAGAGCAGAAGGTGAAATATATTGTAAATCAAAAAGTTGTAAAGATATATTCATGAAATTTCTACAGTAGCATTACAACAACATTTCAAATAAGTGTGCCAATTTTCATCAAAATCCATGAAGAAATAAGAAAGTTGGTACCGAAAGCCACGTCCCCCCTTAATTGTGAGACTAGAAGCATTGGTCAGGTGTACATCACTGGCATTAATGTACACAGTTTTATTCTTCAGTACACTGCCTGACAAGAGGTTTTTGGCTGACTAGTAATATTTCTAACAAGTGAGGGTGTTGGTGCAGATCATCCGGTACGTGTTGGGAGTAGGAACAGCTAGAGGATTGAAGCAAGAAAATGGATGACACCACACTGCATAGTCTGTTCTGTAATTTCATTCAGCATCCTTTCGCTGTTTTGACTCCAATTAATTGTATTGCCAGTGAGTATGACAGCACATTTTGGCAATAGATATTGTGAAGATGGGGATAGTCTGAGGATGCTGTGTTAGTGGATGGACGTACCTCAAGCACAAGCTGCCTTCGATTGTGTATTGGAGCATGTGCTCAATAAAACAACAAAATTCAGAGGCCAGTTTGGGAAGTGTTGAGGATGCTCTAATCCCATGCTATCGCTAGCCATGTGAGTAAGAACTCTCAAATACTGCTTCATCTGAAACGGAGGAGGCACGGAACCTACGCTCAGTTAAAATAAAGTTCCAGGACAGGTGGTACATGTCGACAAACTGCAGAATGTGACACACTTTCTTTTTTTTTTTCACTTCAAAGAGCATGTGTCAGCCTACCTGTTCAAAAGATTAATTAAGCAACACTGTTGCATTGCTTTCACGTGGACGGTGCTGCCTTTGCATTCATGCTTCGAAAGTGCCACATCTAGAATGCCAATATCTCTCCCCCATTTTGGCTCCCTTCAGGCATAGTCCATTTCGGCAACACAAAACGAAAGACAAGCATGAGATTGACCGGATGACCTTGACCATGGTGAGCAGCTTTCTTTTTTTTAAACTGCTTATAAGGGAAGTGCAGGGGCATCTACCTGCTGCATTGTGGTGCCAAGGTTTAAGAATGTTTGAAGGTTTGCAGCTGCAAGGATTTCTGTCAATCTTCGGTCTTTAAATAAGTAGTGCAGCGTTTTTTGTAGGAAGAAATAACGTGGTTTGTGTGTGTTGGCAGCAAATTTAAAACGCTTCGCACACTTTATATATAGACATCTACGTACCACCAGTCATAATATAAAGAAAACGTGTGCACTAAAACCTTCGTACAGTGTTGCATGCCGACAGTGCAAAAATTTTTGTGACGACTATCAATTAGATACTTACAGTAAATATTTGGGTACTAATTAAATTAACGAGCATTTAAGAGACACTAGGCCCCATCCCATCAGTTGAATAACCTGCCCTAACCTTGGGCAACCTGAACCCAACTGCCGTGTACTATTTAACTGAATAACATGCAGTTTTCGGAAGATCGAGGTGTGCCCTCCTCGATTCTGTTTGAACGTCCTCACTATGGAATGACTTATGGCACAGCGCAGCATAAAACAAGGATATGTGTAGAAGTGACAAACAGATGTGTCAATTTGTCATTTCCTCCCATGTCCTCGTTTCCCGCTGCATAATGCTCCAAGCCATTCCATAACGACAAACCAACAAGCCTCCAACGGGCTGCTGGTGTAGCCACATATCCAACACGTGGTGTTATGGACTTGATGGTACCTTTACGGTTAGGACTTGCAATTGAGCCAAAAGTTCTTAGCTTGAGAGACATCGATTACGACTTTCTACCTTATTCTTTCAATTCCTTTTCTAATGGGGTTAAATGGTCATAGCCAAACGAATGAAAGAAAGTAGCACATACGAAATGTGGCTCCAGAACGGCATCTTATTGAACTAACTTGGTAATTCTGCGGCCTTGCAAGTGAAACGTCTGGTCGATTGCTCTGTCTTTTTGTCTTGTGCCGCAGAATGTCGAGCTCCCCGAAAGCTTTTCAAGTGATTTGAAACTGCTTCTCGAGGGACTGCTACAACGGGACGTGGACAAGCGACTCGGTTGCAAGGGTCAGGGGTGAGTGACCTTCTCACTTGTCAACATTTCTTCTTTTACACTTTGTGGATTCCCTCTGGCTTGTGGTGCCTCAGAACTGTTGTACAGTACTCACGGATCGAAATGCGAAAATTTAGGGCCAAGTAATGCTCATACTTTCGTTTCCAGCATCTACAGTACGTGTCACATTGGCGCAACTTTGACGCAAACACTTGCATCGAACCAGCATTACTTTTCGCAGCCAGAATTGCGGCGACATGATGCGATTATCGTGAGCAATTGCTCATAGCAGTCGTTATGCTGAAAAAAATGATGTTGCATTTCAATTCGTGAGTACTGTACGTTCACATTCATTGCAACATACCAGAAAGTATCTGTCAGGGGTCGAAGGAGCTCTGAGACTGCACAGCAGTGCTGGCATGCAAAGAAAAGAAAGAAAAAAGAAAATTAGAGTATTAAATGTCATTCCAACTACTGGTACTTATACCAATTCGCGTTATTGCAAGAATTTCGTTGTCGCGTAAAGCACAATACAAGTAAGGAAATGTCCAGAAAAATGAAAGTTTATTGCCAAAAGTTTCTTAGCTTGACTTGTCCGCCTTTGCCATGCGGCAAACGCATACATCTTTCGTCGCTGCGGAGCGAGTGGTCCACCACGACGTCATCATCTTTTGTTGCTAAGAACGTCCGAATCGTGTCAAACGCGTCCAACACATCTCATGGGTTGGGAGGCTTCTCCACATGGTTTGGGCCCTGGTCCTGAGTAAACCACACACTTGAAACTTATGTTGTTGAGAAATATGAAATGCATTAAATCCTATGGGCGTTCGCCGGGGACAAGAAAATATTTCGTAGTCGTGGGAATTTTGATGTTGAGGGATTTCTTTATTGCGGGGTTCGACTGTATACCACAAATCTTTTGTATGCCAATGCTGCTGTGCAGTCCTGGAGCCCCCATGACGATGGGCACCCTCTTGCACCTCATACCGAATGTGACTGCTGCACTTAAGTAGTGAAACACCTCAGTTTAGGGCTAAGTAAAGCACATGGTACATATTTTCGTTTCCACCATCTTCAGTTCGTGTCACGTTAGCATATTGTCGGCTCGTACACTTGCATCAGAGCCAACACTGCGTTTAGTGGCCAGGTTCGCAGTGACATGACGTGGTTATGTTGAGCAATTGTGCTTACCAAATGTTATATTTGAAGTATTGAAGTTTCCTTTCATTCTGTCAGCACTGTACATTGAGCCTGAACTAGCTTGACTGAAGCACAAAGATGAAGCGATACGTTGGTATGTCATCTATTCTAGTTCATTTAAACTGCTTTAAAATTGGTTCACACTACATTAGAAAAAAAAATGGCCGCAAGCATTTTCCATTTGGCATCACTGTAAAAGGTGTTGCACTATGTTCAGTGCTCATGCAAAAAAACAAACAAATAAAGAAAAGCCCTACAACTTGGAATTCAGGGCTTGTATTCACAAAAGATTTCTTTTGTATGGGATGTCTGCCATTACATTATGTTATATGATTGCAGTAATTAATGGTGGAAACTTGTATTCCAGCCAGAAAGGTAAAGCGTTTACATGGGCGAACTTTGCAAACACAGGCTTATGGTAGTTAGTTTTACATGGAGCAATGCCGTTCACAGCAGTCAATTTCTTTAACAAAGCTTTTTGTGTTGCTTCTTTGCCAGTATTCTGCTGCTATTTAAGCAGCTTTTTACTGCAGGTTCTCACATTATGCGTTACAGCTGCTGAGTGCAGTTTTATGTGTTCACCACTGTTTGGTGCTTTCTGGCCCACTTTGTGCCAGTGAACTCTACTCATCGTAATCACTTTAGTGTGTTGCCGCAAGCTGACCTTCTTGCCTTCCACAGTGTCTGCAGTAAAGCGCCAGTGAATGCCGCCGTCAATGCATGTTGTGCAGATTGCGTAGTTTGTTATGAATTCTGATGTGCGGCCTTCCCTTGTGCGCTTTCAGGGCCGAAGAGGTGAAGAGCCACAGCTTCTTCAGCGGGATGGACTGGCAGCTAGTGTACCTCCAGAGGTACCCACCTCCTCTCATACCTCCGCGAGGGGAGGTCAACGCAGCTGATGCCTTCGACATTGGCTCCTTCGACGAGGAGGACACAAAAGGCATCAAGGTGGGGGCACAGGCAGCACTTTTAAAGCATCGTCATCAGTGAACAGTTCTCCGTGCTCTGTTTTTTTTTTTTTTTCATTCTTTTTTGGACTCATTCACCTTTTTCTTTTTTCATTTTTATACCTTGGTGAGAGCACAGTTTCTTTGTTCATTCATTATAACAGGCAAGGCCACATCATCACCATTATGATCTTACAACCGTTGCATTGCTGGCAGGATCACTTGCATTGTTTTGCCATGGGCAACAGGGTAACCTAGTTTCACAGCATCAAGCACGCCCACCTGACTCATTTACAGATCGGCCGTAACTGCTATGCGCCTCTTTAAATACAATCACAATAATTAAAGCTCTTGAAGTGGCTCTTCAATTGTCTTCACGGACCATTTTTCGTGAGAGACAGGCTACAGTAGTGTTGTAACAAAACAGCCATGCGTCGTCGCCTGTGTCGTCGTTCTCTTCTTTGTGTCCTTGTTTTGTATTGCGCCCCCTTTTCCACTTTTCAGATGTACAGTACTACAGTAGAACCCCGCTGTTACGTTCCTCACTGCTGCGTTTTCCCGGCTGTTACGTCGTTTTCCGCCGGTCCCGGCATAGCTCCCATAGGATACAATGTATTGGGAACCCCGCTGTTACGTCGTAACTGTCGGACCATTCCCGTATGATACATCGCGAAGTGCGCTCGGAGCCGACCGAGTGACTACCAAAGAGAGCGGCCATGGTGCATTTTCACGCAGCTTGGCCTCGTTTGACCGTAATATTAGCCGCATGAGAGGCGCAAGCAACAGAATCTTTCAATTGATGCAAACAAAAGCATGGCCTTCGAGATTCAAGTTGCAAAGATGGCGTCTATGACGTAACTGCTCGCGAAAGCAAGGCCTTCGAGATTGGCATTTACTATTGACAAAAGCATAGCCTTTGAGATTTGTATTGCACAAACATGGCGTGTATGACGTAATTGCTTGCGAAAGCAAGGCCTTCGAGATTGGCATTCACTTCTGCCATCGCGTTGGCGTAGACTCATCGTCATCGTTATTTGTCGGAGAACGGGAGGAGTTCGAGCTGGTTGGAGCTCGCATGGTCGTGCGTGCGGTTCGCGGTCGGACTCGCCGCGCTGGTCGTGATTGCGTGTGCTTAGTTCTTTCATGCCTACAGCTGTTGGTGTTAAAAAAATCACATACTTTGATTATATTTCTGTGGATAAGGCCGTCCTTAGCTCCGCGTTTCTATCCATCGACTAGATTGCGGCTGAGCGCGCCAAATTTCGTGCTGCTCGTAAGAATTGAAATAAAATTCTGTACCACTAAATATTTTGCCGTTTTCCTGTTTTTCGTCTCTTACGTTTATTTCCTACGGTCCCTTCAAAAACGTATCAGCGGGGTTCTACTGTATTTGTAATGCTGCGTACTTGGCCAAAGTCTAGGCTTGTGCGAATAGTAAATTTTAGGTTCAAAGCGAATTCAAAGCAAATGGTGATTTGGTCGAGTAATTTCAAACCAAATTCAAATAGTATATGTCACATATTATAAAGAAAAATTAGCATATCTGTGATGACTCAACTAACCTGCACAATATTTTTTAGAATTGAAACAAGGCATGTGCAAATGTCCTTCTTTTTGGTTCAAAGGGAAGTGGAAGCCACTTTGAATAGTAGCAGGATTTGACTGTCGGTAGAATGCAAGTGATAACCTGTAAAATACGTTACGTTTTAAAATTTACCATACTTAGAGCATATAAGCCAGTATAACGAGCTTATAAACTTAAAAAATGATGAATCGATGTCAGGGTAATTCGTTCATTTAACCTTGAAGTGGGGCTTCGCGGCAGTGCAGATTTCTTCTGGATAGGTGTATTCACAGTATAGCACCGCTCCACTGCAAGTGAAATCACCTTTACAGGGGGTTACATGCGGTTTATGTCTATTCATTCATTTCGGATACTTCAAAATTTAGAGTGATTTAAATTCGTTTCGAGGTGCATTCGAATACTGTAATATTCATTCGAATATTCGAACTGCTTGAATACTTGCACAAGCCTACCAAAGTCTATTCCTGGAGGAAATTGAAAACTGAATTGTTGAGTTGAAGTCAACTCCTTCTCACCTCATATCTGAAATATTAATTAATCGCACAAACTTTGATGCAGCCTTGTTTGTACACACATATGCCAAGGTGGCACTGCTAAAGTGAGGCTTGTAACACTTGTGGGGGGACACCAGTTTTGTTTGTTCTCGGATGTTTGCTTTGACCGACACTACATTGTATACAAAACCGTAACTGATGTATATAGCGCATAGCTGCCTATGAAAGGGGTAGAGTTGTGGATTAAGAACTCCTGAAGAAATGGTCTGTTATGTGCCTGGCGTAAAGGAAAGAGTCATGTTTGCCATAGCAGACCTAAGAGTATTTTGTTTAGTTTTTTTTCTGTGATTAAGAGCTGCTTGGGACATTTACGTAGCCAGCCCTTTGAGACTGCCGAAAATGGCTCCTTTGTTGTAGATGTGCTTACCAATCAGTTTGGCAGCACGATGGGCGTGTCTAGCCTAGCTACATTCCAAGTGTTGAGTTCAGCAAAGAAATGCACTGTCCTACATTGAATTGACGAAGAGGAGCAAGGTTTACCTTAACTGTGTTGTACGAGCAGCTTTACTGAGTGTTTTCGTAAATACTAAGCGTCGTGGTCGACATAAACATTTTCTTGTCCATCTCAGCTCACTGAAGCAGACCAGGAGCTGTACAAGAACTTTCCTGTGGTGATCTCCGAGCGCTGGCAGCAGGAGATTGCAGAGACAGTCTTCGATACGGTCAACCAGGAAGCGGACAAGCTGGAGCAGAAAAAGAAGACCAAAATGAAGATGAAGTTCCAAGATGAAAAAGGTCGGGAGGCTCTCCCCTGTGGCTCGTAATTCGGCATCCAATAAGTAGGTCACGCACTTGTGTGCTTAAGTTTTCCTGGCTCGCATGATGTCGTGCCATGCGATTACATTAGTTGGTGCAGCTAGTCAACGACACCTACACATTTCAAGTTCGTTTTCTATTTGCTGTTTTTTGCGCTCAACATTCTGGCTCTGGGTCAGTGTGTTATTTGATTCTACCCGCTGTAGTGGCTAGGCACGGAGTGCATAGTGCTCCTGGTCATGCTCAGCATGAGGTCACCATTTCTAACCTCAGCCATGGTGGCCACATTTCAGTGGTAGGGTAAATGCAAAATGCATGTGTGCCATACTTTGTGTGTATGTCAAAGGGCAAATGACATTTAAATTTTTGTCTGTGGCTTTTGCAAAGTAGGTTTCTGTCTCACAATCACAGGATGTAATCTTAAACATTCCCACGTGGTACATAATTAATGCTAGCATTGTCAGTTACGGTCAACTATGTGCTAGCTTCAGAGATGTCGTGGAGAAGCCGGGGATGAGGATCGTACAATCGTTAATGTAAACTTGGAAACCTCTACGTTGCACTCTTGACATATATGGCCTGTACTAGTCTTTAAGTGGTTGTGGAATTATGGGCAGCTTCCAAAAAGCAGACAGAATGTAGGTTGACCGGTGGAGTTTCTGTTGCAGAGTCTGACTGCATCATCCATGGGTACATCAAGAAGCTGGGCGGACCCTTCGCGTCAGCCTTCCAGACTCGTTACGGGAAGCTCTACCCAAACCGCTTGGAGCTTCACACAGGAATCTAGCAGTGCCAAGCCAGAGGTGAGAACGTGTGACAGTGTGTACGCAGTGAGGTGAACACCTTAAGAGTTGGGGAGACGGTGCTGTGCACTAAAGACAAACAGGAGCTGGTCGATAATGTTATGTGGTTGTGATGGCGACGGGCTTGCAAACTCAAGCCAGTAAACATGAATCTCCTTTATAGGGCGAACTTGTGCCCAGGAAAAGTAAGATTCAAAGTACAAGCAACACTCGCTGTACAGTGATAATGGAGACCATGGACGTCGGTCATTGATAATGCACTGTACAGCGAGTGTTGCTCGTACTTTGAGTTTTACTTGTCATGGGCACAAGTTCGCCCAATAAAGAAGTTTTGTCTTTACTGACTTGAGTATTGCGTCCCTTCACCTTCACAACCACGTGACATTTCATGGAGGTGCTGGGTAACAGCTTTTGTGAGTGAAAGCTGATCAAAGTAAAGAAAAAAGCGCATGTGGCATTACTCTAGTTAAAATTAAGAGGGGGGAAGTTGAGCTCTGCAGTGCAGGCCATGTGACATGTAACGCAGATAACTGGTGGTCTATTAGAGTTACAGAATAGAGCCAACACTGAGGCAATTTGCAGGCATAACATGATGGCAGCTGGTGCAAGATAGAGGTAATTGGAGATATTTATGAGAGGCCTTTGTGTTGCAGTGGACATAAGTAAGCTGATGATGACAAAGTTTGACTTGCAAAGATTGTGCATTTACATTTGCATCATCAGAAGCTGCATTTTTTAGGGAGCTACCATTTCGTTTTCATTCTCTTCATTTCACGATATGTCACAATAAGTGAAGAATGATGATAATGGCAGTGCCAGGAGCATTAAAAAAAAAATGTGGCCTACGATCAACGTGGATATTTGGCCAATATTTCCAAGTAAAGGCGTGAAAAGTTATTGTAAGCAATTCTGAGCATTTATGTTCAGAGTCATTTAGCATATCAGTTCTTTATACCGTGCTGCTTTAGAATAAAAGTCTGTTTGCATAAGGCTCTGCTTTAAAATAAAAATTGATTGTCATCAAACTGCCCTGAAATGATAATCTACCAAATATATCTAAAAAAAAACTTTTCCTGCTAGAAAAATGGCCCTAAAGTGTTCTGTACCTTCAGCACAATGCTATCCCGATGCCTGGGAAATCTGTTGTTTGTCTGGAATTGGCTACAAGTGACCTGTGGTTGGGATTTATCACGAATGAAACAAGCGATCACTATACCTAAACACTGCTTTTTATAAGTTCCACTACAAAGCGCTTCTCTGAATTGTGCACTCTATGCACATTTTGAGAGAAGGTGAACTTGCTTCTTAAACTTGGAAGAGCCATTGTTTACTTTTTGCCAGCGGTGCCAGAAAGTTGCGTAGCCCCTCGCAAGGTTGCACTGTGCTTGGTGTAATACGGCTTCACGTTTCGATGGTTGCAGCTCATCTTCATGGACCAGCTGGAAGACGTGTGCTCGGACTACGTCCAGGTGAAAGGGGAGCAGTGCATAGTGCTCAAGATGAAGGGCGACACCAAGGTGGTGCTGACCAACCCCGACGAGATCGGCCTCAAGGAATGGCTCCTGTCGCTCCGGTCCACCCTCAAGGACTCCCAAGAGCTGCTCGCTTCCATGGCCAAGAAGGCCGGCAAGATCTACGGCACCACCGACAACCGCAACAACCTGCTGGGCTCCACCCCGGGCGGTGCGGCGACCCCGCCTGCGCGCAACGGCAACTGAGAAGCGCCGGACTGCACTCCCCGTCTTCTCTCCCTCGTGATCCTCGACGCGGGCACGAGTGGCGCGACTCCGTCACGCCAGGCGTGGTTGGGCCGGCAGTACTTGCACGGGCACGGGTACGGCAGGACGTCGCAGTTGCTGGATGGTGCTCCGTGTCGTCCGCTGCTCGTACGCAGCGGGTGGTGCGTCGTCGTGCGCTGGCGAGGCAGCGCAGCTCTCCGCGACCAACGCGCGTATCGGTGGCGCCCGCCACTGACGACACTGACGACCCTCACGCAAGAACACGCTGCCAATTCTTGGTGGGAAGCCTCCACGTTTTTACCGGCTGCAGCCACAGTCGCATTGCGCTTGCAGACGGGCCACCGCTGGACAGTTGTGTTTAAGGAGATACGTCATTTTCCTCCCCTGCCATCCGCCGTAGGGAGGCTGTGACTGCATTTTAAGGACCAATGGGGGGGCAAGGGCAGGGGCGAATTACGGGACTGTTGTTGTAACGTGTCCTTTTTTTAACTTATTAATGTGGCAAACACGGGTGGCAAGAGAAGGTCACAGAATCCGGGGCCTCGAGTTTGGTGCTCGAGCGGAGGGCGTGTAACTCGTAGCGAAGGCAGATGCAAGTCGATTCTAGTGCTCGACTGGCAGCGGTTCTGCCTCTGCGTGGGTGCACTAGTGGCATACTGCCGTAGCAGCTGTCCGGGTTGTCCAGTGGAATCTGCTTGCTTTTCTTTTACAGTGCATCGTAAGCAGGTGTAGTGCAATGGCAGAGCCTGTTGACAATACCCTCGCGTCACTGGGTTTCAGTAAGAAGCTTTGTCTGTGTATGTGTGTGTGTGATGCAGCGTGCAGCGCGCACTTTTCATGGCAGCCACGTGACGTCTGTGTTAGTTCCCCACCACACTTCCTCCCCCAGTTTTCTTTCTTTCATATATGTTTTCTCTCTCTGCTCCTCATGTTTTCCCGATTGCCTCGCGCCATAGTGAAGGAAGCATCAATGGTGTCCGCACGCTTGCAGTGTAAATATACTGACTGTACATAGGCGAGCGTGTAACACTCGCGTTAGCTGCATTCGTCTCCCGTCAGTGCACACGACGACGAAACGTGCGAGAGACGGAAATCCCGGAGAATGGGTGTTGTACATAGGGTGTGTGACGAGCCTTCTCGGTGACCATTTCATTGCGTCTCCCTTTACTCACCGTTCGCGCGGTTGCGATGTCGTTGGTTCGGCAGAGCTTTCCACGAAACTCTCCCGTTGCTGGCGGTATTCCCCCCCCCATTCGCGCACCGTCCCTTCTCTCCCACTGTCGGTTGCCCAACACTTCTTAGCGTACTCTGCACCAGGTGTTTAGGAGGAAACACCGTCGACTGACGGACCGCTACGCGCTCGTTAGGCACGGGTGGGGTTAGTTGCACCTGTGCCTGCTCACAACGTTCGTGATGGCAGTGTTGAAGAGTTGTGTGCTCCTTTGGTCTTCATTTTCGTTAGATTTGGGCGGGCAGGGGAGGTGGCACACGGTGGAGTGGGCGACAAAGGTTGGGGGTTTTATTTTCCAGCCTGCGGGGAGCACGCCGTCTTTTGTAGGGCCACTGGGAAGTGCAAAGGGTCTGTGCACGTTTTTTCACTGCAGCTGCTTTAGGAGCCAGTATGCACACAGCAAAGTATACACCGCAGCCTCTGTCTATTCTTTCCACAGTCACGAAGGAAGAAGAAACCGGGGGGCCAGGCGGCGAGAAACAGGAAACGAGCGGTTGCCTTCGGCCACTGCCTGGCACCGCCTTGCCACTGACCGTGCGCCCTTGGTTCGCTTCCTTTCGGCAAAGAAATGTTAACTGTGATAGCAACACTTAGCAGTCCAGTTTGTGTGTGTTGTGCTGCTGCTGCTGCCACGACTCCCCCCAGAGTGTGGGACCCAAGCCCCTCGTCCGATAGCCAAGCCTGCACGAGGCTTTTTCATCTTTTGCTAAATCTGACACGACAACACTTCGGTCTCGACAAAGCTTTACCCTATTCCTGGCCGCCTCTTATATGTTCCTTTTTTTTTTCCCTTTCGGTTCCAAAACATCTTTTGTCTCATAATCGACTGCTCTTGCTTGCCTGTTTTGAGAAGGCCTCAAAGACGTGTCAGTTAAATGTTTTTTATCTTAATTTCATGCTGAGACACCAGATTGCGAGTGTCGCACAGCCATCGTTTCGCTTCACAAGAGACAGTGAAAAACTTGCAACCTAGCCTAGAGGCGTCAAGGAACATTTCAGTCTTGTATGGCTCCTCTACTGTTTTTTTCTGCAGTGAACATTTCGAAAAACTGGAGGCTCTTGCTCGCTTATAAATACTGCCTTGTCTGGAACAACCTTGTACACAGTATTAGAAGGCACCCTGAACCAGTACGTTCAATGTAAACGCATCTCTGCTTCTTACGCCACTGCACAGATGCATTCGAGGCCGTAAACATTACGTGAGCTGTGGTTGCAGTCACGCTCGGATGCCTTCCTCATTCAGGAGCACAACCTAGAGCTGTGAATAGCAGACAGGGACGACAGGTTAGTTGCTTAATTTCCATTACACTGTAATCCTAACTCAAAGAAGGCACCGACAGAAAAAAAAATATGTGGGCACTGTCACCTAAGCGACGCTTAATCACTCTCACTAGCAATTGCTGAAGTCATTATTGTTTATCTCAACTCAGTTTCATTGACACTCTATTCCACTGTCAGCTTAGGACTTGCAGCCAGTCCAGTTGCTGGCCTACAAATCAAGTGGTGAACACAGTGCTGTAAGTGCCCCAAAGCGTGACTACATTTCACGGCTTTGTGGTTGCGTGAACTAAAAGGCATGCGAGGTTTCCGGTGACGAATTTCTCTCTTGCCACAGAATAGTGCCTTGAAAGGCAATCGATGTTGTTAGCTTGACCCACAGTCAGTTCAGTCTGCTTCCTCATTGCGTCAGCTAGAAATGTATGTTGACATGTTAACTGTTTGGTTTACGAAATGTGCAGTCAACCAGCAGGCCCTGTTAGTAAGTGGGAAATGGTTTAGATGAACTTAAAGAGGGCAGTCTTGTTTTGATGCATAGTTTCTGTCCATGTAGCACGCTCGAACAGACCAAGGAATTTGCACTGTTGGCGAACGCAGCCATTTGTTATTCTGTTTCCTCTACACATGGGGTCGTGCATAATGTCGTGCAAGGTTTTGTCTCAGAGCGTCTGAATGAGAACAGAAGCAAGGTGCTTCGGCATAGGTGTGCGGGTGGCACTCGAACTGCTAAGCAGCTGGAAAGGAGGCCCCACCTAACGCACAGAATAGGCACTTGTGCTGTCGAGTGTTCCGAAAGCAACTTGATGAACGAGGTTTCAACCACACGAGTCAATATTCTGTATGCATATCACGATTACGCGATATAAATGTGCCGGCTTAGTTATAAAAAAACAAATGAACACACACAAAAACCGTCTGAAATGCTATATCGGTTAAGACTCCACTCCTTGGAGAACAAAACACTTGAGTGAACGTTTCCAGTCAGTCTGTTTTATTTCGTGTAAAGTTCCTTCCTGTACGGATACTAGTGGCATTTGTACGGTCCTGCACCTCCTTTATGGGTGAAGTTATGCTCAGAGAGTTTCGGGGGGATATTCAATCCAAGTACATGACGAAGACAGACAGGAACCCAAGCAAAGTCTGATGAGTGATACCATTTCATAGACAGTGTACAGGACACTAAGTGTAGCTGGTAATCTTGGAACATAACGAGGCGCGAGACGTAGCGCACACTTTGTCGTGGGTCACCTGGCTCTCGTAGGGGTGACTGCGTGATCGCTTAACTAAGAGCCTTCGGTAGCAGACGTAGAAGGCGCTGAAGTGTATGCGCAAGCCTATCTTCTCATCGCGTGTGTACAAATGTGCAGCGTTCTCTTGTTCGGGACGCGTTCTTGACAGGTACGTTGGCCGAGGGTTTTCTCGAAGCGTTGCTTCTGGGAGCTTGAATCTGCGAGTTGTGTACCGTGGCTCCTCCTCCCTCTGCAGAGCATCAAATGAAAATGAGGAAAGAAAAAAATTTGAGCTTCCAGTTGTCGCCTTCTCATCTGACTGTGCCGGTAAAATGTGGCGCCAAAGTCTGTGGCTGTGGGGGGGTGTCTGTGCGAACGAAACATGCCATTCCTAAGGTTACGCAGCACTGTCTTTTTCTTCTGTAGCTGGTGAAGTTGTTTTTTTTTTCTGTGTTCCCTTCCTATTTGTTGTGCCATGTGTCGAAACGTGGGGGGAGGGGGGGGGGGGTGTTGATACGATGTGCGAGTGGCTCACTTTTTGCCCTTGTCCAAGTCGGTGATGAACCGGCTCGAATTCCCGGTGACATGACGTTTTGTGGCCGTAAACTCATTTATGCAATCTCACTGTTTTACTCTGCAGCCACACCTTCATTACAGCGCGTTGCCCCGTCGTTCTGCCACACGCGAGAGATTACTAATCGAGCCTGTTGTGTTGTTTGCTTGACTCGCTGGATGTCGGTTAGGTCGTTTTGTTGTACCTGAACCTTAAAAAACACGTGCAGGCATGTGTGTGTGGGTGTGTACATAAAGCGGTGTATTACTGTGACAGTCATGTACATAAGCACATCTGGGTGTGAATCATCCCCTCATTTATTGTCATTTTTTTCCCCTGTCCATTATCTCTCTAGCTCGCCTCTGTGGTTCCGTGAATGTTCTCTTTTCGTTTTTATACCTATTTGACAGAGATTCTGTTGTGTTATCTGTGCACTGCAATGGCGTGGAAGCAATTTTTTTTCTGGTAATGTGGCACTTTATCAAATAAGAGATTTCGTGCAGGTAGAGCTCGTTCTTTTATAAAGGCATGGTGATCATAACTGGGGCTTTTTTTTTGGTAGTCTAGCATGTTTTGCACCTGAGATTACAGTATGCAGCTGCTAGGCGTGCGCGGTTCCTAGCCATGCGTCTTATGTTACCTCGGCACTGCTTTACATTCTGCAGCCTTATCGTTTTCAGGCAGGACAGCGATGGATATTTGCATGACTCTCAAGCAGGACCTAAATTCAACGTGGTCTCGAGTTTATCCTAACGTGTACACCCTATGAATTAAAGCATGTTGTTCAAGGTTTCAGAAGGAATGGTACCTAAGGGGCTAAACATCCGACTGCCAAAAAAAAAAAAATGTTGAGCTACCAGTGTCGTAGGTGAATTGAGGAACTTGTACATTTAAGCACAACAGATCTGTATAACGGAGTTCCCACACACTTCAATCACAAAACAGAGCTCCTAAAGGAGCATTGGGTTATGAGGATGCCTGCGTGGATATTCTCCTGCGTTTTGGGAGAAATGGACTCTTCGTCAATGGAAGTGTCATGTTTATTTCTGACTCATAACTTGGCGTCAGTGAAAACCATTCGTTACAGAGTGAACCGAGCTGCAGAGTAATATTTGGCGAATCCTCTTGAAATGCCGACGTTGCACGTTGTGCATGCCTCAAAAGCATTATCTTCACCGAGTTTTGACTTGATGCACATACAGATATGACTCTGCAATTTGCAGCCATTGCTGGGCATTTATACTAGTTTCAGCAATCTAGGTGAACTTTGGTAACCTCATGTGTTGGTGGGACCCTCTTCTGGAACTGCTTTCTCTTTTTCCAATCTGTGTACGGGATGGTGGAGTGAGTGCGACACCACGACGTGCTATTTACTCGTTCTTTCCATTGGCATCAGCACAGAGTTACACCCTTGTAATATCTCTTCCAAACATACCCGGTCGAGCACTTATTCTGGTTTTCCGGATATTCATAAAAAGTCTTCTAAAAAATAGAAATAGACGATTCTGGTTCAAGTTAAAAGTTATATCGGATATATATGATACCGGAGCATTGCCTTAATTACGATGAGGGCCAATTATCTGTCATGATAATTATTGAAAATTGGGGGAGTTTATTGAAAAATCGTGAGCAGTTGGGATCGTTGCAGCAGCTGCCCTAGTAGCATGCAACGTTGCCACAACGTTGAAGCAACTTTTTCAAAGTTGCGGCAACGTTGTGTCAACATTTGGTGCTACTGGGGTGGCGGAGCAGATCTCAGCTACGTGCTTCTTTCTATGTGGCCTCAGAGATCCGCTTCGGCAGAGCACAAAACGCAACGTTAACCCAAGGATTACGCCAGGCCACACAAACACCAACGTGCGGGTGCCGCTGCCAGACACCCGAGTCAAGGATTCTAGAATTCTTTCGTTTCCTTGCCTTCCTTGTTGACAAATGCGTACACTTATTTGAGCATCCACTGGTAGTGACACATGGCTGTTGCTAATCCGAGTCAGACGTACAGGCACAATGGCCACAGGGTCAGTTGTAGCCGCCACACCACAGATTTTTTTTTTTTTTCAATAGTTTGTGCTAACTTCTGAAATGTTGGGACTGCAAGAGGTTCTGCTCAACTACCCAAGACCGTAAGTCAGCCCAGGGACATAGTGGCTTTTCAAGCTGTTCCATATTATCGTTTGATGTTTGATCGACGTGAAGAACCTATTTCTAAATGGACGGATGCTGAATGCAGCGCCTCCGCTAATGGCTTCCTCGTGTTTTCTGTAAGAAACGGCTTTTCAGAACTCAACCAATGCAAGTAGTCTAAAGAATGGAAAATTAGTTACTAGAATGCCAATACAGCTTAGTTCATTTCATGCAAAGTGTTGGTTACACTTGCAAGAGTATGCTAACACTTGGAGCTTGTTCTGCTGTTGTTTTTGAGTAGATGTTGTACTTGCACTGCATCGTCCGGTTTAATGTGACCCAGAAGGCACACTGATTGTTACAAGCATACGTTAGCATGGTGCAGAGTCGGCTCGGTGTAATACTGTTATTGAAGGTTCATATGTTGCGTCAGCTGCTGTTTATTGTACCACAGGTTATGTGTTGAAAGCGCAAGACTCTGAAACGAGCTTCTGCATCCCACCAATCAACAGTGTTTATTGCACAGAGCCCAGCTTCTTGGAAGTGTTGCGTGTCTGTGAGTAGTGGCCGAATCAGGCAGGCGCATTATTTTGGGCTATTTGACAGAGGATGCTGAATCAGTGATCGCTTTTTGCTGAACGGGCTTAAGCATCCTTTGGGGATGTGCATTAGGAAACTGATGCCAGCAGTCTCCCTCCCACATCTGTTACCAAGATATTGGCCCTACATTTCTGTGTTTGCAAAAGTGGCCAGCGACAATTAAAATGTCGACCGGCGCACATTGCACATTACTGGGCTGCCTTGTTTTTTGTATGCGTAGCTGCTGTCACCGTATGAGGGCAAAGCGCATTAGCCGCTACTGCGTGCTGCTTCTCCCATCTGTGTGCCCTTGCTTCTCTGAGAAGTACAAGACGAATGAACCCACCTCTCGCTAAGCTGTCCAATTAGGCTCTACGCGTCGTTGAACTTTCTGCGTACGCACGCTTCCTTTGTGGCTGTTGGGTGAACACATGTACGATATGTATGCCCAAGCGAATAGCGCGAATGTGCTCTGATCCATGTTCAAAGTGTCTCACTGCAATAGAACTTCCTAAAATGAGGTCGTAATGATGTTGTAAGATCTGTGGTAGGACGTCGGCTTCTCGGGATCTCGTAGGCCATTCCTCCGGACAAACAAACTGCAGGGTCGTTGACGCTCTGCTCTCGCTTTAACATTCTTTTTTTCTCTTTTTACTCGGGTGCGTTGGGAGAGAACGCCGTCTTTTCATCTGCCGCCTCTTTTTTGTACACGTGTACCACACATGCGCGCAGGGAGGACAACACAAAGGCCTGGTGACGACGAATTGCTTTGTTTGTGCATCCTCGTCTTCTCGATTGTGGACGTCGCGTGCCCATCCACAAAATCTAGTCTGGCCTCTCTCTTTTGTAGCCCTTTTTTTGGAGACAAGTTTTTAGGCAAGCTAGGAGGACGAACCAACCTTTACGTGTCGTGTACAGAAAGAGAAAGAAAAAAAAAACAATACAAAATATAATGTAGAGCTGTGTGGCTGCTGTATTTATATATCTCCGCGCGATCCCTGCATTGTTTTTAATCGCAACCCTTGTATTGTTTCTGCAGCATACTTTTCTTGGTTGTGCCCTGAAGTATAGCTGTTATAGGTTGTTTTTATGTTATTTTTATTTTTTAGGAAATGTAGATACTTGAATAAAAGACACCCAGAAAGAAAGATGTCCTCCTCTTGACCTGATTGCTCTTCATTGTTCACTAAATGTGGAAGGCATGCTAGTAAGATTACAGCACAAAACAACACTGGCAAATGAATAGCCTTGAGGGGTTTCTCCACAAGAAAACAAACAGCCTTTTGTTAAAGGCAAGCGAATATGAATGACTATTATGGTGCTGAGGCTTGTTTGAAAACCACAAATTTGAGTCAACACTGCATAACTTTGCGTGAAACACGAAGCAACACAAATACTAACGAAGAAGTAGTGGTTGTGCTTGTTCCTCCTACTGCCTACGTCTCTCTTGTGTAAATTGTATAGCAGTACCTCTAGCGAAGGTATACGCAAATTTTGAAGTCATAAACACCTTACAAAAAGACCTTTCTTATCAGTGGTGGCTTCACTCGCAAGATCTGTGAAAGAGTTTCCCACAATTTCTAAAAGCAACAGCGAAACATAAGTTACAGATTTTAACGCCACTAGCTGCTTTTGGCCTGCTTAGAAATATTATAGTCTTCTTTATGACAGCATCAAATGTATCGCAGCTCAAAAGCCTTTATAAATAACCAAGTGCTCAGGGCCCTCAATATACTACATCATATACGTAGCTTCGTTGTAAAGATTGCACACCATAACACTCTCAGCACGGCCGGGACAAAATGAATCATTCATTGTAGAGGCACCGGACTGTAGTCGGCAAGAACCGTTCATATCGGTGTTTTACTAGCAGATGGTAGTGAACTGCAAGTGGACTGAAAAGAGCTGTGTGTGGCTTGCGAGTTCAAATTTCTTGCACCAACGACACCTTACATTATGTACACAGTTCGACAGAGAAGAGTTTATGGCAAGCCTTTGGGTAGCTTGAACATGGGGATTGTAGTAAGCTTGTATGTAACCTGAAAAACTGCACACTTTATACACAGAGATGACGATGACATGGGTAAGGGGAAGGGATAGCACTAATTTTGTTTTGCCCTGAGCACGGACCTTTGATGGGTTGGCACTGAGCCATGCTTCCGCAGGGGCTGCATGCAGAAGATGGTGCCATTCTTTCCTTTTCCTAAAGAGCCACCTCTCTCTCAGGGAGACATACACCCGTCACTAAGAATTATTTACATCTAGATTTGCCATGTAGCACACAAGGAGCAGCAAACTTCTAAACACTTGCAAGTAATGCGCTGTTTTCAGAACGCAGCGATGACTTCTTTAGCAACTTTGCTGTTGTTGGTTTCACTTGCTTTAAATACATGTTAGAAACTCAAAGCAGGCACCTACTTGACGATGCTTCACCATCAGTGGACTTAACAATAGTGCCCAGCTTTTCGCTTCTTGCTTGCTTCTCTTGCATGTCTCTGCTCTCTATAACGTGTATTCCTTGGAATTCAATCAACCATCTTGCCCTACAAAAAATTTTACTTAATTAAAATGAAAGGTATGTAGACTGATGAGCAGATAATCTTTCCCAGCAAAATTTCCCTTGAAGCTTATTGAACGTTTGTAAAACTCTAAAACAAGCTTGCATTGATAAGCCATATGGAAAATTCGGAAGAGTTGGCCAGGTATGTATGTAAGTATACAACTCGTAATAGTGATGCATGCTTGACGTGTTGACAGGCGCTGGCTGCCTGGCAAGACGTTTCAAAAGCATCCTTTTTCTGAGCTTTTAATTTGTCAAAATGTACATTCACGGACTCACGTTACCCGAGTTGCCTGATTTGTTGGTGCAAAAACGCCAATGTGCTTCAGAACAGCTACTGCGGCAATGACTCTGCGATGGTTATATGCGAAAAGTATCGCTTTAAACTACTAAGCCTCTTCCTAACCTATTATTCTATGTTAGGTCTATAATTTACACTGTTCATCAGCTCTGTTGGTAGTTATTCATGGGATCATACCTTTTGTTTTGTATCAGTAGCACTGTCTCCATAAATTGAGTTGGGAATACAAGCATATAGCATGAAATGCTCAGTCTAATACAGCAGTCTGTAGTTCCAGGTGTTGCATGGTAAGTGTGCCTGGGAGTGCTGTCACCATACAATTAAACTAACATGCACTACATATATATCTTGCACAGAACATACCGTGTTAAGGGAATGTTGGGAGGTGATGTTGCCTCAGTATTGTGGCAACAATGCATGCTACATGGAGTTTCTGGAAATGATTATCTTAGGGAAAGAATCATGTTCCGGAGGGCAGCACTTGAAGTCTCATTTTGCTCAAGGGAACACAGGGCCCTGACTCTCTATTAAAGTTTGGTTGAGGATCGAGCCCCTGCTCAGCTTTTCAGCAGATGGTCCATGCTGTTTCTTGAGCATGCTGATGCGAAAACATCATCACATACTTGAAAGCAAACATTTTGGCAAGAGGACTCAATCGATAGTTTTTGTCAGGACACCTATATGAGGTTCCTTTGTCAAAATGTTGGCTCCAGCGACATTTCTTACTTGACACGTTACAGCTTGACTTGTAAAACCCAAGAAATTATGTTTGGCCCATAACCTCAAGCTTCTATCATTCTGTGAACTCGTGTGTTGCTTGAATCTCACTCTCTTTGGCACAAAAAATTGTAATTTAATGTGTGAAATCAAGCACCTCAGCTTTTGAGCATCACCCGTAGGCGAAACCATGATTAAATTCTTTTCTATTTCTTTATTTCAGCTGTCTTTTTTTTGTTCCGCAATGTAGGGTAGCAAATCAAGCGTGAACCGAGCCTCCTTTTTTTTTTTTTTTCATCTACATGCGTCCTCCAGCTCACTCTTACCAGCAAGGCCGGCTATATGACTGAGTGGCTCTAAAAGCAGCGCTGTTATCAAGTAAAAACGGGCCTTTGCACGCACAGAGTTTAGTAAATATTGTAGGAAACTGAGTTCGCACGTACTCCAAGGCGTACTGACCTCATTGTTGCTACGCTACCCTAGCTACGGTCTCGTTGCTAAGCGGTCATTTCTCCATGCTACCCGTACTGAAAAAAGTAGATCGATGTATCAGCCGTACCTTTGCTTCGTTGTAGTTATTTCAGCTACGACACCTGGTGAGAGAAGCTGGCGCGGAAACTGTTCACCGTCTCCTCCGCATTGCTTGCATCCTCCTGCACTCCGCACTCCACCACCTATGGATTAGATGCTCGAGCTTCGCAAGCCGCTCGTTCGCTTTGCTGCGTTGCATGGCGTTTAACTGCTGAGAACAGCTGTAATGTTGCTCTGACATGCGTGCGACCGCTTGCGTACTGCCTGACGTTTAAGTAGCAGTCTCCAGACAAGTGGTGAGTTTCGGCTTTCGTTGCGGGCAGCTCTTTTTGCGCACAGGTGTGGGGGTCAAAATGTAGGAAGTGACAGTGTAGCGAACCTCAGCAACAGAAACATTTGCCGCATTGCGAAAACTTCCGTCTTGCGCCTGGCTTATTCGTTCGCAGTCCGTGCATGCGCTTGTACCACTTGTACCGCTCGTCTAAATCAGGTTGGGACAGTCCCATCGCTGCATGTTCGTTGCAAGCGCTCAACCGTTGCTCGCAAACGCAAGTAGCACCATAGTTTAGCACCATGCTTGGAAAATAACCGGTACGCGCGGAATGACAGGTGTGCGCCTTCTCTCGTGTTTGTCACGGCATACTGCGTTTACATTGCGTGTACTGTTTTTTCCTTACAGGTGGACGATGGAGGATCACGGTGTGGAGGTAAGATTGTTTTTGTCTTGTTTTGAGCTGCCATTCGCGCACGATTAACAACTCTCCTGCTGTCATTTTCAGTGCGTTGGAGACAGGGAAATGCCTTTTTTTTCTGTAGTATGCATGATTGACGGTACGTTATGTTTGAAAATGTTGCTCACTCCGTAGAGAATGCCTTTCCGGCCGCAACTTTTGGAGACCTCCAGCGTTTTCAATCGCGGCATGCAGCAGTTTAGCTGGCTGCAACCTTTAGATATCTAATCAGGTGCCATATACAAGCGTGCAGCATTTGCGAATAAGTGCAGTTGAGGAAGGAAATTATTTGCCCTTTATTTTCACTAATGTGTGAACATTACAGTGACAGAAAAAAACAAAACCTGCAGCATCTTTACCTTTGGTCGTAGCTGTAATAATAAGGGTGTTGTTCTGAGTCCAATGAGCCAAGATCCATCAAGTACATAGTCAAGTGCACATGACACTGAGCAGCGTTTCTGACTGTTCCATTTGACTATTACGTGTGTAGTTGATAGTGTGTTGACCTCTTAGTGCTCCAAGGTCTAGGGAAAAGCTCGAAAAAATGTGCGACAGCTTGTGTTTCTTAACTCTCTATCTAGTCGTAGTCTGATTTTCAATAGAGAGATCAGAAGCCTTTGCTTCAGATGCTGGGTCGACATTCTTGCCAACAGAATGGACACTGCATGTACAACATTTGCATTAGCACCAAGTTCCAGAAACACTATAGGGCTCCTGCGCTGGTGTTTTTCAAGAATTGTAATGAAACCTGCCAGCGGGGTATGAAGGAAGGACGCCGCCTTGCACAACAATGTTTGGGACCCTACCTCAGTTGGCTGTGCAGCGAACTTTAACTTTGAGTGCGTTGCACACATCTTACACATCTAACACTCGGAATAAGCAGTTACAAAGTTCTTTCCACTCGTTTATCATGCTATTCGCAATGCCCACGAACTATAGGTGGTGCGCTGCGTGATTCAAGATGGCACCCGAAGGAGGGTCAACCCATTTGTTAGCATAGGAACAGATAGGATGTGCGAACGTATGGCCCGTGCCACTTTCACCGGATGAGGTCATGAGTTGCACTGAAATTGATGTGAAACCAAAATACTTTCCCACGCAATGGAAAGTGCTAAATGCTCACCATCTAATTATTTGCTGCGGTGTGAAAGGTTATATTTCGACACCATTATCGTGCATCCATGATGCTTTGCAAAATCTTGTGCTTGCTACAGAAAACTGCATGAACTAGAATTGACGTATGAACTAAACGGCACTCCAAGGTAGTACGTATTGAGCCTGCCTGACGGATTTGCCGCTGTAGTAGGCCTCTAGCAAGTAGCGCCATCGCTGCTGCACGGGACCGCATGTTTAATGTGTCGATAGTTTCCAAGCATATTACGCCGTCGTCGTTACTTGCGCAGTCAGGAACGCGAAGTTACTTCTTCACCGGAACACAAGCATTCAGCATCCCATTCGTTAGCACTTGTGTCACAGCCATGCTCATACTCTAGCTGTGTGCAATTAGCTTCTCTCGGTGGTTGCACGTTCAGTCAGCACGATCGAAACATGAATATTGAAAAGAATGCACATGTATGCTTTTCGCTGCATCAAATTCTTTGATGTTGCGAAAATTCGTCGAGCAACAATGCAGTTCGGAAGGTACCGGTGAAGTACATGTGAAGTTAGCAGAGAGGTGGGGATTGTGGCCGTAACTGCATGTTTCGTTGCTCTAACCATTTCTTGCACTGGTCAAGCTCGAGCGTGTTGGTGGCATGCGGCACTTCATAATATCCACAATAAGTTGCGCTACATGCAATGCACAAGAAAAACTATGCTTTTATTTTGATCTCGCTCAAGGATATTATACATTAAATATGTAGAGAAGCATTGGAACGTTGTAACGGGCCGTCCTCTTCAGCGCCTTCTAGTGGGTCGCCCTCTTCGTCTCTTCTCGGAGACGAAGAGCTCCTCGTGCTCGTGAGAGTCTGCGCTTCGTCGTGACAGTCGTGCATCGTCGCCGTCAATCCAGCCGTCAATAAACGCCTTTACAAAGTGGTGGAGAGTGCTGTACCGTCACCACAACTTCGGTCTCCATTCGATGCCCCTGGAGCTCCGATCCCGTACCGTGCCATCTACCATGCCGCAAGACGCCGCTCTGCAAACGCCGCCTCCTGCCCCGACCGCTTGTCCCGGTGTCCCCCGTATCCGCGACCCTCCTGTCTTCACCGGCGCGGATGGCACCGACGTCGAGGACTGGCTCGCGATCTACGAGCGTGTGAGCGTCCCCAACAAATGGGACGAAGCAGGCAAGCTGACCAACTTGGTTTTCTACCTCGCGGGTGTGGCAGGCATGTGGTACAACAACCATGCATCCGATTTCCCGACGTGGTCCGATTTCAAGACCGCCATCGTCAACGTGTTTGGCCGCCCTGCCGTTCGTAAGCTTCAAGCCGAACAGCGCTTACGTGAACGAGCTCAGCAGGCAGGGGAATCGTTCACGAGCTACATCGAGGACATCCTTGACCTGTGCAAGAAAGCCGACGCGAGCATGTCGGAGTCTGACAGAATCAGGAATGTTCTGAAAGGCATCGACGACGATGCCTTCACTATGCTGCTGGCCAAAAACCCTCGCACAGTGGCAGAGGTCATTACCCTGTGCCAAAGCTACGAGGAGCTGCGCCGGCAGCGCTTGATGACCCGTCGACCGCCATCACGCGATGCTGATCTCGCAGGCTTGTCGGCAATTCCTGACCACTCCACCTTGCTCGCCGAAATCAAGTCGTTCGTGCGTGAGGAAATTGCCCGCCAGGTCTCTCTACTGGCTTTCACTCCCGCACCACCACCGCAGCATGTTGACCAGCCGCCAACTACACTTCTGCCTCCTCTCCGCCGAGCGATTCAGCAAGAAATCGCGGAGGTCATTCCCGAATACCACCAGCCGCCTCTAGTGCCTGCACCACTAAGCTACGCGCAAGCTGTAGCCAGGCCGCCCCCAGCGATTCCTGTGACTGGCCCGCGGAGTTACGCCGAAGCCGTCGTCGGACCACAGGCCTTCGACGCGGCTGTGCCGCCTACATACGTCGACGTCGTCCCCAGGCCCCGACTGCTGCCCACAATGCACTCATATCAGCAGCCGCCTCGTCCATCCCGTTCTGCGACATGGATGGGACCCGCGAACCGCTGGCGCACTTCCGACAACCGCCCCATTTGCTTTGCGTGCGGTTGCGCCGGTCACGTCGCACGCTACTGCAATCGCGTGCAGCCGCCTCGGGTCGCATCAACCCTGACCAGCTCATCAAGCAGCCCTTATTATGACCAAGCGCCGCCTATGTCACCGACGTCCCGCCCCGCACCATCTACCCGCCGTTCACCGTCTCCACGACGTCGCTCACTGTCGCCGATGCGGCCACGTTCGGGCTCACGCGACCAGGAAAACTAGTCGTCGCAGTCCACGAGGCAAGGGCTGCGACGCTATCGAACTGCGAAAGCCCTCAGCGAAGCCCCTCGAACGTGATTGACGTATTTGTGGACAGTGTTCGCGCATCTGCCCTTATCGACACTGGAGCCGCCGTATCCGTTATGGACGCCAAGTTTAGCCGATTACTGCGAAAAGTGACGACGCCGCTTTCCGGGCTCTCCCTCCGTACAGCCAGCGCCCAAAGTATTCACCCAACAACGGTGTGCACAGCTCGCGTCATTATTCAGGATGCTCTGTACGCCGTCGAATTGATCATAATTCCCGCCTGCTCTCACGATGTCATCCTAGGATGGGATTTTCTCTCCCGCCACGACGCCGTCATTCATTGCGCACCAGCCGAAATAGAGCTCTCACCCTTCTCTGAATTGGCGCCGGCAGACAGTCAATCGGCTGCGGGCAAGGTACTTGTCAAAGACGACACCAAGGTACCTGCAAACTCGTCGACGGCGGTGTCAGTGTACTGCGCCAGTCTCTCCGACACCGTTGCACTTCTCTCGCCATCAGACCGTGTTTGCACGAGGAAAGGCATGCTGGTGCCTTTCGCGACTGTGCAAGTCACTCGGGGCAGTACGTCAATTTTTGTTATCAACCCATCTCCGTACAGTGTTACGTTGGTCCAAGGGGAATGTCTCGGCAGCGTGGAACCCCTCGAAGACGCACAAGTTATGGACGAACCAGATGAAATGCACTGCCGCAGTTCCAGTACGCTCGGCGCTCTTTCGACGTCTGGTTCATCACCCGCTGATGTCTTTGGTTCCTCCATTGCTGACGATCTTACACCGGTCCAGCGCTCCCAGCTTCTGGGCCTATTGGACGAATTTCGCTCTTCTTTCGATGTCGCTCAAACTTGTCTCGGCCGCACTTCCGCCGTTACGCATCGCATCGACACTGGCGCCCAGCCGCCACTGCGGCAACGTCCATATCGCGTGTCTCCCACAGAACGTCGGGTAATTAATGAGCAAGTGGACGATATGCTTCGACGCGACGTTATTCGGCCCTCGGACAGCCCATGGGCGTCTCCCGTTGTTCTCGTTGCGAAGAAGGACGGTTCCGTGCGGTTCTGTGTGGACTACCGACGGCTCAACAAGATCACTCGCAAGGATGTTTATCCGCTGCCGCGAATCGACGACGCAATTGACAGCCTCCAAGGAGCAGAATACTTTTCATCTCTCGATTTGCGCTCGGGGTACTGGCAAGTACCCATGGCTGATGACGCTCGACCGAAGACAGCCTTTGTCACGCCCGACGGCTTGTACGAGTTCAACGTCATGCCGTTGGTCTGTGCAATGCGCCGGCGACCTTCGAGCGCATGATGGACACCGTTCTGCGCAACTTGAAATGGCACACGTGCTTGTGTTACCTGGACGACGTCGTCGTTTTCGCTCCGGACTTCTCTACGCATCTTCAACGTCTGCGGCATGTTTTGACGCGTTTGACCAACGCCGGCCTCCAACTGAACCTGAAGAAGTGCCGATTTGCAGCACGGCAGCTGACAATCCTAGGCTACGTCGTGTCCAAGGACGGAATCCTTCCCGATCCGGCCAAGCTTCGGGCCGTGGCCGAATTTCCCAAACCAACGTCCGTCAAAGAACTCCGCAGTTTCGTAGGACTGTGCTCCTATTTTCGACGTTTCATACGCAACTTTGCCACCATCATATCGCCGCTAACGAAGCTCCTTGGAAGTAACGGGCCCCTACATTCGTGGTCGTCCGAATGCGACGACGCGTTCGCAAAGCTCCGTCGTTTGTTGACGTCTCCTCCCATACTACGCCACTACGACCCTACGGCCCCAACGGAGGTACACACGGACGCCAGCGGTGTAGGCCTCGGAGCTGTTCTTGCGCAACGCAAACCAGGGTTCCCTGAATATGTCGTGGCATATGCAAGTCGTACGCTCACCAAAGCCGAGACCAATTACACCGTCACCGAAAAGGAATGCCTGGCGATCATCTGGGCCCTTACGAAGTTCCGACCTTATTTGTATGGTCGCCCATTTGATGTCATCACCGACCACCATGCACTCTGCTGGTTGTCATCATTGAAGGATCCATCAGGCCGCCTCGCCCGCTGGGCACTTCGCCTACAGGACTACGATATCCGCGTGCTGTACCGCAACGGACGCCAGCATGCTGACGCCGACGCACTCTCGCGCTCCCCCTTGCCTGACGACAATACCCACAGCTCAATGTCTCACAATGCCGTTTGTTCCATCGACGTTCACACTGTCGCTACCGAACAGCGCAAGGATCAATGGATCGCTTCACTGCTAGACTTGCTCACTGATCCTTCGGCAACACCATCCACTCGCGCGTTGCGTCGTCAAGCCCACCATTTCGCCATTCGCGACGACCTCCTCCACCGACGCAATTACAACGCCGACGGCCGCCAGTGGCTACTGGTAATACCCCGCAGTCTGCGTTCTGAAATATGCGAATCGTTCCACGCTGATCCGCAGTGTGCGCACTCTGGGGTATCGAAAACATACCACCGCATTCGCCAACGGTACTTTTGGCGAGGCATGTACCGCTACGTGCAGAAGTTCGTTCGCTCCTGTATCGATTGTCAGCGCCGCAAAACTTCAACGCGCCAGTCACCAGCAGGTCTGCAGCCTTTACCTTGCCCTGACCGGCCGTTTGGGCGCGTTGGCATCGATTTGTATGGGCCACTCCCTCTGACTTCGGCTGGTAACCGCTGGGCCATCGTCGCTGTAGACCACCTTACGCGATACGCCGAAACTGCCGCCCTCCCAGCGGCGACAGCGCGCGATGTAGCCTCCTTTCTGCTCCGCCGGTTCATGCTGCGCCACGGTCCACCCCAGGAGCTGCTCAGCGATCGAGGCCGTGTCTTCCTGTCGGAAGTCGTCGAAGCCATCCTCAAAGAGTGCAACGTTGTTCACCGCAAAACTACTGCTTACCACCCGCAGACGAATGGGCTCACGGAACGCTTTAACCGCACGCTCGGAGACATGCTCTCGATGTATGTCGCCGCCGATCACACAAATTGGGATTCCATTCTACCTTTCGTCACCTACGCCTACAATACCGCCCCTCAAAGCACCACTGGTTTCTCACCATTTTTCCTATTGTACGGCAGGCACCCGTCGCACACAATCGACACAATCCTTCCATACAAGCCGGATCGATCTGAGTGTGCGCCTATTTCTGCCACAGCCAGACTTGCTGAGGAGTGTCGCGAGCTTGCGAAGACCTTTACTACGCAGGATCAAGAGCGGCAGAAAAGCATCCGCGGTGAGACCAACACTTCTGCACCCACGTTCCTACCTGGAGCACTCGTGTGGCTCTCGGTCCCTACCACTGCAACTGGCCTCTCTTCGAAACTGCTGCCCAAATACGAAGGCCCCTACCGTATCGTCGAATGCACATCCCCGGTCAACTACCTGATTGAACCCATCGACCCATCTTCCGACATGCGCCGTCGAGGGCGCGACATTGTCAACGTGGAGCGCCTCAAGCCCTACCATGACCCGCTCATAGTGACCAGCTGCTAGGTCGCCGGACGGCTCCCTTTTCGTACCCGGGGTAATTGTAGAGAAGCATTGGAACGTTGTAACGGGCCGTCCTCTTCAGCGCCTTCTAGTGGGTCGCCCTCTTCGTCTCTTCTCGGAGACGAAGAGCTCCTCGTGCTCGTGAGAGTCTGCGCTTCGTCGTGACCGTCGTGCATCGTCGCCGTCAATCCAGCCGTCAATAAACGCCTTTACAAATACAATCAAAGTGACTTACAAGCGTGGAAGAACATTAATGCACGAGGAGACGTGAAGTGCAATTTCTCCTCGTGAGTTAGCAGCTGATCGTGCGTCGTTGCTGTAACTCTCGGTGCTTTCACAGCCTTCTAAGTCCAGTGAAAAATCCTTGTCAAGATGATTCCTTTCAACATCACTGCTGAAAGCAATCTGAAGAATTTTCCCCGCCGAAAGACTTCGACCACTCCGCGTCACCATGTTTACACTTAGAGAAAGGTCTGGGCTCGGAGAACATCTTGCTCTCAAAACTTTCAACAAGAAAATCGCTTGCAGTGTGCTGCCACCTATCATCAGACATACAAAGCGAAGCGGTGTAGCGCTGGCTATGAAAGCAACACACAGGTGAAGGACGGCGTTGAGAGTGTTCGCTTCACGATAGCCATGGAGCGGACGCGTCCTTGAATGACTGAAATGTCACTCGCGCGATACATAACAGCGCTTATCTGACAAAGGACAAAGCGCCCTATTTTAAACTATCTCTAATTTGAGATTGCTGAGTTATAGAAGAGCACATCGCGAGCCCGTGCGACTTCCCGCGTACAGTGTTATGGGATTCATGCCCTACAAAAACACTGACGAATGCCATATGCAAGTAAACTCGCGAAGCTGATATGTGTACACTGTGGGGTATCATTGAAAGCGCGACTTGCCACGTATTTTCACGAAAACTTTGCGTCTCACAAGAACGAATCAGATTTCTTGGTTGCGGAGAGCCTGGTTTGTTCACTGATTCAGGAAACATGCAAGGTTGTAGTGTTCCTTTCCTGCAAACGTGTTAACGATCAGACTAGCACAGATGAACAAGGGAACGGCTGCCAGAGCTGCCAGTTTGCCGTCTGCTGACCCTCCTCGTGGGGGTTCTGCTGACATCCACTTGGTGGCATGGCAGTCTATGGGCATTGCGAATATGGGACCTTCGTAGAATAGCTGATTGAGTCATTCACCTCATTTCTTGGGAAAAAAAGCGAGTGCTACAGCAGCACTGTGACACAACGTTGTCAGCCATGCTGCTGTAACGTCATTAAGTGCAGCAAAGAATAATCGCTGGACCCAAATGTTCACTCTCGCTGGTTTTGATGTATTGAGAAGCACAGTGTTGTGAACAGCTGGACTAAGCTCTGTTTCTTGGGAAATGGTGCAGCAAGAAGTAAAAAAGGTATTGGCTAATGCATTTCTAGAACAAAGTCATACTTTGTGTTCCATCGAGTAATGTGCAGTGCATGACGAGAGCCAAACTGAATGCAGCATGGTCGCCCAAAAGCAATTCCATTTTGCCCGAGAGCTTTATCTGTTCTTAGTCCTTGAACACCAAAGTTATTTCCTGGAAATCGTGCAAAATTTACAAATTTTTATCTCATTCTAATTCTGGAAATATATTTCTTGTTTGGTTACTAATCTTAAAGGGTCCCTAAACCAACCAGAGTTCGAAATTTAGTTTTTGTGTTGCAGTTGTGCACGAGTCTACAACGAACACGTAGCCGTGAGTCTTTTTTGAAACGGTGCCGCAATAGCGAGGTCACACGCGTTTAATGGTACGATAGACGCCCTCGCTCATTTCCCTCTTTCCTTCGCTATGCTCCGTTTGTCGGCTCATCTCTCCTCCTGGCCGAGTGCTTCTT
This sequence comes from Rhipicephalus sanguineus, assembly GCF_013339695.2. Taxonomy (NCBI): domain Eukaryota; kingdom Metazoa; phylum Arthropoda; class Arachnida; order Ixodida; family Ixodidae; genus Rhipicephalus; species Rhipicephalus sanguineus. The sequence goes on from NC_051179.1 coordinate 92,753,563, forward strand.
GCCACGCAAGGATGAAGAGCAGCAAGCGCGCGTACCTGTGAGCGAACAAACAGGTGTCGTAGATGACAAGCAGGCGACATGTTGATGTCACGGCGAACCTTTGAGGGGATCAGGAATTCTGAAAGGCACAGAGGGGAAAAGGGATTATTTCTTGGAATTTGTGAGTTGCCCGCGGCTCGTAGCGCTGCCACATTTGGCATTCTTGATCGTGGAGCCATTCTGAACTTGATGTGCACGTAAAAAAATTATCGGAGGTGGTTTAGCGACCCTTTAACACAAAAATAAAATTAAAGAAAGCTGCAAGGGGACCTTTCCTTCAGTGCGTGTGATAGTAATGAAATACAACATACTGAAATGTCCTGCATTTATCTAGACATGCATGCTGTAAGAAACTATGAAGCAAATACATTGTTTCGTTACTGGTAGAAACACGACCCAGCTCGTCATCATTGCTTTTGTCGTGTGAAGCCATCTCCTATTCATACAGATATGGGCACTGTCAAATACAAATATATATGAAGTCTTCAGCAATGCTGCTATTAGAGCTGCTCCAAGGAACAGCTCTTTTCCTGGAGACACCTCTTCCACTGGCATTCCTTGTGCCTGCTGCCATTTTTAAATTGCCATTTTCTGGCCAAGCACCCCTGGCAGAGATGCAGAGCGCTATTTTTTCAGCAGTTCTGCCACCTTCCAGGCTTTAACATTAATGCAAAGCTGACTCTTAATTGTAACTCTTTTTCTGTGTCTGGGAAAAGCAAACATCGAGCTGAAAGAGTGTATCACTTGTGATATTGGTACTACCAGTGCCAATGACAAGTACAGCTTGGGCTGAGTGTTTAACATTGCAAAGCATCCTGCCGAGATGTGAAAGGTTGACAGACCACAGGATTCATGATGATACAAGCAGGTAAAATGGAGCTCATTTGATCATTGAATGCCAGTAGCACATAACGCTCATTCTACTGTTATTACTTCGCTGCGTGGTACTGATGTCTCTTGTAAAAATTTTAGACCTGCAACTGAAGGTTAATGCTAGGGGTGTGCGAATATTCGAAAGTTTCGAATATTCGTCGAATATTACATTCAAAATATTCGTATTCGATTTGAAAATCGTGTATTCGAAAAGCTTCGAATATTCGATAACTTAAAATATTCGAAAAATTCGAATATGCGGTTCGATTATCATGCATAAAATAACTCGTCTTCCACATTTATGCTGCGTTCGTATAGCTAAAAAGGTTGCCGAGAGGAGCGATAAACATCGTAAGTACACGGAGGCATGATATCTGCCTGCGACGAGCGCCCCAATACGTATGATTTATTGCTGGTGCATCTCCAACGTGCAGCGCTGTTGGCGATCATGTAACCATACATTTTCAATATTATGCGGCCGTAACGTGCCGCACTACCACTCGTTCACTATGCGGGACCACTTCTGAAGAAAGACAGTGACCCATGTGACTGGTGGCGGACTGTAGGCACCTTCAGATAACCCAGTCTGGCAAAGCTTTGCCCCATGTACCTCCCTATACCAGCCACTTCTGTTCCAAGCGAGCGTGCCTTTTCAGTGGCAGGGGGTGGGGGGTTGTCTCTGTTAGAAGGGAGCGCCTGCTGCCTGATCATGTGGAGCAACTCATATTTCTTCATGATAACATCTAGTCATTGCTTTCATTGTGCCATGATATTTGCTTGTGTTATGATGTGCATTGTGCTAGCCTGGACATTGTGTTCTGGAGATAGCAGTGTATGTTGTGTTGCCAGTGAGGCTGTTAATGTTTTTTTTTTTTTTTCAAATAGCTACATGTTAAATAAAATATTGTTACTGTGGAGGCATTTTTGCTTTGATATTCGATATTCTATTCGATATTCGAAGGTGGATATTCGTATTCGATTCGTATTCGAAAAATTTGATATTCGCACACCCCTAGTTAATGCACATTGCGTATCACCCAGTTGTATGTGCGACTGCATTGCATCTTGTCATAACTGAAATTGGTTAGTAATATGCAACATCATGCGCACACGTTTCATAATATTCCAATTTTTGATTCTCAACTACTAACATCTGCGTCGTACAAATCATTCACAAAATATTGTTTGTGACTGTATTCGTGATTGTTGCCAGCACTTGTATACAACAAGTTGAGCGACTTGGCTGTCATTTGTCATCACTGTACACAAAGGAGCACAGGACGCAAAAGGCAGAAAAATGCGCTGACAATACAGTCGAATGCACAAACGGAGCAAACATTGATGCAGGAATGCAGTTGAAGCAAAGGGATTTCTCAGTACAGCTGAGCTTTGTAAATATGATAGTTAGCGTTAATGGTTACTGAATTTGATTGCACATGTGCTTCATTGCTATGATATTGTGTGAAGTTTTGGGTGCAGTAGAGTTAACGTAACTGCAGCACTTAAAGGACCCCTGACACCAAAATTGAAACCTCGAGATGTTTTTGTTGTTTGACTTTCCTGTATATGGGGACACATCTGACTGATTATTAGTGACGAACGTTGCCTTTAAGATATCTTAATTTGGTTTTAAAAGTAAGCGTGAGTGCTCATTTGAGTTGGTTGCACCTCGCGACATCCTGGTATGACGTAGATAGAGGCCCCGTGTGACGTTCCACGAGTAAAGCAAGTATTGTGGACGTCACGGAAGGTTTGCGGGGTGCAGGTGCACAATACGACGACTGGCACCCTATTGTTCCGCACCCCTCTCGCTTTGTTATCCGGCTGCTCTCAAGGTAGTTTTCATGAGGGGACACGCGCTTAACAGGTTTTAACCCGTACCGAGGCACCCACATACTTTCAATCTCTACCGTGCGCGGGTTCCCGATTTGAAAACCGCGCTTTCAGCGTCACCACAGCTTGAGTGCACGTGGTCTCTGACGCTCCCCCGCATGGGGCGCTAGTTTCTTGTGGTTTTTAGGCGGGCGTTTTGAAGTGACGCTAAAATGGTCACAATTAACTACGCTAGAATTAGTTATACGATACGCTAGAGCATTTACGATTTAACTTAGGGATTACCAGACACAAAGCTACAAATTACAGTAAAAAAGTCACCAACAAAAATTTTGCTGTCAGGGGCCCTTTAAACCCAATGACTTGTGGATTTTGCTGCACTGAGAGTTTTAGCTCATCAGAACAGCACCTGAAACTATTTGAGACTTTTTTTTGAGACTGCAGATGTAGTTTGCGTTGGCGAGTTTCCTCCCCTTGTGTAGAATGTGTGGTTTGAAGAAGCTTTCAATATCCTCAGTGCTTCTCTAAAAGCTCTGGTGCAACACAATCAAAAATGGGGACCCATAAAAGCAGTGAATTGTTGGGCTAGTTTGTTTGGACAGCTTGCAAAATCGATCGCAAAAGCTGTGCAGAAAAAATGGACTGGACAGGATGGACACTTTCCTATCCAGGTAGAGTCTTTCTCATCCAACAGTAGTCATCCAATGAAGATTGTCACGTTGCAGAAGGACGCCCCAAGTACACCCTTTTTTTCCTAGGGTGTATGCTGTGCACTAAACGAAAAATTTGCACTCTTTGGGGCATACTTGTGTCGCACAATAATAATCATCAACTATCTATCCAGAGTGGTGTGTGTGCTGGAGGAATGATATAGCGTTCTTGATAGGGAAGTGGCAAGCACACAGTTTGCGAGAAAGGAAACGCAAGCTGGCCAGATGCCTATTATTGTTGCAGGCCAAGAGACACCCCAAGTATGCTTCTTGGAGTGTAGGTGGGTTCTAGTGGGCATACCTTGTGTAACAGCAGTGCGACACTGCTGGGCAGTGTAGTGATGTGCAGCTCCTTCTGTAAATGTTGTCGCAAACCTTTCGTTTCAGATCATAAAACCACCTCTGCCATTTTGGAAAGGACTGGCTTATGGTAGCATCTAAGCCCTTCGATGGTTTATCTTTGCTGTAATGGGGGCCCAATGGCCTTTGAGTTTGCCATGTAATTAGGATGTCTACCGGAAGCATACACATAGATGTCCTTTGTTTTTCACACGATGTTACAAGAACTGAAACGCTGATCTTGAAGCAGTTTCACATGCGGAGAAGCTTGCGTTTTCTCTTGTACAGTTCGACTTTAGCTCAGTACCTAATCAGAAGTTGTTACCACTGGCCATTACTAAAACACAGTGATAAAACACAGTCAGTAGTGAAACGATAGGTTGTGGGCACATGTACCTTTGGGTGTGCTCTGTATGACTGGCTGTCTTTTGTAGCAATGTCACCATACTGCTTAGTTTTTCTTCCTCGCTTAACCAGGTTATTTTTTTACAGCAGCTGGCCTGTTGCCCTTCAATTGTTTTACAATCTTCACTGTTTGATCATATAGTTATTATGGGAGCATGATTGTTGTTTAGATGTACAGTTTCTTTCATGAAGTAAAATCTCTGCTGGTTTTAGAGGTTATAAAGCATTGGAGTGCTGTCATCATCTTGAAGTATGCATAACGCTAACATTTCTTGGTCTGGGTAATTTATAGTATCATCTCCCATGTTGAAGAGGCACTCCTTTGTTTATGTCTGCATTGTGCCGACACTGCTGAATAAGTATGCTTCCCACGTGTACGTGGGAAATCAGCAGTGTGCAGCTTTGCATTCCTCAACCTTGCACTTCTGTGCTGTAATGTGGGTATGTGGTTGTCTGCAGAGTCTGGCAGAGGTGTTCCGCTGCTTCATCTGCATGGAACGGCTGCGGGATGCCCATCTGTGTCCCCATTGTTCCAAGCTTTGCTGCTATGCCTGCATTCGAGTGAGTCGCAAGTGATTTCTTTTTTTTTTAAGGACGATAGTCTTTCTTGGGATACTTGAACGCAGAAATTTTGGTCTATCTGTCTTTCTGTCTGTCTGTCACACGATTCAGCCACCCAGCCCAAAGCTTAAGCACTTGCTGAACACCCAGCCATCTTGAACTGGTAGCTGCGTTCATACTTGTGAACATTGTCGATCAAAAAGCAAATATTACGCATATCTGAGACGCAACATCAATACGTAAGTATTAGGTGGTGTGTTCCTTTACTAGAAAATACATAGATATGTAATTCTAAAGACCCTAGTGTTTCTTAGGCTGCGCTGAAAATGCGACGCTGTGCACGAAGAAGCCCTCTGCCGACGATATGGTGCTGCCACCTGGCAGTGGGCCTGGACTCTGCACAAGCTCATGTTTCGCGACGCCACTGCCAGATGGTGTCCATATCTCAGGCAGCGCCTCCTCTATTTTATCAGTGCCAGCCAGATGCGGCCGATTCAACATAGAGGAGGCGCTGTCTGAGGCAAGGAAAAACATAAATGGCAGAAGGTTATCGTCTTTCGACGACATTTGCAGCGAAGCACGCAGATACACGGCCAATTTTTTTCTTTATTTATTATGTAATGTACGCTATGGAGCGTGCCTAAATCGTTTGAGTCTCGTGAAGTCTTACTTGAAAACTCCACTTATCAGCCAACTCTAGTTTTGATTGCTGGCGGAGTAAATACTGGCCAAATTTTTCATTTCGCGCAATATTGCAGCTAAACATTAGCTCCTGTGCATTAATACAGTGTCACGCATATGAAAGTATTTTCTCTTATATGAGCTGTTTTGGCAAGCATACAAATCATAGTGGGAGGGGTGGCTAGATAAGCATGATTGAGGAAGATTTTCTAATTTCTGCAGAACTGATTTGAGTGCTTGTACACAGGCCCATTGCTTTCATTTGTCAATCAATCTGGCATTGCCCTGAATTCTGTTTGGTTAACCAAAATGATAGTGACCGCTTGAAAAGATGCTTGTCCTAAATTCACTCCCCTAAAATGGATGCGTTTTCTTCACATGTGAAGCATCCTTCTTGATAATCTTTTTTTAGTTTGCTTTTAATCTTTGGTGTTTGCTGTCAAATAGATTAATCTTTTTTTAATATTCCTAGACATTGAACGCTCTTACGCACATTGTTTCTTGTAATCAGCAGTTGTATTTTGTAACGAACCTTTATGCAGTGAACTCGCACTTGAGTGAACTTCAAGGGACCCAAAGAAATAGTTCACTTAACTGAAAGTTCACTATTCACGAATACTGAATGGCATTGGGCACAGCAGATGTCAAGTCAAAAGAGTGAAATGCAATTTATTTTAAAAAGAATTCTGTAATTTTCATTTGGACTGGCGTCCTCAAAGCACAAGAAGAGACAAAGCTGTCCAGATAGTACGTTTCTGTGCACTGCCTCTGGCACAGCTTGCTGCTGTGACAACGAAGTCTCGCAACTTTCTTATATATCCTACAGCCTTGGCTAAAGATACAGGATTCGAACCGGCCTCAGCCATTGCAACTTGTTCGTTGCACTCTTTTTCTTTCGGTTCCGGACGAACACTGAAAACAATTTCCAAATCTGATAGTACTGAAGCGCACGTGGCTCATTTTTGTCGGCCGCATGGCAGCTTTGCCTCGGTGGCGCTTCATGCACAAGCGATGTTGCACCGCTGCCGTGGATGGGTGATTTGGGGGCGGCTCACATTGGCTACACTAGTGCTGCAGAGTGCAAAACTTCATTGATCTCAAGAATTAGTCCAGGTCCGCATATAAAGTTAGTTCAACTGAAATATTCACTATTCTGAAATTCGTTTAACTGAAAGATTTTTGCATAGACTGCATAGGAAAACCGCCGGGGATTTTCTAAAAGTTCGTTATTCTGAAATATTCATTAAACCGACGTTCGTACAAGTGAGAGTTCACTGTAGTTCACTCATCTGTCATGATAAGTGGCCAATCAGGGCAGTGACATGAGTACTTGAGTACAAAGCGAGCTATGGGGAAGCTATGAAAGAGATATGTAAAAAAATGTGGCTCCGCATGCAGTTCCAGGTCGAGATTATGAGGTGAACTAAAACGGCAACACAAGTGCAGGCTTTCCTGTTTTTCCTAATCTGTGTTTTTCATGTTTAAGTTTCGATTGTTGTGCATTATGCCCAGCTTATTGAATCGTTTCCTTGTATTGCAAACGCTACGCAGCACTTATTGCGTCATGACTGAAATTTCACATATTGTTTCTTCTTCTTTTCTTTTTGTTAATCCGTTATACTCGTTTGACGTGTCATATTAAGGGTATGCACTTCTCTGATCTTGTAGTAATATGTTTATGTGTACGATGCTAATTTTGTGCTATATTTCGCACTGTTGTACTGCTGTATGTCAAATGTGATTGTCAATGAACGCTTTCAAAACCAATTTCGAGGCTTTTTGTGCACTGCTCACTACATCATTGCGCTCCGATGTTGAAAGTAATGTTCAATTGGAAAAAGACACATTAACTCGCTCACCTTGGCAGTGGTAAACGCTGTTAATGAGGGACAGCTAAAAGGACGACACCGCTGTTCAGTTGTTTACGTTGCATTACCACAATACGTGGAAGAGGTAGGCTATAGCGCTAACAGCTGTCACGAAGTTAGTTCCGGCGAAATGCAAGCTTTTTCAGGAGTATTATTAACCTATTCTATATTTATGCCTCATCTGTGCAGCTGCCAGTTGAGCAGTTATTCCATTCTTGGTTAGGGCTCTTACTTGGGGTACCTTTCTTTTTCCAATAGAAGGACCATAAAACAGCAAAACTGGTGTTTTCTTGTGCTGTGTAGGTGCGGCTGAAGACTATGTACTGAGCAGGAGGCTCACATGGCTTTGTTGTCGATGTTGCCTCTTGTCGATTGTTTATCTTCTAGTTGCCTCGTGCTCTTCTAACACACGAGAGGAGGGGCAGTGTGATAGTGTTTTGAACTGGCAATCTCACTGTGACATCACATGCAGTGTAGAAAAGCAGTTTAGCATGTTGTAACTATAGTCCGTCACGACCTAAGTATAAACACAGCCTCCGCCCCCACAACTGCAGTGCGCCTACCATTCGTCTGTGCAAGAGGGCTGTGCTAGGTGCTTTCCGTTCTAACCGTGAGCACTTTTTCACTGCTGATATAAATACCCACATTAAGAACTAAAAGTTTGTTGTCCTTTCTTAAAATATTACGTTTGGCTAAGCCATAATTTCGAAATCGTTGCTGAAATTTGGCAGGAAATTCAAGTCTCCGACCGAAAAACTAGCGACACGGACATGTCTGTATGGTTAAATCACTTAGCTGAAATATGTGAAAGGTGCTCGACGTCACAGAAATTTGAACATGCGATTGGAAAGGGCATCTATGCAAATTCTGTCTGGGTGGGACAGGGACGGCTGTGAGTGGAGCTTACATTTATATTTAGGTTGTAAACAACTATAAAAAGTCTTTGAAGTCGCCACAGCTGTTCTCTCACAGCCAGCCTGAAGCTTTGGCACAAGTATAAGTCCATCAGTCTTTGAATGCTTTGGTTTTCCAGTATAAGTTGATTATTTCCAGCCTGCATCAGAACACCCTGCTAAAAATCTGATCGCAGAATTTGAGAGCTTTGAAGGAGTAAACAGAGACAATGAATGGGTCGCAGCGCTGGCTGACGGAGCAACGGTCTCAGTGCCCGCACTGTCGCGCCTCCCTGCACCTGCACGAGCTGGTCAACTGCCGCTGGGTGGAGGAGGTCACTCAGCAGCTGGACACCCTCCAACTGAGCTCGGCAGCAGCCACGGCCACAACCACCGGGGAGGCGGCCAAGCCCGGCTCCCCCGAGCCACGTGACCAAGAGCGTTGTCAGCACCACAAGGGCGAGAAGCTGAGCGTCTACTGCTGGAACTGCCGCCTCTGCATCTGCCACCAGTGTGCCCTCTGGGGCGGAACGGTAAGGCACCCGATGTGGGTTTTCACCATGCCCAGGGCACTGTTGGTTTTCACGCACCTCTGGTCCTAAAGTTGTGCACGTTGCTGCCTGGGGGAAAAAGAAAGTCATGTAGATGAGAGATGTGTAGTGTTGTAGCCATTGCATGCAATCAGGTTTAACAACTCCATAAAAAGAATAAAGCTTGTGTCTTTTAGGTTTTACTAGTGATACTTTCTGCTGGTCAACCTCCTGCACTTTGGCAGAACATTTTACTCTTGCCGAGTCAAAATCAGTTGCTTCAGACACATTTGTGCGGTTATGAGCTGTGTGTACAGAATATGGCGCTCCAGCCCAATTGCTGTAAGTGTTCACCAGAATTTGTTCCAAATTGCTCTGGTTGCTCAGCTACGTCTCTTCTGACACTGAAGTCATGGAGGCTATGCAAAGCCTTAAAACAGAGCCACAAGTGTGACATGTGAATGGTTGAATGTGCTACAGGTGTTGCTTCTGCTTGCGGTAGAGCGGTGATGCGAGCAAAAGGCTGACATCACTCTGATGTAGCCACGTACTCAACAGAACCCCTGTGTTCATTAGACAGCTGCTTTTTGTCCCTTTGTACCAGTGATGACACTGGGCCCGTGTACAGCTGCCCAAATCTTTAACTATGGTGCGCGAGCGCCGACTTTTCTGTGCGTCAGCGCTGTATGACGAAGCCAAGTTGCAAATAGGGCAAGAATAAGCGCATGCCCACGAAGCACGCCCAGCTGGGCCCATTGTCTCCTTCGCTGTTCCTTCGTGAGAATGTCACCCTGCATTAACTCACTTCAGACTAACAGGCAGCGCGTCTTGCTTGTATCTTATATTCCAAAGATCAGCAAGCAACTGAGAAAATGAAATCCGCAGATACGTCACACGACTTTACGCGTAGATAAGCTGACAAATGTGGATTGTTCATTTGTTATCTGGTGACGCAAACGCTTTTTTTTTTTCTCGTAAGAGGAGCGTTTACTCTCGCCCTGTTTGCAACTTTGCTCCGTTGTACGGCGCTGAGGCACAAAAGTCGGCGCTCGCGCATGATAGTTAAAGATTTTGGCGGCTGTACACCAGTGCTTGTCCAGAACAGACGAAACCAATAACATTACAATAGGTTGCAGAATATTTGCACTGGTGCTGCACACATACTCTCATAGGTTTACTGCAACGATTCTCTGTAGTGGCCGTGTTCTGCCCAGAGCTGGCCTTCCTCTGGTTGCACGCGACTGGCTTTGGGCTCTCAGCTGTCCCTCTGGTTACATGCTAGAGTGACTCTTGTGGGTTGCTGTTTCAGCACTGTGGCCATGTGTTCAAGCCCCTGGAGGAGGTGCACGCGCAGCAGGTGGCGGCCGTGCGGGAGCAGGTGGGTGCTCTGCGGCGCCGCCTCGTCCACCTGTTGGGGCTGGTGGCACAGGTGGAGCGCTCCGTTGAGGCTGTGCGGCAGGCCAAGGACCTGCGCGTCCACGAGATACGCAACGCCGTCGAGCACATGATCGCACGCCTGGATGCACAGCTCAAGGGGCGCCTGCTCTCGCTAGTTGGTGAGTGACCTTTCTCTTGGGGCAGAGGGGGATGGAAGCATAGAGGGTGATATAAAGGAGGAAGAATATTGTTATAGTACGACATAATCCGTCGTAATGCACGCATACTTGTATAGTAAATGTCTCTTATCTCTTCATTATAATTCACTTAAAGGGACACTAAAGGCAAATATTAAGTCGACTTTGATTGTTGAGATAGCGGTCCAGAAACCTCGTAGTGCTGCTTTTGTGCCAAGGAAGTGCTTATTTTGAAATTAAATCACGTTTTTAGTGGTCCGCATCGCGTTAGCGCGCTTCAAATCTCCGCCTGAAAATACGACTTTCATACGTCACTGCTGCCGTGCCCAACGTTGCCCGCTTTTACTGCACGGCCGCCGACACTAGTAGCAGCCGAGCGGAAGTAGTGGGACCCACAGTAGCAACAACGGCGATGCGGCAAAGACTTGCTCGGATGGGCACATTCAAAGCCTTCACCAAGTTGCGGTTGGTCTCGTAATCCTCAGTACGAAAGTGCAGCGAGCACACATGCAGGGGTTTTGACTGTTTAGCACACTGGCGCAATGGCATGACACTAAGCCACTTCGAGCGTAAGGGTTCATTCCGCGGCACCCAGTGAAAAGACACACCGGTTTCCTTACTGCAGAACTGGCATTGTGCACCATTCGGGCATCCGGCAATATCACACGCATGCGGCATTTGTTGATTTTCACGAGCGTGCAAAACACGCACGGCAGTACGCGATCCCGAAACTACCACTGAGGTGGGCGAGGCGCAGTTCAGCGAAAACGGAACCTTTGAACCACGCGCGCCGTTCCCCATGGCAACGCCACGGAGGTTTTGTTTTCCATGAATCAAACGGAAACGAGCAAACAGCATTTTATTACGTCTTTTGATGCTCGGAATGTTCTTTTTTCACTGCTGCTAGTTTGATTACTAGTGATTTATTGTAGGCCGACTTCCATACGTCATCGGGATCACTTCGAAAATGTCCCACTCGTGGCGCTCATCATGTGATACATTTAGCTTAATTTCTCGGTAAGTAGGGCACTGCTGTTGATAATATTGCCGTTTTAGAAGTTGTCATACATTGGGCTTTCACTCTGACATAAATTGTTATTTGCCTTTAGTGTCCCTTTAAGCCTCAATATAATGAGCGTAAACTAACAAAACCGTCAGTGTAGTGGAAGTTTTTCAACATTCCATAGCTTCCTCTTCATAGAGCATCATACATTTTTAACCACAATATATTGAAATGTGTATCAGCGATTTTAATGTGATTGAGATCACACAACGGTGAATGATATGCATAGTTCACACGATATCACAGATTCTACCACGTCTATAGAGTTTTCTATTCGATGATTGTCTTGTGTCAGTGTGAGGTCTAATGTTTCTGCTGTCACCATTGTGACCCTTTCGTTGTGTGGCTGGAGGTAGTGACATGCCCTTTAATAGTGGTAGAGGGAAAAGTACTATGAGTTAAAAACTTGAAGACAAGGTTAGTACTATATTAGTCCTTTATGTTGCGAGTGACTTCAATGGACATTGCTGTTTGACCAGGAAAGCTTGCTTTCCGTGGTATTGCCCTCCAAGGAAGCTATTATCAACTCTCCAAAAAAGAAAGAAAAAAAAAGTCCATGTTTTTCGTGAAAGCAACTGAAAAGATTGGAAATAAGACTGCTTTTACTGCAAACAAGTACTCTCAGTGAGGTCATTGCTTCTGCAACAAGTTTTAGATAGAAGTAGCTGACCAATTTTTTTAAGCTTGTTGCACTTGCCCGTGGCACTGCTACCTACTTCATAATACCATGTGATAAAGCCAACTTATTGCTGTTGAGTTGAAGCAATGGCTCTCGTTAAACGGAACCTGAAGGGACCCGGAAAATATGTTCCGTTTAACAGGAGTTCCATTTAGTACTGAGAGGTGAACAAGGGTGCAAAATAGAAGTATGGAACCAGTCATGTTAATGGCAGTTATTCAATTTAAGCAGCAGTTCCGTTAGAGAGATTTCCGTTTACTGAGTGTCTACTGGGAGGTGATGGTATGAGCTACGAGTGCTCGCACATGTTGCGTGTTGCTGGCCTGTGCTTTGGAGCAGTGTTGGAACTCATGCCTCGTACTCTTCTTCCTTTGCTGAGCAGCTCAGAAGAATGCCCTCACCCAGGAGACGGAACAGCTGGAGCAGCTGCTTCAGGCCGCCGAAGCGCAGCTCAGCTCGTGCTCGCGCTCGGAGCTCATAGCCCGCTCGCCCGAGATAGTGCGTCGGCTGGGGGAGCTGCTGCAGCGGCAGCCTCCCTGCTCTCCCCCGCTGCTGCTGCTGCCCGGGGGTGGCCAGGAGTTCCCTTCGGAGATGGTGCCTCCGTACGAGTCGAGCGCCTTTTTGTTGCGCAACTTCTCGGTGCTGCAGCAGCGTGCCGACCCCGTCTACAGCCGGCCCCTCACCACCTCGGGGCTCACGTGGAGGCTCAAGGTGTATCCGGTACGCACATCTGTATTGCGTCCAAGAAATTCATTTTCGTGATACCCTTTGCTTGTTTAGCTGTTAACAGCAGTAATAAGGAAAGCCGAGCTAGTTGGTATGAACGCATTGTAGAATAGCGCGAAAACACACAGGGACACTTGCCCGTGTCTGTGTGTTTTTATGCTATTGCACAATGCTTTTAACTGCATTTGTGGACTAACTAGGTGAATGGGCTGAGTGTCATAGGGACTTGTCACTTTGTCTAACTCACTGCCATGTAGCTCAGTGCTTACTTGTTAGTTGGTCCATGCCGCAGTGTGTGAACATGCAGCACGTTAGAAGCATGTTCAACTGATAAGTCGGATTGTTTGGTTGAACTCTGCTTCTGCAGTACAATATGTTTAAAAATTAATTCTTTAAGGGACGTTAAACCCCAGATATTATTAAAATTAATTCTTTAAGAGGGTACCGACACCAATTTTCGAAGCCAAGTTTAACTTTGCCAAATAAATATCCTGTATACAGACTGCTCCGAGCAAATGTGAAGCTCAGGAACTGCTGATAAGGTTGTTCGTTTTGCATTAAAGTCAATTTTCGCATGGCGTACCTATTGACATCGATGCTAGCATGACGTCAGGCTACAGTGTCATTTCTGGTGACTTTATGCATCATTATGGCTAGTTGTGGTGTATCGGGTACCAAAACATGCAAAATTGACCACTTGTGTGTCACCAACGGAACCACAGAGCAAAGCAGCTGTGGAAACATCATGATATCTTGTGCAAGCATGTGCTGAGAAGCTCGTACAGCATCGTGACGCCAGGATACAATAGGAACAGGAAGTAGCTTTTAAAATGCAACTAATTTTTCAGGGCACACTCATGCTTACCAGCACATTTGCTAGGCTCTTGAGGGCTTGGCCTTTCATTTGGTGCAAGAAAGCAGCTGAAAATTTTCTATCAGTATCCCTTTAACTGACGTGTTTTGGGGCAAGTGTTCGAAGAATTTGGATGTAAGTACATCTAATCCAAAGAGAAATATTAAGGCAGCTTACTTTGGCAGTGCCTTCATTGCAAATCTGTGGACTTGGTTGCTCTCTTTCTTTCTCAGGAATGGGGCTTGGGCATTTTTTGCATAGCTTGTTTTTTGGTGCTGCAGGATGGAAATGGTGTTGTGAGGGGAAACTACCTGTCTGTCTTTCTGGAACTTACAGCTGGTCTGCCAGAGACATCCAAGTAAGTTAAGTAGTCTGTCTGCTCAAGAACATCGATAAGCTGGAATTAATTTTATGGGAAAGACAGCATACAAGATAGGACAAATAACTATCCCAAAAGGTGCCTTTAATTTTTGAAAATTATTTTTATGTGTTCCTCAACAGATAATGTTACATACGAGTTTACCACAAAAGCCCACTTTTGCTTTAGTACAGTTTCTATTTTTCGATACTGACCTTCCTACTTGTATAGCAGCTAACATTAGGCTTTCTGTAGATGACTGTCCCAAGTTTACAGTATGTCTGTTGCGTGTTAGACATCGTTAGCTGAACTAAATGTTTATCGTATGAACGTGCCCTTTCTGTTACATCTGATATGACTGACAGTTTATGCAGAAACTGATTTCCTCTAAAGTATCCTGCATTTACAGTGAGGGGAGCTGTATACGGCACACCTCCTTGATTTCTTCGTGTCACTGTCCGTGTACAAAAACCACTAGTGCCCTCTGTGGAGCAGCGGAAGAACTAACTTTAATACTTTAGTTCTTCCAGCGCATTCTAGAGGGCACCAGGTGCTTTGCCTGTTTATGGCTTCAAATATGTATTCGAAGCAGGGTGTGTTCAGATAAGGACAGACCAAGGGGGGTCCCGACTATTTTTTGTTTTGCACGAAATTTTTATATGAGCTGGGCAAATGTCTCTATAGAAAGGAATGAACCTTCGTTTTGCGGAAATTATCACGGATTTCTAGGAAAAAATTCGCGTTTCACAACAGGTGGAAAAAGGCAATTCTGCAACTTTCAGATTTCACAACTTTGGAGGCCTATCACTAAAAACTTAACGCATTGTGGACATCAGTGTTAATTTTTCGTAAATCTTCAGCAATAGTACTATCGGCCTACGGAAATTTAAATTTGTGTGACTGACAGTACATTTTTGAAAAATTGCCAAACTTTGATTTTTGAGTGGCTGCCTCTGGCTGACCCCAAATTCAAGGGTCTTTTTTCGCAGTTTTCGCTAAATCGCTGAAGCTGAAAATATTTCTCGCAAGTCTACGAAAGGTTTTTCGCTAATTAAGCAAAATGTTATGAGACTACACTGCATATTTATTTCGTTATAAAATCCCAAAAATGCCATAATTCCAAAACTAGCGAAAATTGCAACATTTTAGGGTCGTTTTAAAAAAAATAATCATCACCGATTTTTATGAAAATGATGGACTATACCCGGCCATGACTGCTAAATGTTGTGCTGCAAAAATATGTTGCATTATTTTGTTTGAAGTGAGAAAACTGAGCTTATTTTAATACCCATGTATGGTCTTAACATCAATGTGTGGCGTTCTAATGATAAAATAAATTTAATAGACATATTTAGTTCGTAGCTCGCTTTTTTGGTTTTAATAATGACGATGGACCCAGCTTCTGTCTTTTTGACTGTTTTGAGACGCAGAAAAGCTGAGCTTGAATTTTTCAGAGCTCTCTCTGTCTGTATCCATACTACGGCACATTGAGGCAGCAGGCACGCGAGAGCGCGTCCAGCAAGACCAGAGCGTAATTGAATGCCACCCGCAAGAGAGGGAAACAAACGTACGTATAACAGCCAAGCACTCGTAGAACCTGTGACGGAGAACACATGACCGTCGTGAAATGCGAGACGCACCTCGGTGCGCCTGCAACGGTCGGACCCAGACAGGAGAGAGCGTTCCCCTCACCCCTGAAAAGCAGTTTTTTGGGTGTAGAGTCTGTAGACCATATGTCAGTCTGGATTGTGAACTCGAACAAAGAAGTCGTGTTGTTTTCTACGTGTGTCAATGATACAGTTTTTTCATCTCATTGTAGTTACTCTCGTGTCGTCCTCTATTATTAATAATAAGTTATTTCGTAAGCAGATAAGATAGAGATTGCGGAGTAAGTAAGAAGCCCACTGCAAGCAGCTCTCTTCACGTAAACCCTGGTGTCAAGACATCAGCTGCGATCCGGCTACTGAACTTTCGTTATTGCACTAAGAACTTCCTTGGACGCTACCTTCACCCCAAAGTGATTGTACCTTATACTCACTGTAACCTACTGTGTCACCGAGAGACCTCACTGTGGCATAGTTCTGATGGCGAAGTTTCCTGAACGAAATTGCTGCGCCGACTACTTAAAGAGACACAAGCGGAGGATCAGGTTTCAAAGGAATTTCCGCAGTGTCAAAGACTTGGGAATTGACAATCTAAAGAAAGTGTTGGAAGCTGACACAGCGCTCAGAGTGCATGAATCGCACTTTGTGTGCCAGAATTGCTTTAGGAACTTTAAGGAAGACATTGAGCATATGGAAGAGGAATCCAGTCAGTCCAATGAGGGTTTCCAGACTACAGAGGAAGTTATGGAAGCATTAAGGCAGTCGTCGTGCCCCATCAGCAGTGTCGCCACTAAAGCCTCCTCGGAGTGTAAAGAAAGGGAAGGGACTCTCGTACGCAAAGCGCAAGGCAAATGGAATTACTAGAGCTGCTGTAAGAAACATTCGATGCGGAATTCGCACAGCATACGGTATTAAAGACATTCCATCACAATTCAGTTGCTGCGCCTGTGCCAGCTGGAAGAAAAGCCTACACACAGCGTACATCAAGTGCACATCTTTTCGAGAGCGCTGCCGTCTGCTATCCTTGATACATCTGAGCCTAACAATAAAAGAGGTGCAACGCTTCATTCCAGAGGCAACGAAGCACGCGATTCTAAAGGCCAGGAAGATAGCTGCAGAATAAGGTTTGTGGAGCCTTTTGGAGCCGTACTGCAGAGAAAAATTGAGTGAAGCAGACACCAACAAAATCCTTGAATACTACACAAAAGATGAGCTGGACTGTTCAAGAGAGAGTCCAAACAAGAAAGATGTGGTGCGCGTGCGCATCGATGGAAAAGCCGAATTCATTTTGAAGCGTTTCATGACGCGGTCGCTAGGAGAGACATACTCAGTCTACAAACTTGCTAATCCGCTGTCAGCGGTTGGTCTGACAAAATTCATATCTTTGCGCCCAGAATGGGTCAAATTCTCACCGCATCGGGAGGGGTGTGTATGGGCACATTGTGCAAATTTCGAACTATGCCTTATTGGGATCAAAAATGCGTCGGGGTCTTTGATGTCGACTGATGATGTGCAGGCGCTCTGTGTGTGCACGCAGCCTAGCACCAAATGCTTCTTAGGCGAGTGCAATGTCCTGTGAAGAATGGTCTCAGCCTGGGAACTCTTGGCATAGCACCGGACGAAGAAATTGTATTTGCTACTTAATTGGGAATCAGGTGAACTAATAAAGAAGACCATGATGCCTCCAGCATTCCTAAAGGAATTTCAAAATGTGACCATAAAATGGATTCCTCATAACTACCTCACGCGCACGCAAGCAAATGTCATACACGAGGAAAAACAGTGCTGTGAAAAGGGTTCCATTGTTTTCCACTTTGACTTTGCCGAAAATTGGTCCATCGTACTCCCAGATGAAGTACAACCTTACCATTGGCAAAGTACGCAAGTTAGCATCTTTACTTGCGTTGTATCGACAAGAAAGTCGACATGGAACTACGCAATAATTAGCGATGTCGTTTGCCACGACTCTGCAGGTGCTTGCTAGGCCCTGAGAAAAATCAAGGATCACATTGAAGAATATGCTCCAATTTACACGAAACTAACACTTGTGAGTGATGGAGCAGCTGCCCATTTTAAGAACCGCTTCCAACTGCACGAATTGCAATGCAGTCAGCTTCAGACAACCAAGTGGCTTTTTTCGGCAACGGGGCACGGCAAAAATGCCTGCGACGGCGTCGGTGGCCTTGTGAAACACCAAGCCACACTACATAACCTGCGTTCACCCGCCACCTAGGTCATTCAGTGCGCAAGTGATTTTGTTACTATTGTAGCCAGTAAACTTAAAAAGGTTTTTCTTACTGCATATGGAGAAGAATGAAGTGGAAGCCTTCAGAGAACTGAAGAAGGAATGGAAACTTGCCAGACGGGTTCAAGGTATTCAGGCAACCCACATGTGCAAACACATGAAATCGGACCAAGGGAATTTCCTGTACGTAGCGCGGTGCGCAGACACAGAGTGGAAGGAGTTGTGAATCTGCAGTGTGCAAAATTTGATTGCCCGAATGGATATTACTCATTCTAGGTGACGTGAATAAACTATTTAATGCGCAACATGAACATGCTTCTTGTAGATTCATAACTCCCTCATTCCCACCATCTCAACCCGTTTCTGCGAATGATAAATTCGTCGAAATATTAAGACCGCAACGGTCTTAATATTCCCATACAATGGTAATGCTCGAGCCACCTGTACATTATTGTAACCAACTCTAGTCCATAAATTTCGTTGCTTGATGGAAGAAAATCAGGGTAAGTACGCAGTTGAAGATGGTAACACGAAGGCTTTTATTATTAATAAAGTATAGGAAGATATTTTTGCAGGATTTTCATCGAAATATGGCCCTCAAGTAGTCTTAGGGCAAGTTATAATCATTTTCCTTAAAGAAACAAACGCGAACCTCACATTTCGGGCCCCCTTTCTCTACCACCCAGCAGCGAGCAATTGGGTCTAGGCACACTAACGCAACAATAACATTTTCCCGTACTGTTAGGGAAATACTAGTTAAATCTCTTTTGCGTTAGACACGTGGTATGATGTGAACTAAAATGGTTGACGTGCAGAAAGATTTGCACTCTACACCACGAGCTTTCATTTGTACGCGCTCTCGGGCGCCGGCTGCCTCAATGTACTGGTAGGGACACAGACAGAGGAGCTCTGAAAATTCAAACTCAGCTTTTCTGTGACTCAAAACGGTCAAAAAGACAAAAGCTGGGTCAATCGTCATTATTAAAACCAGAGAAGCGAGCTACGAACTAAATATGTCTATTAAATTTATTTTATTATGAGAACGCCACACATTGATGTTAAGACCACACATGGGTATTAAAATAAGCTCAATTTTCTCACTTAAAACAAAATAATGCAACCTATTTTTGCAGCACAATATTTAGCAGTCATGGCCGGGTATAGTTCATCATTTTCATAAAAATCGGTGATGAATATTTTTTTTAAAACGACCGTAAAATGTTGCGATTTTCGCTAGTTTTGGAATTATGGCATTTTTGGGATTTTATAACGAAATAAATATGCAGTGTAGCCGCATAACTTTTTGCTTAATTAGCGAAAAACCTTTCATAGACTTGTGAGAAATATTTTCAGCTTCAGCGCTTTAGCGAAAACTGCGAAAAAAGACCCTTGAATTTGGGGTCAGCCAGAGGCAGCCGCTCAAAAATCAAAGTTTGGCAATTTTTCAAAAATGTACTGTCAGTCACACAAATTTAAATTTCCGTAGACCGATAGTACTATTACTGAAGATTTACGAAAAATTAACACTGATGTCCACAATGCGTTAAGTTTTTAGTGATAGGCCTCCAAAGTTGTGAAATCTGAAAGTTGCAGAATTGCCTTTTTCCACCTGTTGTGAAACGCGAATTTTTTCCTAGAAATCCGTGATAATTTCCGCAAAACGAAGGTTCATTCCTTTCTATAGAGACATTTGCCCAGCTCATATAAAAATTTCGTGCAAAACGAAAAATAGTCGGGACCCCCCTTGGTCTGTCCTTATCTGAACACACCCAGCATTAAATTGAAAAAAATTCTTGGTGCCCTTTAGGGGAGTGGTGTAAGAACTAATGCATTAAAATGATAAAAACCAGTCAGTACGTGTTCGCCACATCAGTTGGGTCTAGGTGGTGCATTGGCATGGTTGTCTGTAGCAAGTCTGGGTTGACCACGCATTGTGAGAACACCTGAGGAGCAGCATGGTCATGAAAACTGCAATGAACAAAAGTGGGAGGGCTCCTGTCAGCTCTGCTGGTTGCCCACCTTCGCTGAGTGGAATGGTCTCGAGTTATTAAATCTTTTTATATCAGATTTGCTACAACCATGATAAATCGTGGCTCTTTAATCACCACATGGCTGCCTACGGTGTTGCCTCCAAGCAATTTGACAAGTACTATAGTACCCTGCCAAGGTATTCTTAGCATAGTTGACATCTCAAAATAGTTGGCACTTGCAATGCGCTGTGTGAACACGAAGAAAGAAGCACAAAGAACACTCGTGTTGCCTACATGTGTACACATGAACAGTACATGTGAACACGAGCGCGCTCTTTCTTCGTGTTCACACAGCACGTCACAAATGTCAACTATGCACAATCTACTAGCCCCCTACTCTGGTCCTTCTATCACCTTGGCAAAATGGTGTTCAAGTTGGTGACCCATTGTGTAAAATTGGTTTATACATTTTGCAACTTTGATTGAGCATTGGACAGTGTATGTCACTGTCTGTGGCTGAGTTTTCCCCCCATGTATAAAAGAATAAAAAATAATGCGGAGGTAACCCGTACCACCCGAAGGTACAATGGGTGTAAAGCCAATTAGTAATATAAAAGAAGAGGGGCAAGTGTCGTATTGTTTTCATGTGGTTAAAGGGACATTAAAGAGAAACAATAAATTGGTTTTGATCGATAAATTGTGCTCTGAGAACTCTAATGTTAATTTCGCCATCATAGGTTTATTAATAGGGGAGAAAATCAAGTTCAAAGTTTCATTTTTAACCCCTTCAGGGTTTTCGCCGTACATGTACGGCAGAAGCTTCCTGGTACCAAAGGGTTTTCGTCGTACATGTACGGCATAGAGTTTATTTTTAAAACGCGCGCCTTTTTCGATCATTTCTCTTGTTTGGCCTGTGCTTCAACACTTCGGGAATATGTGGAATTTTTTTCATGCGCCGATGTCTCTCCGTTGTATTTTTTTTTTCGCTTCCCAAAACGGCGCGCCGCCTATCGCTTGCCCATCCGAGCGCGTTCGCGGTGCAGCTGGTTTAAAGTGCGCGCCTTTTTCGATGATTTCTCTTGCTTGGCATGTGCTGCCACGCTTCGGGAATACGTGGAATTTTTTTCATGCGCCGATGTCTCTCCGTTGTTGCTTTTTTTATGCTTCGCAAAATGGCGCGCCGCGCGCCGGCTATCGCTTGCGCAACCGAGAGCGCCCGCGGCGCGGTTTGGTTTCAAACGCGCGCCTTCTCCCTTTTCTCTTGCTTGGAATGTGCTGCCACGCTTCGGGAATTCGTGTAATTTTTTTTAATGCGCCAATGTCTCTCCGTCTTTTTTTGTTTTCTTTCCAAAGAGGCGCGGCGGCTTGTAGTCTCGCATCAGAACGCGCGCACGCGGTCCGGCTCGTTTCGGTTTCGTCCTTCGGGTGGTTTTCGCTTCTTGCGCCCGCAGAGCGGATGGCTGTTTGGTTTCTAATCTCTCAAAGGGTGACCGCTTGTTACTCTCTCATTTATTGCACCCCGGCGCGCGATTACATCTGTTTCCGCGCGGCGCTAAATTACACAAACGACGCCGCCGTGTTTGCGTTTCCTGTTTTGTGTTCTCGGAAAAACTGACTACGTCTTGTTGGCGATAAGACGAAGTATTACTGTAGCTTTTTCACTCGTTTTGCTTTCCGGACGGGCGCAGAACCATAGAGTTTTCTTCCGTGCGCTCACTGAAGCAGTTCGCTCACGCTATGGAAGCGCGCGTCGGTTGCGCTGCTGCCGGTGAGTCGAGCAGCGATTCTTCCGATGCGGACTATTCCCCAATTGCCGATCAGAATCTGATTCATTGGATTTCAGTTCGTCAGACGAGGAGTTTTGACGAGTTCAGACTCCGATGACGATCAAGGAGCGACATCTGAAACGCGTGCGCGGGGAGCCATGCTTCAAAGACTATCACACGCTGAAAAGTTTTTAGTGTTTGAGCACGAGCGTTTTTAACCGGAAACGTAGTCTGGTACGCTTATTTTTGTATGTTTGTGAGCCATGTTTAATACAATGCATAATTTTTATTCATAAAAAACTGTGAAGCTTCTTTTTTTTAGGATTCTGCTTGATTTTACTACGAATAAACCATATGTATGTAGCAACAAAACTGATTTTTTTTGTCACTTTACGGTCACGAAAAAAAATTTTAGACAATTTTTTTCTTAAATAGAATCGTCTGAAGAATTTATTTCAGCAATAAAAAAATTACACATTTTTGGACTGGATTTCGCGAAAAAATTCGACCCTCAAAGGGTTAAGTTTCGCGCCGAAATCTCCCCGCGTGACGTCACTGATTTCAAAGCGCATTTATCGTATTTTGGCGCCATTGGCTCAACAAAATTGCCCCAAACTTGGTAGGTATGTTAAGGGGAGACCCTGCTTCTGAAACATGTTTCTTGTTTTTGAGCTTATCATTATGAAACTTTCACAGCTTATGTATTTTTATGTGCTGATTTCAAACATGCAATTACTGTTCTAATACAATATGTAGTTTTGAAACAATTAAATAGTTTTTGTATTGATAGGAGCAGGCTTTATTTCTAAACTGTGAGAGTTATCAAGCAAATCAGCCTATCACAATAACCTGGAATCAATGCTGTATGCAATAAGACAAGAATGGATGTTCTAGGCCCATTGGAACAAAAGTTATGGTATGTTGAACATTCCCAGCTTGATCCCAGTTTGACCGAACTCGACATCGCTGACTTCCCAAGTGTTCAACGTACTATAACTTTTGTTCAATTGGGCCTACAACATCCATTCTTGTTTTATTGCAAACAGTATTCATTCCAGCTTATTGTGATATGCTGATTTGCTTTATAACTCTTACAATTTATAAATAAATCTTGCTCCCAACAATATACACGAAATGTTTGATATTTTGAAAACAGCATAGTGTACTAGAAAAATAATGGCATATCTGAAATCAGGACATAAAAATACATAAGCTGCAAATGTTTCATGAATATGTACTCAAAAACAAAGAAATATGTCTCCGAAGCAGGGTCCCCCCTTAAGTCTATGGCCCCTTCAGAGGACAATGTACTTCATTTTTACCGATTGGGAACTACGTAATCCCTAGTACGCACCGTCAAAACATGTGACGTCATGGCGAATGGTGCGGAAACTTCAAGGTGGCGTTGCCACCTACATTTTGTTTTTGCTCGTTTTTTCGTTTACTAAGCGTCTTCTCGCAGCAAGCGTGGTGTTTTTGGTATCGTGAAAGTGTACTTTACTAAGATGAGAAAAATAATTTTGCTCTTTAGTGTCCGTTTAAATTGGTCATATCTGTAGTCAAAATTCATAATGAGACGTAGGGAGAGTCAACGTCAAATTTGTTAGTTCGAATTGCTTGTGAACTTCAAGGGCAAGATATGGTGTGCTTAGAAGCCACTTAATTTCGATAAGTGAGGTAGTGCTGTAACTGGTCTGGAACATAGCACTGGAGTGCTGCCAACTGTCTAAGTAGGCGGCAGAATATGCTACTGTAATCTACTCGCAGTGGTAGATTAGCAGGTAAAGTGTTGCACTGTCAAGCTCTAGGACGCGGTTTCAGTCGCCTGCCACAGCAGTTGCATTTTGTTGGGGGGTGAAATGCAGGAACACTCGTGTGCTTAGGTTTAGGTGCAAGTTAAAAAAACTCCAGGTGGTCAAAATTAATCTAGAGTCCCCCACTACGGCATATCTTGTATCATATTGTGGTTTCAGCATGTAAAATCCCAGAAATGAAATTAAAAAGCAGCTTGGAGTGAGGGTCTCACAACATTAAAAACTAAGTTGTCAGTACACTCAAAGCTCATTATAACAGTCATATTTGTTGTCACATCTGACACGAAGATAACTTCTTTATATCCAAAAATTCATTATAAACAGATTCCTAATACTGTACAGTAAAAGCTCGTTAATTTGACTCTCGTTAATTCGGAAAATCGGTTAATTCGGACACGTCATCTGGTCCCTGTAAATATATGCATGACTCTATGAGACTGGGCGCTCGTTATTTCGGACAGATTTGACCGCAAATCGGATAATTCGGCGACTTTCGGGCCGCTGGCGAGGCTCGAAAACGAAAAGAGAACCATTCGGAACAAAAGTGAAGCTCAAACGCAGCATCGCCATGGACATCAATTATTGGCTTGGCTTGACTTGAGACTGACTGAACGCCTTTTCTTTGCGCCTGATAGCGTGTGGTTTGGCGCGGTGTCAATGTGTCATTTTTGTTGCTTTGTTCCCGTTGGTGTGCTGCATCGTTGAACGCCGTTTTAGGGAGTGTCTAGCGTTACGTCTAGACGTAACGGTACGAGCCGTTGCAGTTACGTCTGGACGTAAGAATAACGAGTCTTAAAAGTTACGCCCAGCGTGGCAATACAAATACAGCCCGTTAGACCTACCGAACCGATTGGCCTCGGTGGCGCAGCGGCTAGCGTGTCGTGCTCGGAACTGCGAGGACGTTGCTTCGAACCTCGCTGCTGCAGCAATTTTTTTTTCTTTTTTTTTCTCAGGTGTTGCTGAAGTCTGTTGCCAGAGAAGCGCGACGAGGCTCTTGGGTTACGTACGCCTCCGCCTGCCCCGAAGGGGCAGGCTGCGTGGGCTAAACAGCGCGTGGCCGCGACAGCGGCCAGTAGCGCGTGACCGTGACCCTGCCAACCGGCCATTGAGCGTTAGCGAAATGGCCGCACTCGCGAAGCAAGGGCGAAGCCACGATTAGGTTGCCGCGCCCGAAGGGCGCAGAGGGCCTTCACTGAGCAACAGGAAAATAATGTACTCACGTTTGTGGAAAGCCACATGACTAGAGTCCCTAGATTTTCCCTGCTCTTCAACAGGGAAAAATCTAGGGACGATAGCGGTGACTACAGTTACGTCTGGACGTAACCCTAGCAACAGCCGCCGTTTTATCGAGGAACAATTCATTACGGCTCCTTTAGCTTGATCGTTGCTGGTGCTTTTGTGCTAACTTCTCGTGTGAGCGCACTCTCCGCCGATGGCAACGCCGGTGAAGCGGCCCAAGTACGAGGCCAAGGACTTCACCACCAAAGTAGAAATTTTGCGTGCCCTGAAAATGGGCTCTCCCGGTAAGAAGTAGTTCCTGTGCCATGACGTCGGCAAACAATAAAACGTGAGTCTCCTGAGCGCAGTTAGCATTCTTCGCGTATGTGTGGCAGAGCACGCCTGCGCACGTCATTGCCAACTGTTTCAGGCACAGTGGCTTTGTTGTACCCGACTCCAGCGATGCCGCTGTGGCCGAAGTGTCGCCGAACGACGGTGCCGATGACGGGCAGGATTTCGGAAGTGTTATGCCTGATGCAGTGACACTCGACGATTATATCGGCATTGATGGCGTTGCCACTGCCGGCTCTCTGACTGATGAGCAAATCGTCAAGGAAGTGATGCATGGCGACGAATCCGAGAACGAAGAGCCTGAAGAGGAGCAGCCACACTATGAGCCACACAGGCCCCCTCGTACTGTGAAGGAAGCTGCGGAGGCCCTCGTCGTCCTCAAAGAATTTTGTTTTGGCACTCCAGACAGCATGATAGCTGCTGAGCACCTTGAAGGGCTCAGAAAAATTGTGTCCGCGCGAATTTCTGCTCGAAAACAGAGACGCATCCGCGATTACCTTGTAAAGTAAAGGTATGTTGAAAAAACTCTTGCATTTATTGTGTTTATTTCGACCATTCGATAATTCGGACATTCGGTTAATTCGGACATTTTTTCCGGTCCCTAGAAATCCGAATTAACGAGCTTTTACTGTATTTGTGACATGAGTATTCTTCACTTACTTCGTTATAACCGATAATTCTTTATATGCATATTTGTTATATCGAGGTGTGAGTGTACAGCAGTTCCCATATTTTGTGAACATCATGGGAACACTGTGTTCACGTATGTCACTGTGCATAGGTACGAGTACCGCGTGGAGATGAGCCACCAGGGAGGTGATCCGAGCAAGAACATAGTGCGTGAGTTTGCCTCAGACTTTGAGGTAGGCGAGTGCTGGGGCTACAACCGCTTCTTCCGCCTCGACCTCCTCGCCTCCGAGGGCTACCTCAGCGGAGACACCCTTCTGCTGCGCTTCGAGGTATGTGCTTCTTCACTTTGCCCACATCAGTGCATCAACGAAGTTTTGCGGTACCAACCATTGTGTGGTGAAAGTTTAGGCACTTTTACTTCAATATTTCATCTAATAATTTTTTAGGGAACACTACGTAGCGTCATTATTTCTTCAGAGTTGTCAGAAACCAGCTGGTCCTACGGTATCTTCCAGAGCACTACAAAGTGCTTGAGCTAAGCTGTTGCAAAGGAAGTCCATTGACATTGTTAGAATGTAAGCTCGTTTTGTAGTCCTCACATAGTCGTCCTTCTTTTGTTTTTTTCTCTGATAAAGCGTCAGGTGACGCATAATGTTGACAAGCATGCGCAAGCTTCCCTCTGCACTACTGAATTTCAACTATACAGTCAACTGCCGGTTTTTCGGACTCCCTAGGGGCCGCGAAATCGTCCGAAAAATCGGGCAGTCCGAAAAAGCAAATTCATCCTTTTTTATTCCGCTCAAGTGGTCAAATCGCCACAGCCATGTCCGAAATAGCTTTAATGCCTCCCAGTACAATTATCAGGCATTTTGGTGCGCGCCCAGACTCTCGCAAATACATTCGGTACCTGCCGCGAACCCCGCTTAACTACGTATGTGCCAGCCGCCACTTTTGCATCTCGTGATGAGCGCCGCTGATAACAGCAAAGCGTGGAATAGATTGCAGCTATCTCGCATGAAGTGTTTGTAAATGATGACGCGGTACACAAGGACTGTGGCGGAAGAGCGGACGACTCGTCCAGCTTTCCCCGATGCGTGTGCGCATATGCGCACACACATCGCCGAATCGCCGCCGATACGCAGCATTTGCTGCCGTGTCAAGCCGATCGTCTCTAGTTGTGTGCAGTACATCGCCAACTAAGCTGACGCCGTCACTTTACTGTTGCTGTATCGTACGCACGCACTTATCACGAAAGGGTTCGTGATGCGCACTTAGTTCTTGACCGCACACGGGCGCGGCAATGGCGAGCTGGTTTCGTCCGCGAAGGCAACGCATCTATGCGGCGCACTTAGTGGTCTTGCACAAAGAGGCAGCAGGAATGGCGGCGCGGCGTATTTGGGTTCTCTCCTATTAAATGCGTACAGTACGCATGCAACTGCGCTAGGCCACGTGCACTACCGAGCAGTTAACTGATGATGATTATCATAAGGGTTGTCAGCGATTAAGTCGTACTGGCGCGTTCGCCAGCTGCCGCCATCACGCCTCCGTGCATTTCCGCTGCTTATCCGTAACATCGCCGCATGGCGCCGCGATAGCGGCCCCTTTGAATTTCTGGTCTACTTCACCCCATAACTCTTCGGCATTGCGGCAAAGCTGACTTTCGGACTCTGCTACTGTCTCAAACAGATCGACTCGCGAAAGCGCTGGTTCGAACCTACAAGATGATAGACGCGGCAGAGGTGGGGGCTTCAAATAATGCCTTTCGGACCTGCAATTTGGGCAGAAAGTCCGAAAAATCGGACGCGGAATAGCTTCAGCGTCCGAAGTTTCGGACGTTCTGATACATTGAAGTCTATGGGGCTGGTGACGGTGCCGCAAAAGCGTCCGAATTTTCGAGCATGTCCGGAAAATCGGGCGTCCGAACAATCGGCAGTTGACTGTACTTCTCTTTAATCTAGCTGACGTCTCGATTCGATGTTGAGCCACTCGTACAGGGTCTATAGTGGATGTTTCTCTGTACGAACTGTAGAGATGTGCAAATCTTTCGTCACCGTGTCCTCTGTGCATTGCGTAGGTGCGGCCACCCACCTTCTTCCACAAGTGTCGGGATCAGCAGTGGTACCTGGCACAGCTGCAGGCACAACAGGCCCAGCTGATGCAGCAGGTGCAACAGCTCAAGGAGGTCTGTGTGCACCACGCATTTCCGTTTTCCCATGTGCCTTGTCTCAGCTTGTATATGAAAAAGCTGGCATTCTCCTATTTGCTGCGGTCAAACTTGCTTTAGGCTGTGGTAGTCTCATAGTTCAAGCCACCGTGGCTTTGGCCCTTGGCATGCCTCAGGGCTGCATTGGCCATTGCATCATGTAATCTAGCGCATCGATGTGAATGTGCACTTAGCCTCCAGGATTGCTGAGGGCTGCACAGCCATGCCCTTATGTTCTTACCATCATCTCGCATTCTTATGTTTTACTGCCAGCCGATCTTTCATGTGGATGTCATGACCTGCCATGGCACCTTAGTGGCTGATGTGCTTTGCTGCTAAGCTCGGAAACACAGATTTGAATCCCAGCTATGGTGGCCACATTTCAGTTGGGGTGAAATGAAAAAACACCCGTGTAATTAGATTTAGGTGCATGTTAAGAATCCCAGTTAATGAAAATTAATGCAGAGTTCACCACTACATATCTTGGTTTTGGCTAGTAAAATGCCAGAATTTAGTTTTTAAATGTCTTTGTGATTGTTGCTTGTTTTAGTGTTGACAAGTATGTTGTATTTAAATAGTACTGCAATGCGGTCAGCGTTTGTGTATGCACTGTCAAAATAAGAAAAATGGACTTGCTGTTATAGCCCTGCGGAAGTGGATGTCCAGCTGTGCATGCACTTTACATATCTGCCAAGTCTCCCGGATTTTCCGGTAGACTCCTGGATTTTGACCATTTCTTAAGTTTGTACAGTTGGCATGGTTGGCAGGAAAATTTCCTGTAAATTAAAATTTCTGTTCGTGACCTGGCCACATTGACAAAAACCCAACTCAATCCGATGAAAGGCTTTTGCGAACCCATCATGTATAGCATTATGTAAACCAATTTAGGAGGCGTTCATGTAAACGTAGTAGAATCTCAGTGATACGAAACAGACTGATACGAATTCTTGAAATTCCCCAGCCGAATTCCACAGCGTCCAATTGGCCAAAATTCGGATGTTCCGAACACTTTCCTGTGTCGCAATGGGTGATACAAACTTTGGTACTGAAACCGTTGAGTGACGGCTGAGAGCAGCATGTTGGAAGCTTCAGAAGTACGTGCACGGCCAGCGCACACACTGTCAGAACTGTGGTTATCGTTTGCCACAACCGCTGTGTACAAAACCGTGGTCGCTCTTGACGCGATCATGTTTGGCAACAACGAAACTTTGCTTTTAAGAGTAGGATGCGATAACATAATCGGACCATGTTCGTATCACCTTCCCAATCGCTAGCCTGGCTTCGCTTCTCGGTGGACATTTAAACCGTGCTGCAAGGAAAGCCAAAGTGCGGACACCCTCTGGCTCCTATATTCGTGTATGCGGTGCAACAAATGTAGGGATGGTGGCTGAGCGGCTAAACGCATCGCACCACTGAGCGAGGGGTCGCAGGTTCAGATCCCGAGTCCCACTCGAACTGAAGATCTTTTATTATTTCTTTAGTTGCATCTACCTCAAATTTTCGCTCATGGACAATGCTGATTTTTCGCTCACAGCCAACGGTGCCGTTGCCGACACAAACACCAGAATTTCTGCAAAACGAGCTTTTCAACGCTATCACGTTAAAATGTGTACTTGAATCGACCATGACAGAGCTTGTCCAGCAGTACCTGACAATGGACCGCTGCGGCCGTGTTGTTGTGTCGGGAGGGGCCTGACAACAGACCACAAAGGGTTAAATCAAGTGGTAAGCCTCCTTCCCTGGCATTCTAGCCAAAATTGGAGATGGCAGAGCACTCGCATCAGAGGAAGTGAAACATTTTGCAACAAATAGAGGATAACAGGTTCGCTGTAAAACGAATCCTTGAATAAGCGCAGAATGTGCTTTCACATCGTGACAAGGCCAGAAGGTTTGCTTGTGTGATTCGGCATGTTGCCTTTTTTGTTGAATGTGAGTGGTTTATCCCGGTGACACTCTTCACAAGTGACACAAGTGAGCTATCTTTCACCATTTTTCTAAAACGTTCTTATTGACCTCTTTCTTCAGAGGCTGACTGCTGAAATAGCGAAGAACGAGGCGAGCTCCTACACCTCGGAGAATGCTGCGGGTAAGCTATTTATTAGGGATGGGCGAATATTCGGGCATTTTGAATATTCGAACGAATACTAAAGTATTAGAATTCGCTTCGATACGGATTTAGATTATTCGAAATTTTGAAGTATTCGAAATGAACGAATATATGTATATATTTCACCGCACATAACTCCCTGTAAAGATGGTTTCACTGCAGCTTCTGATTGCTGTGCCGTGAAACCACCCATCCAGGGGAAATGTGCACTGCCACGAAGCCACACTTCAAGGTTAAATGTACATATATATATATTTTTTTTTAAGTTTAAAAGTGTGTTATATGGGCTTATATGCGCTAAGTCTAGTAATTTTTAAATTGTAGCGTATTGTACCACTTACAACTTGCACCCTACTGCTATTCAAATTTTTTGTACTATTCGAGGTTTCTTCCGCTTCATTTCAAATCAAAAAAGTTACATTCACTCATACTTAGTTCCAATTCTTAAAAATATTGTGCAAGGGTCATGATGAAAATGCTAATTTTTCTTAATAATATGTGGTGAGTAGTATTCGAACTATTCGGTTCGAAATAATTCGACCAAATCACTATTCGCTTCGGATTCGCTTCGAACCTCAAATTTACTATTCGTCCATCCTTACTATTTATGTACTTGAATGCAGAATGACCTGTTTTCCTATTCACCAAATTAAAAGGTATTGCAGGGACGATAAAAGAGGGATCTTGTGTGCTTGCCATACGTAGCGCTGCAACTCGCATCGCATTAAAAAAATTGGTAATAAAAACATTTGCATGCTCTCAGAAATTGATGTCGTGGCTGTTAATATTCGAGGCTTGTTGATTCATAGGACGGGGTTGTCATAGAACACAGCTGCTTGTTGAGAACATTGCATCTTCCCTCATTCTATGTGGCCTCTCAATCCAAACCTTGATGGATGACCGTCACTTACAGGCAACACGCAAGAAAAGCATTCCCGGCTTATTGAGTTTGGGTTTTGAGTAAAGATTTTTTTTGCCAGGCAGCCTGCATTGTTTGTTGAATTAGAGCAGGAACGGAGAATGACAAATGAGATGTTTATCGTGCGACGTCCCGCTCTTAAAAGCACTGTTAGAGGAGAATGACTGATGTAGTATCTCAGGCTGCAGTAGTATTGCAAGGCTAGTGCAGTAAGCCACTGTTTGGCTAGCGGTGAAGCTAACTTTTGGTGTTCTGCCTGATTTTTGCACACGGACAATAAATCACTGAAGAAGCTCACGCGAGGCTTTTTTTATTTTTCATCGCATATTGTCACACTCTGTGCAATTTACTTACACTCAAACCTCGATACAACGAACACGGATATAACGAATTATCGGTTATAACAAAGTAAATGAATTGCCTTGGTAATAGCTGTAGTGGTTTGAATGTACGCTTATAACAAATTTTCGGACATAGCGAAGTTATTTCGGTGTCAAATGCGACTTTGTAATAACGAGGTTTCAGTGTATCGCAAAAGGGTAGTAGCTTACCATTTCAAGACCTGTCCTGAAAGTGTAGACTAATCTGTGGCAACAGGGAAGCCATCAGCAGTCGTCGTTACCACAGGACCATTATCAGCCAAGTAGAGACTAAGCTCACGGCTGGCACAGACTGTAGCTTGGTGAGATTTTGTGTGACTAGCACGAGAGATGTTGCCATCTGCAGTCGGATGTGTCGTTGGAACTGTGCAAAGAATGGCGTTGCTCATAGGTGCCAGCACGTCCAGTGGTATTTGCGCAGAAGTCTCGCGAAAGTGACTGTATTCCTAGCAGTTATCATTAAAAATACTACTGCATTTTTAATGAAAACCTCACGTGCTCGAAATGATGCAGTCAGTGACAGTGCTAGTGCTATTGGTGTATTTGCAGTGCACCCTAGTTTCTGACTTTTAGGTAAAACACAAGGGTTCTTAGGTGGGCTAGTTGGTTCATGAACATTGTGACAGAACAGCGCAAAAGACGGGACACTGAAACACACAGGACACAGCGCTGTCTATCAACTTGTTGATAGACAGCGTTGTTATGACAGTTCTGTCATAATATTTAGGTAAAAGTTGTGTAAGCACTGAATGTTCATTTTGTTGGACGAAAGAAAAAAAATGAAAAGTAGATGTTTCTTTGGGTTTCGCACCACTGGCATATTGTTTACACTCTAACCTCGATATAACGAACACGGATATAACGAATTATCGGTTATAACGAAGTAAATGAAGAATAGTCTTGTCAGAAATACAGTGTTAAAAATAAGCGTTTATAACGAATTTTCGGATTAACGAAGTTATTTTTGTGGCAAGTGTGACTGTTATAACGAGGTTTGAGTGTATGTCCATCGCGTTTCTCCTTGTTGCCAACGAGTAGAACAGCCGGGCAGCACAGCCGAGTGTGCTGGTCCGAGTCGGACGGTGGAGCCGGACTCGCCCCCAATCGGATCTCCTGCCTGCGAGCCCCCAGCGACAGCAGAGCACCTCCCTCGGGGCCACAGCTGCCAGCAGCAGCAGTGGCAGCCTGGAGCAGCAGATTGCAGCCAACCTGGCCGCATCTGTGGACACGCTCACAGCAGAGCTTTTGCAGTCTGGCCCACAGAAAGGTTAGTAATTTAGTTGACATGGACAGTCGTGCCCAATATGAGTTGCAATCAAGGAGGTTTAAAAAAAACTTCTGGAGTGGAGGTCCTCTATACGCGCCCACGCGAGCGGGTGAAGCCTGGGAAACCGGTTGGCAGCCATTTTGCTCCGGGCAAGAGGCAGCGCAGCTTGAGCGCGGACAGCGTAATTGTGAGCTTCCGTGGGGGCGTTTCAGCGTGAGAACTGGATAGTTAGTGTCACTTATTTGGGCGATTTTTTTTTTTGTTGTCCTGCAGGATTGAAGAAGGCAGTTTTTTCCACCATAATACATGGGCTGAAGCGTGCCTGATAACACGTAGAATTCGCTTCCAGCATTGCCGAAATGAAGCACATGGAGGAGTTAATAAGTGGTACATAAAATTTTATTCACCCCCGGCTTTTACACAAAAGAAAAAAGAAGAATATACAATGTGGTTTATACGTGAATCGATAAAAGCAACAAATCCAAAATAACTTCAAAATGCATCATAATGCACACAATCACGAAACTAACCTATGAAGCACGCGTCCTTAAAAACCAAACACAGCAAAAGAAAAGATACAAAAGCAAACTAGTTGACCTGTTTGCTGCTGCTCTGGTTTACGCATAATGCAGACAATCACGAAACTAACCATATGAAACTCGCACCCTTAAAAAGTAAGCACAGCAAAAGAAGAGATACGAAAGCAGATTAATTGACTAGCTTGCTGCAGCTCTTGTTTACACTCGTCTATAATTTTTTTCAAAATAACAGTCCTTAATTGTCAGCCGTGTTCTTACTCCGCTCTGGGAGTTTTAAATGCGAGGCATTTCTTAGCGAACCTTTGGCACATTCAGCGTTTTCATCTACGAATCTATCTGCCTAGCCACCTACGCCGATGTGCTCTCATGATCGCCTCCTTTACTTGGTGCAGATCAAAATCGGCATGGGAGGGTAAGAGGATTGGACGGATATGGCTGTCATATCATGACATGAATAACGGGAAAATTCTGTCGCGTAGGTCGTCAAACCCTTTCCTCCAGACACGTGTGGCACATAGCCGTTTACCACTGGCCGTGGTGTACGGGTATGCGCCACATGTGATTGACAGTTTATATCTACCCAGGAACCGCGAGAACAGACATTGGTACTTTAAATGCGAGAGCGTTAAGAAAAACCGACATCGGCAGCGTTGACCCGACGAATGGAAAGAATAAATATTAAGATCACAGCAGGAATCTAACCCAAGCATTCTGCGTGGCAATCAAGTATTCTACCACAAAGGTACGTCGGGTATACAGACTGGTTTGTAAAAACAGCCTATGCAGGCGTAATGTCTGTGCAACGTCAAGTGTGGTTGTGGTGCTGGCTATCTAATTTTGCAAGAAAGCAATGCACAGTACGTATGTACTCCTACGACACAGGCGTCAGATTAACGTCTGCGGTTCCAGTGTTGGCTCCGCTTTTATAGCAGTGTAATAAACATTACATTTATATTCCTATGTTTCAGCACGCTATATTGAAGCATTGCTCGACCCAGAGGAATACATTAACGAAAGTTACGTATGATATCCACATGGTTGCACCATAATGTGCACTTAGTTTCGATAATACTGACGTGTGTGTTCTAACGTGAGGGCTGACGTTACGTTGCACCTCAAAGTTACCGTTTAAACGCCAGTGTTGATGTGCCTGGTAAGTCCACGATGTGCACACAGCTACTACACTTACAAAAACACGTTGATCCACCTCGTAACGTTGGGTCAAAGTCATAAAATACAGCATAGCAGTACTCGCTGACTGCTTCGCATGAAACAGATTCCCACAACGCGTGGGATCTGCCGAATTTTCTTCCGGTTGATTTCTTTTGAAATGTGGTGAAGCCTGATTTTACAGCGAAAGCTTTTATCAAATCACAACAGCTGGATGGTTGTCCGCTGCCGCCGCCGGTGTCCGTAACTACTATCGTGCGAAATAAGAAAAATGAAATAAATAAAAACAAACAGGCTCATATGGGATTTACAACACTTTACACGTGATAGGCAAAGATGCCATTTCCTCAGCCTCTCCTCTTCTTTCAACTTCTGTGGAAGCCCAACTGATGTGGCCGACAAGGGTGTGCTCCCTTCAAGTCCGGAGTTCCAAATCTGCCTCGTAGACATCAATATATAATAACATCTGAAATTTTGGATGGTAAAAAGCTTCGGCGTCCAATTTTTCGGAATTCCTGCCCAAATTTTAGGTCCGAAACAGCATTAATTGAGCCCCCACCTCTGCCACATCTTTCATCCCCATGTTGGAACCAGCGTTTTCTTGAGTTAATACAGTTGAGACCGTAGCGGAGCTTGAAAGGCAGCTTTGCCGCAATGCAAGGTTGTGATGAGGTGAAGCATAATAAAAATCTAGGGACCATTTCTAATCGGACGTTGACTGTGTCTTGGCTATGTTCGGCCGTAACGGAGCTTGAAAGGCAGCTTTGCCGCTATACGAGAGTGTAATGAGGTGAAGCATATTAAAAATCTGAAGGGGGCACTTTCAGTCGGACGTTGACTGTATTTGTTTTTGGGAAGTTTCAATAGTGTGAATAGTAAAATTCCAGTGCGAATCGAATCGAATAGCAAACACTATTCGAAAAATATTCGAAATTTCGAATATTCGCACACCCCTAGTTATTTTATTTCGAGGGCAAAAAGTGTACAAAGGCTCAATGGGATGTTCTTTGCAACATCAACAGCACTATGACGCGTTCAGCGGGCCCCCTAGGCCGCGCCCCAGGCATTGAATGACGATGCGCTAGTAACAATAACGTCAACAGTCTGTGTTGTCATCCTGGTACCGACTGGCGGCGATGCCTGGCAGCACTGTCACTTGGGTTGTCTGGGTTCATTGTACTCGGATACTGTGTATTTGCCGCACTGCCTCAAATGATTTGTCGTGTGCTCGTCAGCATGTGATAATGCGGAGGGACGATTTCAACAGCATTACGTGCCAGCATGTTGTGAAACATTTGTGCGCGACTTACACCAGTGGCGTTTCAAGTACCACAAGAAGGGATGTATTTGTCATGGAGAGCTCCAAAGGTTGGTTATAAAAGCTTCCAGCAAGAACTGCGCATGCAATTCACGTCTCTGCACGCGTCTCTGCGATTCATTGAACGTTGGCCTTGAACATCCAAAGACTGTGCTGTTCTTCGGAGTTTGATGGTGACACAGGTGAGACGCGCGAGCACGGACACCTGGCTGGGGATGAGACGCGCGGAGCGTCGATAGCGTGTGTGTGTGGGGGAGGCGGGGAGGGGGGGGGGGGAGGGGTGAATGGGTGAGTGAGCCCAGTGTAATGGAAGAATCGGCAGACGCGAATGGAATTCCAAGTAGTGTGGGCGTATTTCACCTTTAAGACGACCGACCATTTGTGTTGAATAAATTGTTTGTGTTTGCTAACCACCGGACTGCTTATTTTTGTGGACAGAATAAGAGCACCTGTCCTGTCCGCAACATTTTTTTCTGTTTTGTGTTCTCACCAGCCAGCATGGCCCGAGCGTGCGTCTCGAGGTGCCTCCTCGTTGCTGCTCGGACCAGCGTCGATTTCAGAATCGCTGCTTTGCAGAGGATTGAAGTGAAAATGATTCACGACATCACAAATCGCAGCAATTCCCAATTCTTCAGTGTTTTCTTCATCACTTGTAGACACTGATGACGATGGTGGTGACGAAGACAGGACTACACGTGCACGCATAGCAGACTGCTCTCAGTCGGCCTAGCAGTCAGTTGAAACTCGTGTCACTGTTTTGTGTGGCCACATGATCAGATGGGGCCCTTTTGGGACGTGACCATGTGAAGTGACCGTGTGGCAGCGCTGCAAATTGGTGGGCTTGGCACCCATTTTGAATTGCGCTCCATACTAGTCATACTGATCAACATTACAGATATTCATTTGTCCTTTCGTTGCGTTATCAGTAAGGAATCGTTACTAGGGGGTCAATAACCACACGTGGACGTAGAAAACGCAACATGCGTAAAGTTGATGTCACTACTTGTTCATAAAGGCACTGCACTTTTTTGCATTGAGAAATAGATTGACGCATGTTGTCGTCATCGTCGTATGCTGTCAGCCTGTTGTATGTCTACACCAAGATAAATGCCTGTTCCAGCCAGACTTTTTCAACCATGCAAGTTGCATAACTCCCCATAGGCTCCATGTATCCAAATCCGGACATGCCTTTGGCCAAAATTGTGGTGGCCTGCTGGTTGTGGCGCCATCTGTAGGTGTTAAAACGAGCTAATGGATGGCATTTTTGTGTGCTCTGCGTTGCAAAGGGTCGCAAGCGAGCAGTGTGTTTAGTTTGTGGCTTGCACGTTGCAGATGATACTGTGGCACTGTGGCCATTAAACTCTCCGACCTCTCTGTAAAGTACTTGTTCTCATAATTGCCACAGTAACTTGTGCAATGACAGCGAAGACTGCAGTGATGTGGTGTGTTTTCTGCTGTTGCTCTCGGATGGCACGTCAGTTTACTGTCTAAATTTGTCTATAGGGATGTGTAGGTTTCAGAACAGTTTCACAACTCGTATGATTGAAGAATTCTGCTTCCAGCAAAGTCTCACCACCCCATGATGTGCTAGCTGATGCCACCTTGTCCTGGAAGATTTTTTAATTTTGCCATTTCACCCAATCCCATATGTGCATGAATTTCCAGTACTGAAGAAGTCTTGTCTAGCTGGCATTCTCTTACACGCTCAACAGAGTGTGTGACAAATGATATAAAAGGTAACAGCTGGATCATAACTGTGATGCGATCGTTAATGGCTCGCTGCTGAAGTGTTGAGACGTGATTGTTTCTGATCGCTTTGCAGACGTCTCTTGCCGTTCCAAATCGGTGTGTAGCAGGCAACGGTGGGCATCGCGTGGCCTCGGAGACTCGTGCGATGCCGACTCTTCGGGCACCGAGAGCAGCGAGGTGGGCCTTGTATTGGCATTGACACTGCTACCTCGCATGTGCACTTTTACCACTAGTGTACCTCAGCAGTTACTTTTGCTTATTAGACATCTCTGTGGCTACTCTTGCTTGCATTTAGTCAAATAGTCCCCGTGAGCAGATGTGGCAACTGCAATCTGTGTACCTGAATGGATGCAGCTTTGTATTGTTGAGCTTGTGGGGCTTATCATTGCTGTTAACATTTTCTCATATGGGGAGGGCAGGGTACTGAAATGACTGGAAAATAAAAAGGTAAAGGAAGGAAAGAGAAACAGCCATTATTGAACTGCTGGCGAACTGCTTAATTAAAACTATTATCTTTTTCAAAAAGGCTGAAATGTCTTAGCCTTGGACAGCCTTCTGGAAAACAGGCTTGCGAGGCAGGCTAATGGCTACACACCTGCTATACAGAATCGCGCAATAGCTAGCGGCTGACTAGGTTCTACTGCCCTTGTAGTTAGGCAACCTCATCTGATTGGCTGACAAGCTCACGTTAACGGCGCCCTCCCTAAGCTTTCCCACCATGTTCATGCTGTTTGAGATTCCCATCACCTTTACAAAACGCATTTTACGTGCTTGGTAATCTAAGTCGAGCTTTATTATAGGCCTTACATACATGCGGTCTTACGGTATTGCATCCAATAAGTTTTCACGTAAGCTTGCTAGGCATTTACGGTAGTCGCAGGCTGATTTTATGTGGCGTGAAACTGTTTTTCACATGTGCAGTTGTTATTCAAGCCCTTGCTCGTGATCTCACACCCAGCCTCCGATGGAGGTTGTGGATACCAACATGTAAGGGACGAAGTTCTTGCGGTGGTGTGCCAGTGCTGCTTGCTAGGCCTATTCAACAAGGATTTGTTGGGAGGCGATGACCAAAGTTGCTTTTTTTGCACCGAGATGGCAGGACTGTGCTTGCAGCAGCCATATAACACGTGGAAAGATAAAGGATCAGTCACCTCAACAGTTCAACGTACGGTATGACAGCCTGAATTGCAGTAACGTCGTTCAGAACTTCCATGTTTTTGTGACATTAGGCAAGGGCAGCAGTCTGTGAAAAGCTCGATAACCTATGCAGCATCTGATATATAAGTTGTGTCCACACTTTTATGTAACAAATTACATGTAATTGTCTGTAATCGAACATGTCTCACAGCAGTTTTGTTATCGATCGTTTGACCAACCAAGATTCTGAAGTGATGGCAACAATGTGCGAAGTGATAACAAGTGACTATAACGAGGTGGGAAGGCCTGCAGAGGATAGAATAAAATAGGCTGTTCTGCTCATTGTGAAGGAAAAAAAACAGCACTACAAATGGACGAGGTCTGTTTTCTTCCTTAGTCCTCGTCCATTTGTAGCGCTGTTTTTTCCTTCACAATGATGAATCACCAACTAGCCCAAGTTTCTCTTCTAGTGCTGTTCTGCTCATTCTAGTTGCTGTATTTTTACAGTGGTAATAAAAATTGAGGGGAAAGTAACGTAGATGTAAATAATTACATTGCAGTAATCCCTCGGTTGATTTCATGGGGTAGCGATTAGTAACAGTAATTGGCTACTTTACTGACTGAAGTAATGGCACTAGCAGTTGTAAATGGTTGTTACTTTCTTTTCTGTAACATGTACAAGTCCGTGCACCGCTATACATTGGTCATTGTCGGTGATGCTTCAAGTGAGTCTGCATATTCAAGCAGGTCTCAGAAATCCATCAGTAACTGTACATTGGAAGACCATCACAGGTTCAATAAACCAGACTCTCATTGTGTAGGTATCCTGCCTCAATTTAATTGCTCGGAACTGGTACATCATGAGATTAGAAAAGGTTTTTCACTGACAATATTTGCCCCTTCTCGCAGTGTGCCAGTGAAGGTGAGGTGGATGGCAGGGTCACTAGGCTTCAGGGAGGATCAGGCGTCGGTTCCACCTTGGATGAAAACGACATTGACGAGGAGACCATGTGAGTGGCTGCTGCATTGACTTACTCTGATGTGATGCCTGCCAGCATGCCTCTAAGGATCATCCAAGATAGAAAGAGAGAGAATGGTTAAGGGAATGCTAACCTGAAAAGTATGTGTAAATTATGTTTCTAAGATACAAAAAAAGACAGTTGGCAAGCTTGAAAAGAATGACGTAGCTGCCATGGTGGCCCAGTGGTTAACGGTGCTTAGCTGCTGACTCGAAAGATGCGGATTTGATCCCACCCGCACTTGTCGCTCGCATTTCAGTGAAGGCGAAATGCTAGAGACCAGTGTACTGTGCAACGTCGGTGCACGTTAAAGAACTACAAGTAGTCGAAATTATCCGAAGTCCTCCCCTACAGTGTCTCTCAAAGCCCGAGTCACTTCGCGACGCTGAACCCCTCAAACCAACCCACTAATCTGGAAACATTTCTGTGAGGAAGGGGCAGTTTTGTGTGGGCAAGACTACGTTATTGCATTGCAGTAACAGTGCACACGTATGCACGAGATGTATGACAGATAGTGGTTTATCGCTCTGCTGCCCTGTCAGTTCTGACGAGTAACTACAGCCAAGCCATGTCAGCAGCTTCTGCGAGAAAACACCTTTGTGACCAGAACCATTCCAAGATTACTGACTGTGTTAAACACGCATGCTGGTTAAATTTACAGGTGAACATTGCAGACCCTGTTCATTTAACCGGGCTGGAGAAAAAAAATAGCTGAATTAACTGAATTTCAAATTAATGTAGAGACACGAAAATGATTATCATCATCGTCCTATTTTATGTCCACTGAAGGACGGTGGTTCGTCTCAAAGATAAAATTTACCCTGTCTCGCATGAGCCGACACCATTTTATGCTTGCATCTTGATCTCACTACCTCACCTAACCCTCTGCTGCCCCTGGCGGCGTTTCCCATGCCTTGGTATCCAATCCGTTGCCATCGGTTAACCCAAGCCGTCGCTCCTCCCAGGTCCGGCGATCGAGATGTAGAACATCAGCATGGCTCCCGACACAGTGCCAGTGGCGGAAGCAGTGGTGCCAGTGGCAGCTGCTGTCACTGGTGGAATCTTGGTGCCACGGGCAGCAGTGGATCCGCAGCCGGATCCATGGCCGACCCTAGCCGGGAGGGCTGCTCGTCGGCTGCTGCATCCCGTGAGGAAGACGACGAGTCTGTGCTCTTGCGCCTGCTCGAGCTGCAAGACCGCCGGGGTGTGGCAGCCGCTGCAACGCCGCTGCACCAGTGCCGTTCGAGCTGGAACCGTAAGGGAGCCTCTAAGGGTGAGTGGTTGCTGCTAAGAATAATCAAAGAAATAAAAAAAGAAATGGGGGGGTACGAAGGGCTTGATGTTTAGTTGAGTAGGCATCTCAGCAAAGCCAGCGTACATTGGAACCATGGGAAGCACTGCGAGAGCACGCAGTAAATGGGTGCCTTTGGCAAGGAAAAAACTGTTTGCGACTCATCCGGCATTGTATAGTGGCCATCAAGGCTTCAACCATTGAGTTCACTCACTATAGGTTTCACTGTCGAGGTCAGTCACGTGCATGCTGGCCACACAAGTTCAAGTTTTAGAACGCTTCAGACTGCAAAGACAAACTAGCAACTAGAGCTGTGCGAATAGCAAAATTTTGGATGCGAAGCGAATTCGAATATTGAAGTGCGAGTGCGAATCGAATCAAATATTTTTCTAATATTTCTCGAATATTTCTAGAATATTTTTCGAATACTTCGAAGCGAAATTGCAGAAACAAAAGTTAGAGAGGGTTCTAAGCATATTGTTATGAGATAGCAACATGAAAGTGTTTCTTTTCGCTAGGTTGATGAAGCACTGGCGGGGTCAGGCACGTAGCCAGGATTTTTTTTCGGGGGGGGCCCAAGGCCTAATTGTTCGAAAGAAAGTATTTCCATGGCAAAAATAAAACAAAAGTTGCCCGGGAATATAGAAGGCCGGACGAATTTCGGGGGGGGCCCGGGCCCCCCGGGCCCCCCCCCTCGCCTACGTGCCTGGGCGGGGTGGTGTTTCGTAGTTGTCTTATCAAGAATGAGGCAATGTAGAGGCCGGATTATATTTATGTACATGATTTGGTGCAACCAAAGTGTTGCCGACAACACTTTACATGTGATAGGCAAAGATGCCATTTCCTCAGCCTCTCCTCCTCTTTCAACTTCTGTGGAAGCCCAACTGATGTGGCAGACAAGGGTGTGCTCCCTTCAAGTCCGGAGTTCCAAATCTGCCTTGTAGACGTTGATATATAAGAACATTGGATGCTGAAAAGCTGCGGCTTCTAATTTTTCGGACTTCCCGCCCAAATTTCAGGTTCAAAACAGCATTAATTGAGCCCCAACCTCCGCCACATCTTTCATCTCCATGTTGGAACCAGCGTTTTCTTGAGTTAATACATTTGCGACCGTAGCAGCGCTTGAAAGGCAGCTTTGCCGCAATACCGGGGTGTGATGAGGTGAAGCATATTGAAAATCTAGGGACCACTTCCAAATAACGTTGACTGTCTCTTGGCAAAGTTCGACCGTAGCAGAGCTTGAGACACAGCTTTGCCGCAATACGAGAGTGCAATGAGGTGAAGCATATTAAAAATCTGAAGGGGTCATTTTCAGTTGGACGGTGACTGTATTTGTTTTTGGGAAGTTCGAATAGTAAAATTCCAGTGCGAATCGAATCGAATAGCAAGCACTATTCGAAAAATATTCGAAATTTCGAATATTTGCACACCCCTACTAGCAACACATGACAGACCAAGATCGTTCCATGATCATGTGTGTGTGTGTGTGTGTTCAGGCAAGCGGCGATCTCGAGAGGGTTGTCGGCACCTGCTTCTGCTGTCATTGCTGTCCAAGAGCGGGCACAGCCGGTCAGCCTCGGAGCCGGGGCCTTCGTCATGCGAGAGCCAGGCAGCAGCCCCACTGGTGGAAGACAGCCCCCCGGAGAAGTCGGGTGAGCTTGTGCACTGACCTCCTCTGCTGTTGATGCGGTGTTTTATTATGGGACAGTCATCGATAATTGAAAGACGAACAAGTTAGGGCAATGGTTCGCAAACGGGGATCTGTGGACACCTGGGGGGTCCACGAAGCCATTTCTGGGGGCTTGTGAGAAACCTATCCTTGAAAAATAAAAAAAGAACATGTTTTTTTGAGGCACACTATGTCCAATTGCAGTGGCCACTTCTGATTGTTTTTTTGTATGCTTCACCGCATATCACCTTTGCATTGCGGCGGAGCTGACATGTTTTTCCTTCTTCACGAGATG
The DNA here is from genome assembly GCF_013339695.2 of Rhipicephalus sanguineus. NCBI lineage: Eukaryota > Metazoa > Arthropoda > Arachnida > Ixodida > Ixodidae > Rhipicephalus > Rhipicephalus sanguineus. Next base: position 92,796,209 of record NC_051179.1, read on the forward strand.
GTTGTAAAGCTTTTGTTGCAGTTTTCTACGACACCTGCACACGAGCATACTTTTTCTAGGCTTGCATATTTGAAGAGCAAACACAGCTGGAAACAGGTTTAATGTGGCTCAAGACCGCACAACTCATTGACAAGCTGTTGAGATTGAATTGGCATAGCACTTCAGTTTGACCATTCTTTGCCAGGGCGAAATAAAAGGCACCTATTGCCTTTTATTGTTGTGTTAATTTATGACCCTCCCCCTCTTTTCTCTCACTGCAAGGGGTCCCTCATCACTTCCTCTGGCCCAGAAGGGGTCCCAAGACATCCATGGCTGAGAACCACTGAGTTAGGGGCTAACTAGAATGTGTTCTTTTGTTTTTGTCAGTACATGTCATTTGGCAGCGTGATTTCCATTTCCACTGAAATCCCAGCTTGACATAGACTCACTCTCGAATGTTCGACGTACCGTAACTTTTGTTCAAATGGGTTTAGAACATGCATTCTTAATTTTGTGCATACAGTTCTTATTCAAGATTATTGTGATACAGTCGAGCCCGACTATATCGAACCCGTTTATATCAAATTATCCCGTATATCGAACAATTTCTAAGCACTGTAAATTTACATTGAGAATATATAGCAAAAGTTACTGTTACATCGAATGAAAATAGCAACGACAACCGATATGCTCCATGTGCCTCAAAAGTGCCCCAGCAAGTTGGCTTTCCCTCCCGGTGGCGGGGAAAACTGCCGGCGCCACCCTAGAAAAAGTGGTTTAGACCCGGTTGTGCACGGGCAAACACCCCCCTGCAAGAAATGATCCTGGCCCGCTCGCAGCGCTTACAGCCAATCAGAGGCCATCGTGCTTTCTTCGAGGCGCGGAGGCGGTAGAAGTGAGCGCCATTTTTTCTTTCTTTATGATTGTGTGCCTGCTGCTGCCTGTTTTCCTCGAGTCCTCATTCAGCGTGGTCCGTGCTGGTGGTGTTGCCTGTTGGTGCTCTGTGAACTTTATTGGCGCGCTGTCGTCCTGGCTTGTGCAAAGAGGCAGAATTTGCCGTTCGCCGCGAAACTCGCGAGCTGGCAGAGTTCCCGGGAGCTATCGACGGATCGACATTCGACGAGTTCGTCAGTGCGGACGATGATGTCGCCATCATGGGTGAACTACAAGATGAGGACTACGTTGCAGACGTCGTGCCGACCACAAGCCAAAGCGACAGCAATAAGGAAATTGACGATGGCCCATTGCCTACATCCTCCGAAGTGATTAGTGCACTTGTGTTGGTCCAGTCCTGGATTTTCTGCTGTGTCAACGACTTCGCTGCCTGCGACAGCACGCACGCCTCCACGTTGTCCAACGAGTCGGAGCAGCTGAGGCCGCAACCTTCCACATTCACGCAATAGCGCCGGACCAACGCAAGTGCACTAATCACTTCGGAGGATGTAGGCAATGGGCCATCGTCAATTTCAGTGTTGCTGTCGCTTTGGCTCGTGGTCGGCACGACGTCTGCAACGTAGTCCTCATCTTGTAGCTCACCCATGATGGCGACATCATCGTCCGCACTGACGAACTCGTCGAATGTCGACCCGTCAATAGCTCCCGGGAACTCTGCCAGCTCGCTCCAAACTTCGGCGGAAACACCTGCGGTGTCTTCAGTGCTGTCATCGGAATTTGGGGTGTCATCACCAGGCATGCGGAAGCCGGCATGCCTAAAGCAGTTCTGGATCGTCTCCTTCGTGACATCTGCCCACGATCTACTCAACATAGAAAGAGCTCCGAGCAAGTCGATCTTAAGCTCCCTGCCGACACGAAGGTTCTGCAGCAGCCTCTCCACCAGGCGCTTCCGATAGCCGGCTTTCAGTGCGCTTATAACGCCTTGATCCAGTGGTTGCAGTACAGACGTAGTGTTTGGGGGCAAAAAACACAGCTGGATGTTGCTGAAGGTCGTACTGCAGTGTTGCGATAAACAATTGTCCACGAGCAGGCACACCTTGCGATTTTCGCCTACCAAATCATCATTCCACGACGATAGCCACCTGCCGAAAAGCTCCCCGGTCATCCACGCTTTTGAGTTTGCTCGGTAGGTAACTGGAAGCGACAGCGCATTTCGAAAACACCGCGCTGCCGTGCTTTTCCCGATAACCAGAGGTCGAAGCTTTTTCGATCCGTCTAAATTAGCTGCCAACAGCACGGACACACGAGCTTTGTTTGCCTTGCCGCCGCAAGTCTTGTCGCCACGACACGCAAGTGTCTTGTTTGGCAACATTTGCCAAAATGGAGCGGTTTCATCCGCATTGAAGATATCTTGGGCTTGATATCTTGCTGCGATATCTCGCCAGTTTTCCTCGAGCCATTTGTCTACGCTGTCCAGGTCCGCCGCTCTGCTTTCACTTGTAACAGCTTTGCCAACGATGTCGTGCCGTTCTTTGAACCATTGGAGCCAGCCTGAACCGCCTTGGAAATCGTTCCTGCCAAGCAGGAAAGCAAGGTCCTTGGCTTTCTGCTCGATCATAGGGCCGCACACCGGGATGTTTCGCGACCGAACGTCCACAAACCATTTGTAAACGGCCGCTTCACCATCTTTGTACACAGCAGTGCGCACACGTCGGGTGCCACGGGCACCTGGCCTTTTGTCCGACTTGGCCCTGATGTCTGCCTTGTTCTTCAGGATAGTTCTCAAGGTGCTCCTTGGAATTTTGTACGCGGCGGCGATGTCGGACTTCTTTTCACCGTGCTCGACCCGATTTATGATTTCGAGTTTCGCGGCAAACGGCAAATTCTGCCTCTTTGCACAAGCCATGACGACAGCGCGCCAATAAAGTTCACAGAGCACCAACAGGCAACACCACCAGCACGGACCACGCTGAATGAGGACTCGAGGAAAACAGGCAGCAGCAGGCACACAAGCATAAAGAAAGAAAAAATGGCACTCACTTCTACCGCCTCCGCGCCTCGGAGAAAGCACGACAGCCTCTGATTGGCTGTAAGCGCTGCGAGCAGGCCAGGATCATTTTGTGCAGAGGGGTGTTCGGCCGTGCACAGCCGGGTCTAAACCACTTTTTCTAGGGTAGCGCCGGCAGTTTTCCCCGCCACCGCGAGGGAAAGCCAACTTGCTGGGGCACTTTTGAGGCACATGGAGTTTGATATATCGGTTGTCGTTGCTATTTTCATTCGATGTAACAGTAACTTTTGCTATATATTCTCAATGTAAATTTACAGTGTTTAGAAATTGTTCTATATACGGAATAATTTGATATAAACGGGTTCGATATAGTCGGGCTCGACTGTATGCTGATTTACTTTGTAACTCTCAGTTTAGGAAAATTTTGCTCCTAAAAAGCACATGGAATGTATGACATTTTAAAAACTACACATTGCACTAGAGAAATAATTTCATATTTGAAATCTTCACGCAAATATACATAAACTCAACGAGTTAGCATCTCAATTGATATAAAACTTAAAAGAAAGTTTCAAGACCTCCCCTAAATGGAGATTCCTATAGTTCCAGTAGTTTGTAGTTCTTAGAGGATAGATTGTGTGGGTTGAGTCGACTCCGAATGCTGTTTGTGATCTTGGGCGAATTCACGAAGCAATGGTAATGGTTCGATGATGACACGGCAATGAATTTGTCATTACACTGACTTATGAAGGAACGGAAGAAGGGGAATCGTTCCACGGGCTTGTTTCTTTGTTAGAAACAACTTCGTCAATCCAGCAGACAACGAAGCCAAAGGAAGCATAGGTGACATCATTTCATTGTTTGTCACTGTGGTGTAGTGATGATGACATAAATGGAAATGAAAAAGGTGTTGGACAAGGAAGCACCTTTGCATCGGTGGGGCATGAACCCACAACCTTCGGCTCTGCATGAGTACTTATCAAGTAGTCATGCTCAGCTGTACTCGGCAGAGACGAAAGTGTTGTGCTCACATGAGTTCTCTGCCAAGCCTAGATGCTAAAACTTCTATTACTACTGTGCACTTCTTGCAGTGGCCACCAACTACTCGTCTGAGCTGGAGCCCATCTCAGAGTTGCTGAACAACAGCCAGGAACTGTTTGCTGTTCCTGACGAGTCGTTTGCCGAGCTACCTCGCGTGACTTCGCCACAACAGCTGCTTGCTTGTGTCAGGTATGCTGAACTACGTATTCCTTTGGGCGTGGAGATAGAGCTACTGTAAACTCTCGGTAAATGGAAATCTCTTAAATGTAGAGCTGTGCGAATAGCAAAATTTTGGGTGCGAAGCGAATTCGAATATTGAAGTGTGAGTGCGAATAGAATATTTTTCAAATATTTCTAGAATATTTTCCGAGTGCTTCGAAGCGAATTGCAGAAAAAAAAAGAGAGGATTCCTAAGCATATTCTTATGAGATAGCAACATGAAAGTGTTTCTTTTCGCTAGGTTGAAGCGCAATATGGAGGCCGAATTGTATTATGTACATGATTTGGTGCAACGAAAGTGTTGCCGACAACACTTTACATGTGGTAGGCAAACATGCCATTTCCTCAGCCTCTTCTCCTCTTTCATCTTCTGTGGAAGCCCTACTGATGTGGCGTTGTGCTCCCTTCAATTCCGGAGTTCCAAATCTGCCTCGTAGACATCGATATATACAGTCAAACCTCGATATATCGAACACGGACATATCGAATTAGTGCCTATATCGAACGGTTCCTATATCACGTGGGAAATCGCATGCATTTTTAATTTTTTATTTCGAACGAAGTTTGACGTATAATGGATATATCGAACTCGGCCACCCCAAACCGCCCGCACTCCGTTGACAGGCGGCGAGCTTTCCCGCAACTCTCGAAAATAGCGGTAGCGCGGTGGGCGTTTACGACTGCTGCACACATCGATGGCGCCGAGTGCGCCACTTGAACGTAGCGGCATACGCACGCCGCAGCCTTGCAGCAATGACGCACTGCACTTGTTGCACCAGCTCCTCCTTGATAGTATCGCCAGGCATCCGTCGCATCGGTCGTTGTTGTGCTCGTGTGTTAGGCCTGCTGCGCGTTGTGGTGTGTGTAGCGATGGCTGCAGACGCGAAGAAACGGACGACCCTGACTTTTGCAGCAAAACTGGAAGCAATCCAGGCTGAAGGCGTGGGATTCGGACCTGGTGCGTCGGGGACGGAAGGTATGCCTTATCGTCGATAACTGCACGGCACACCACACCGATGCCCAGCTGAGCAACGTCGAAGTGGTATTTCTGCCGCCCAACACCACTTCGAAGCTCCAACCGTTGGACCAGGGCATTATCCGCACATTTAAGTCTATCTACAAGCGTCGGCTGATCGACATTTTGCTTGTAAGACTCCGGATGGGCCAAGATCTGAAGATCGATCTTTTGGGCTCAAGGCGTCGTGGGAAAACGTCAAGCAGTCGACGATAGCCAACTGCTTTCGGCATGCGGGCTTCGGTGGACGCACTGACGAAGCATCAGTGGAAGAATCCGAGGAAGCTGAGTTGGCATGCGCAGATGAAGAAAGCGAGCTCGCCGAAACGTGGAGCAAGCTGGAGAGCTTTGTTGGTGCGGAGCCGCAAAGCATGTGCATCGAAGACTTCGTTGGAGGTGACGACAGCACTGGTACAACGGCGGAGCTAACGGATGTAGAGATCGTCGCCGAAGCTACCGCTGAGCAGCCGAATGAAGACGCTGCCGAGGTGGATCCCGCAAGCGCTGATGGTGCCCCGCTCCCGACATCAGCTGAGGTCGTAGCCGCTTTGGCCCTTGCGCGCCGCCACTGCAGCGCGATTGAAGGCACCGGCCTTTCACTTGTGGATCGCCTGGACTATGTTGAGGACGCAGTCGTCAAACACGCCATTGCCAACAAAAAGCAGGCTACTCTTTTTCAGTATTTTAAGCCAACACAATAAATACTTTGTTTGAATCTTCAAGTGAGTATTTACTGCACCACGATTGGTTCGTTGGTTGTTTTCCACAAGTTCTTGACGCATTTTTTACGTGATTTTTTATATCGAATTCTGGATATATCGAACTATTTCGCGATCGCCGTGCCGTTCGATATATCGAGGTTCGACTGTAATAACATCTGAAATTTTGGATGGTAAAAAGCTTCAGCATCCAATTTTTTGGACTTCCTGCCCAAATTTCAGGTCCAAAACAGCATTAATTGAGCCCCCACCTCTGCCACATCTTTCGTCTCCATGTTGGAACCAGCGTTTTCTTTAGGTAATACACTTGCGACCGTAGCGGAGCTTGAAAGGCAGCTTTGCCGCAATACCAGGGTGCAATACCGGGGTGTAATGAGGTGAAGCATATTGAAAATCTAGGGACCACTTCTATTTTCAATCGGACATTGACTGTGTCTTGGCAAAGTTTGGCCGTAACGGAGCTTGAAAGGCAGCTTTGCCGCAATACGAGAGTGTAATGAGGTGAAGCATATTAAAAATCTGAAGGGGGCCCTTGGTATTTGTGCAAGGACATGTGCCTGCGGCACATGTCCTTGCACAAATACTAAGGGAAGGTAAGGACGACTCCTACATACAGACCGTCATATGAATACCAGGCCACTCTGGCATCACGGGTAACCTGCACGCCGACCGAGCAGCTCGAGGCTTCGTACACAACCGAGCGCTCCTTACGTAGACTGCAGCGGACCCGGAGCCAGTTGACCTCCAGTATGCCACAATACTGAATTACCACAGAGGGCGACGCCTACGGTATCCACCACTTCATCAAAAGCTTGCGACGAAGGAGGCCACTGCATGGCGTAGACTCCAAACCGGAACCTACAAAAACCTACACACACTACACCGCATGCACCCCACATCTTACAGGGATGAATGCCCATGGTGCGGGGCCACACCAACCCTGTACCACATTACATGGGAGTGCACACTACATGACCTCGAACACCACAACATGAACACCTCATGTGAGCAATGGGAGGCACTGCTGTCCAGCCCGGCCCTCGACGACCAGATCAGGCTCGTTCAGAGAGCAGAGCGGATGGCAAGAGCCAGCGGAGCCCTGGACTAAGGGCCCCGACCATCAGCAAGGCCCCTACGGGGCAATCCACAGGAGCTTTGCCTGTACATAAATAAAGTTTGTCATCATCATCAGTCAGACGTTGACTGTATTTGTTTTTGGGAAGTTCGAATAGTTCGAATAGTAATATTCCAGTGTGAATCGAATCGAATAGCAAACACTATTAGAAAAATATTCGAAATTTCGAATATTCGCACACCCCTACTTAAATGGAATCGCTGCTTGAATGGTACAGCTGCCTCTTCTATTATGATTGCTTTCATATTTTCTTATATGCATCTCTGTTGATGTCTCAGTAAACGGAACTCCCATTAAACGGAACACATTTTCCTGGTCCCTCCAGGTTCCGTTTAAGGATAGTCTGCTGTACTTGAGGAAAGAAATATGTTAAAGCTATGACAGCAGCTGCGAGGGGTGCCATAATGCATGGCCAGGCAAGGAGGAACTCCACGTTTGATTGCAGCGCAACAGATGTCAAGTCTGGCATGTTCCCACTGCTTACATGCTCTTCCATGACATGCGGATGCCATCCTGTATGTTGTACAGGATGGTATCATTCAGTAATGCGAGTGTCATTCAGTAATGTCAAGATGCAGCAGCGATGAGAAATTATTGGGGATGGGCGAATAGCAAATTTGAGGTTCGAAGCAAATCCGAAGCGAATAGTGACTTGGTCTAATAATTTCGAATCGAATAGTTCGAATAGTATTTACCACATTTTATTAAGAAAAATGAGCATTTTTGTCAAGACCCTTGCACAATATTTTTAAGGATTGGAACTAGGTATGAGTGAATGTCACCTTTTTGGTTTGAAATGAAGTGGAAGCAGCCTTGAATAGTATCAAGATTTGAATAGCAGTAGTGTGCAAGTTATAAGTGGTGCAATACCTTACAATTTAAAAATTGCTGTACTTAGCGCATATAAGCCCATATAACACACTTTTAAACTTAAAAAATATGTACATTTAACCTTGAAGTGTGGCTTCGCGGCAGTGCAGATGTCCCCTGGATGGGTGGTTTCACGGCACAGCAACTCGACGCTGCAGTGAAACCAGCTTTACAGGGGGTTATGTGCGGTCAAATATATACATGTATTCGTTCATTTCGAATTAAGTTTGTATCGAAGCGAATTCGAATGCTTTAATATTCGTTCGAATATTCGAAGCGCCCGAATATTCGCCCATCCCTCGAAATTATTTGTTAGTTATTAGTGAATGCTGCCAAAATTACGTGTCGTGCTGTAGCAGACAGTGTCTATCGATGAAGTCGGTGGAAGGTTTCCCACTGCTGGGCTAGGAAATCGGAAGAAGCAGTGGGTTGAGTTGACCACCACAAAAAGGCACAATTATTTCAGTCCAAAGTTACTAAAACTAAGGTGCAAAGATTTCAGTATTTGCTGTTAATAGTTACCATTGTGTCAGTTTCACATGCCAAAAATGTTCTTTTTTTTTTTCGCTATTTGTTGAGCATCCTTGATAGCACTGTATATTGTTCAAATTGCCACATATGCATTTCTTTACATTTTGCTGGCGACTACTCTCGGCATGAGTCACCATCACCACTTGGATCGCTCACTTGCAATTCTTAAACATTGTGGATATTAGCGAGTTTTTGATATTGATGTGAGCGTTTGTATTCAAATTCCATGTTCAATTCAAGTAGTGTTGTATGATCAGTGCCACCCAGCAATGCTGCTCAGCTGCAATCCAACTACGAACCAAAATTTTATAGCGGCTTAGGCGATGGCTTTCTAGAAGTCAAGGATGGCTGGCAGGTTCACGCTTGTTGTCCCCCATTTCACATTTCCTGGTTCACTCTGATGGGTCTCTGTGCCCTGGCCCTCTCTTTGTAGTGATGTCTTACCAAGACAGTCAAATCCAGAGCCAAAGCAAGCCAAGGACAGGAGGGGATCGCATGGAGATGTCGCTGCTGCTTCAGGAACCGCTCGAGTGTCTACTCAGGGAATAGCTGGTAAGCACCGCACAATGTCTGTTTCTTCACTTCTATTTTTGCTTGGGACCTTCATCATCGAAAGTTATTTTCAGATTGTGGCGCTTTAATGATTCAGGTTCTTAAATGCTGTGTTGATGCGGGTTCATTGGTAAGTACTGAAACTTGAAAGCAGCGCTAGTACAGGACACAGAATAGACGTGATGAGACAGGGAGCCCTGCTTTGTCACTTCTATTCTGTGTGTCATCCGAACGCTGTTTCCAGTTGTCATTCTGGTTCTTGTTTGTAACTCCAGTAGTACATGGCTTAGTGTACTTGTGCAAATGCAAGGCTTTTGCAATTATATGTTGTGAAAGGAAACTTTTTACTAATGTACAATACTGTGGTGTGTGATCCATGCATACATGTAAAATGCTGGGAGAACTGTGCTGCCCCTTAAGTTAGTTTTTTTTTTTTTCTGCAAGTCATCTCCTGAATGAAAGGAGCATTGGCTAAAAGGAGCTCCAGGTGTCTAATCTACCGTTTCAATTGATTCATGGTTTGCCTTTAATAATAATCAAGATGCACCATTTTAACAGTGATCACGAACGGATTTGACGTTCTAGATTTTAAAAATGTTATCTGGATACAAACTTAAATTAATAGCAACTGATACGACTTGCTTGGTGAATGCCTGCAATGAGGGGGACCAAAGTAACCAGAGATATATTTTGCTACAAAATCTGGTGGTTTAAAGGATGCTGAAATTAAAGGCAAATGGGTTTGAGGGATGATCATAAAATAACATTGAGGGATGAGTTGGAAAGCTGTCGCTAAGGTGAGTTATTAATGCGAAAGCATTATTTGCCCCTGTGAAGCGAAAAATCCTGCGAGAGGCATTACCACTTAGGCCCGTATTCACAAACCATCCTTATCTTAACGCTATAAGGCGGCCTTTCGTAAGGAAGGGAAAAGTATAAGGATAAGAAAAGGTCTCACTTCGTTTCGTAAACTCGCCTTATTCGGTTTTAAGGTAGCCTTACGAAAGGCGGCCTTGTCATCATAAGGAACGAGCATGGGAGCGAGGCTATGAACTTTTACTGGCTCATTGTTGGTTTATTAGCAAGAAAAAAAAGCTGTATGCTCCTCAGAACAATAAGAAAAATGCAGGAACGCATACCCGTGCAAGTTTCGGTAAGAACGCGCCTCGTCTTGCCGCGCCGTTTGCTCCTTTTCTTTGTTAACCTTTTACCGTTGTCATAGCAACCGGCGGCTCGCGTAGACGCGCCGGCACATGCGGAGACAGACGCGCCGGTCCACGAAGCGCTGGTTTCTACGAGGGCACCGACCGGCGCGTGAAGTTGCGAGCGGTTTTTTTCTCCGTCTGCCTCCGTGTGTGCGTGTGTGGCTGTTTGCTTGCGTCATACGTATACGCTTGTTATTCAGTGCGACAGAAAGTTGAAAACTGAATTTCACTGAAGATCCAGCGCTTGTAATCAACTTGAAAGCATCGCGTTGTGATAGCGAAAAATTGTGTTAGCACGCGGTGTTAATGAACGACGACACAAGAAAGTGGGAGCAGCTCAAAGCATCAAGAGCGACGTGCGCACCGAGTAGCGGCTACGTGAGTGCAAAAATGGGTAAAAGATATCCCATCCTGCAGTGACCCTGACTGATTTTTTCACACGTTTAATAATGCGGGGCAGTGTGGAAGTCCCCATTCACAATTTGAAAAGTACCTGTGCCGTAGAAACATAGCGCCACCAGCAGATGAAGGAGTGATGACACGGGAAAACCGACGTTGTTGGGGCTCGTTTCAGTGGCAAGTTCGCAAACATGAAGTGCTCGCTTCGAGAAGCGGAATCTGCTCAGCAACACACCGTCGCTGAACTCTTCCATGGAATTTTGACGGTTCCCAAGCACTCGCAGCGTTAATTGCACATATGGACGCCGGTAGCGTACGTCGCATTTTGTTTAATGATTTTGTAAAGTTTCTTGCGTAATCAGCCGTAGTGCACCGCATAAGTGGCGCCTTAAAGTGCCTGCCGGGCTACCTTATCGAACGCCTCCTTTTCACGGCGATAAGGTTAAGGAAAGGCTGGATTGCGGCATAAGGTTTGTTTATGAAACGCGTTAAGGTGCCGAAAAGGTAAGGAGGGCAAAAGATAAAAGATAAGGTCGGTTTGTGAATACGGGCATTAATGCCAAGGAACCTCACATGACCAACTGATGACATCACGTAATGATTTTCAAAATGATGTCATCACGTAACAGTGATCACATCACAATTTTATTATGTAAGTCCATCCAAAGTACCCAATTGAGTACCACGGGACTTGGAAGGTTACCGGATGAATGCGGCAAAATGTTCGCATAGCCATGTGGGTCACCATTCAGGCCAGTGCATTGACTGCTCGTGAAAATGAAAACGCAGGCTGGCTTGCCACCCAGGACGGCCGTGGATCTCCGTCCGCCTTCGTTGCTTCGTCGTCGGGACACCCGTCCAGCACGGCCCGTTCGCTGCCGGCTTCGCCGTCTCTTCACGGAGCTGCTGCCACGGCGGCAGCGACAGCTGTGGGAGTGGTGGCGGCGGCCGTGACCGGCGGCGGGAAGAGCCACGAAGGTGGCGCCAGCCGCACGACGACTTCCAAGCCTCACCACGACAGCACCCCCCAGTGAAAACATTCCACTTGTTCCGGCACTCGCGTGTCAAAGCGTCACGCTTGCTGCCGTCGAGCCTGTTTGTTGCGCTAATTCGTTTTCTTTTCTGTCACACCCGGTGTCGCGACATGCTCTCGTGAAACGGCAGAATTGGCCACTAGCGAATCAACGGATAAATGTGTAGTGTGAGTGACCGGCCACCCAATGCCTGCAATCACTCTGAGGTAATACTAGGTCACTCTGTACGCAGGCTGTCGAACTTTCAGCTGCGTGCAATGCTCGTGAACGAGATGTTGAGAGTCTGATGTACCACGGATACATTGTGCTCAGGCCAGAATGACGTAAGGAACTGCCGTCGTTTTGACGCAAATAACAATTCATCTACTCGATCGAATGCTTGAACTGCACGCTGACCCTGCAAATCCACATTTGCTCGGAGAAAAACTTGATGTTCCACATTGGACCTCGGTGACTGTCGCATGTGGCGTGCATAAGTACGACGCGTTATAAGAATTACGGTTGAATCTGCACTTCGATGATGGAGTGAAGTAGACAGATCCATTACGGAGCCAAACCGATCCAATATACGAACAGTGGGAAATGTTCAACCACTCTGAATCGGCCATTATGCGACCGATTCTCCTTTGCAAAGTGACGAGACATGCGTCCAGTCAACTGGTTTAATTTGCTGTATGTTAATTGAACTTCTACGTTGAGTTACAATTGCATTTTTTTTTCTTCCCCCGAGCATTAAGCTGATATGTGACAGGCTAGCCATTACGCAATGCCAGTGCCACATAATGAGGACAAAAAGCTGATGTTGCTTCACAGGGACATTGAAGGTTACATTGACTTCACCATAGAGGGCTTATTGGTAACAGCCATCACGTGATTTGCTGCTGTAACCAGGCAGCTTCGATGCGTTATGATCCAGCCTCTCCGGCTGGCGTGACTTGTTATTCAGATTAGAACAGTAAGGAAGTGTGCGATTGACGGAACACAAGAAGACACGCAAGGACAAGCGCAGTCCTGTGCACAGCAGATAAAGCAAGCAAGTGAATCTTGTGTCCGGGATGAACAGTTGGAATGGAATCCAGTGAAATACACTCAAACCTCGATATAACGAATTATCGGTTATAACGAAGTAAACGAAGAATAGCCTTGGTAATGCACACAGTGGTTCGAATATACGTTTATAACGAATTTTCGGATATAACGAAGTTATTTTCGTGTCAAATGTGACTGTTATAATGAGGTTTAAGTGTAGGTGCGTTTATGAATGTGTGCATAAAGCATTATCGTTTTTTGGATGACTCAACTGCCTATGTTTTTCATAGTAGCCTGGATTTCACAATGTTGCCTTTGTTCATTTGTGTGTGTATGTTTGTTTTGGTGGGCTGTCTCAGTAGCACAGTGGATGGATCACCAACTGCTTAGAGAAAAGCCAAAGCAATTGAGAGGCAGCTCGTGGGTTGCCTTTGTTTTTTTTTTTCTTGCATGTACGTCCCTGTTTGTTTTGTTCATACGTTTCAGTTTGTGTTCCAGTCATTACCATAATAACGTAAAAATATACATTCCTTGGCTAAAATACTGCCAGATTATGTGTTTGTTTTACGTTGCAACGCTACGTTTAAGTATAGTTTACGGAGAGCTGTCAATAATTGTACTATAGATTAAATAAGACATCCTTGTCTTTACTTCTGAGCATCCTGTGAGCTTGTCTGGTGTGCTTTTTTCTATGAGCAGAAGAAAGCTTTGCAGGATTGTTTGGGGTATGCCATCTCTGCATGCTTTTGTTGCTTGATGAAATACGAGCAGAACATGATTGGAGCACTTTTGAATGTTGGCAAACTATCGGAGGCTTTCTTGCGAGGAACTGCCGGGTTTAAAGGAGCCTCTGGCAGTCATGTTTTCCTGTAGCTGTGGTTTACTGGATGTGTGTGTGAATAACAGGTGCTTGTGTAACGAGAGCTCAAAAACAGTGTCGTGTGATGCAAATGCTTGTGCTACTGCCGCAAGATAGAACTGAAAAGGGATGTCAAATGTAGTGCCAACTACTGCCATCTAGAATCTAGGCGGTCACACTGGTGTCGGTTGCCATCGTTGACAACTGGTTTACAATCAGTGCGTCCGACGCTCAAAGTTTGATACAGCTGCCTCGAGCGTTTTGAGAGTGGATGTTGGAGTACCAGCAAGTAATTTTTGCGACACGTGAGAAAATTGCGTACAGCCATATTTTTGGAAGTGTGAAAGGTGTCTATTTCAACATCATTGGAATGTATACAAGCATGTTAGTCACGCATTTGCATGCTGTGTTGCATAACTGTTAAAAATAACTGGCTGGTGCAGTGAAAGGCTTACTAAGGTATTTTGTGAAGCCCAAGAATGAGCTAGGTTGTAGTGCTTCTGTGAACACGCTGATGTGGCTTTGGTAGCTAGCTGCAAAAAAGAAAAAACCCAAAAGACATAAAAGAATTTTGTTTTCCAGTGGGGCACAGTTCTTGTAGCTAACTTACCATGTTTTTCTTTTGCATTCTAAGTTGCACTTGAACGCAAACATTGACAGTTAACATTAGGAACAAACTGAACGATTCCCAAGAAGTCATTCTAAATGTTTGCAAAGAAGCTACTATTCCACCACCTTTATCAAAAGCAGTCACTGTTTGCTACTGACTGCTGTGTAGATCTTTGTCAGGAAGTAAGTTTCAGTGTGTCTTCACTTACTGTGTGCATTGCAGAGTAAAACGCACACTTCAGTATTCACTGTGGATGTAGTGAGAGTTGGGATGTATGTATATTAACACTGGATTGATGAGCCAGGTTACATCAACGTAACTATTTTCCTGGTTGCTTCGCATTAATAATGCCATTAGCTTTTGCTTAAGACAACACTTAGCACATCTCTGTGCACTTACTACGACACTTACATCCACAGCTATTTGGCTGCAGGGACACTATAGGAAAAATGTGCAATATCCTGGATGTGATAACCCCTCCTTTCTTAAGGCACTTGTGAATATTTCCGAGTATTCAAAATGCTGAAGAATGACAAGCAGTGATGGATAACTCCACTTTAACACTCGGGGCGTTCACAATATACAATGCCACGGCAGTTATGCAAGGATAGGCTGAGTATATTATGTATCTTGTAATGTCCTGGCAGTGTCCTTTTTACAGAAAGTAAATAGCTGCAGCTTGCCTTTTGGGAGGCCATTGCTTCAAGCTACTGCAGAGATGGAACATTTTAGGCACAGTTTGCAGAGATGGTATCTCAGCTGTACAGCGATAGCTGCCAGTATTGCAGACTGTGCTTTAAAACATGATGGGTAAAGCTATGCTTCGAGTGAGCATCTCTGTAATGCATTTGTGAAGGCTGGTCAGCAAATGAGTGTTGGGAGGAACCATCGTTGTGGCCATGTCTTGCACATAGGACACCCAATTGACTGGTTGCTATTAGTTGCCAGATGAACTCTGGTGTCCACCTTGTTGTGGCAAACCTTGGCATTGATCTGTCATTTCCATTCTCTCGCCGCTCCAAGCCCATGTAACCTTCGTGGCCTTTCTTGCAAGCCATCTAGACAGGAAGAACTATAATTCACCATTGTTGTATGCACTCGTTTAGGGTTTGTCCCCTTCCCACCTTTGGCAACATTTAGCACCTTGTAGATAGAGCCTGCAGCTGCTTCCTTGAAGTTTATGTGCACTCGGTTCTCGTTAATGTCTCGTCCAATCGAATTTTGTTTCTTTGTAGACAGGTGTGCATGTAGATTGATGTCTGGGCTCTAGAGCTCCTATAATAGACTAGATTGTGGTAGCTCGAACTTTATTCAATCTTTAACACATTCCTTTCAAGTTTAGTTGGGATTTGTTGCAATGATAGTTACGGCCTCAAGGCTCAAGTCATGGTTTTACGCAACAGAAAGGCAACAGTTCTACGTTAGGTAGGACCACAAGTGCAGCTGTAGATTAATTTCTGTAGTCATTGTAATGAAGGAAGCTACCTCTGGATTGAGTTCCATTCGCAGGTGCAGATTTTTGGCAAGTTCATGTGGCATCCCAAGGTGCAACAGTAAACGTGGCACGCGTGATAGATGGCAGCACTAACAGTTGTTATTTATTGTAATACTGTTTGGTGTGCCTATATTCGAAAGGCACACAGAACATGTGATGATAGCACGCGTTTAACCTGTAGGCGATTTTATAATAAATGACAGTTGTCAGTGGTGCCTTTCTCACTGGCTTTGTTTATCAGTGTCAACTCATATAAGGAGCAAGGTCTTGACTGCTTTCGAGGGTTCCATGCTGTTTTTTTTTGCCATTCCTGGGCCTGTGAGGCGTTCATATTGTGAAACCTGTGTTGTTGTATGATACGCTGAATGTTAACTTAGTCTGTTAAGTTGTGTGCTTGGTAAGATTGTTTAGTGTGTTCATAGATTACCGTATCTGTTGTCGTCCCAGTCTCGGCTGTATACGTTTCGTACCTGTATCCACCAAGCAACATTCCGGCTTGTGCTTTATGGCACATGATTTCTGTAGTGTTTGTGTGCGTTTTCATTTCATTAGCTCCTGCAGTGCAGAGTAGTTCATTTTTGTTCAACATTTTATGTATTTATTTCGCAGTAATAGTATCAATAAATATTGTTGGTCCCACGTGCCTGGCCGTGTGAACAGTGATTTCTAGATGTGAAACGGCAACTTGTTAAGGCCGACGGGAAAGAGCTTGACGCCTCTGTCTTCGATCCTGAAATGCATCTGCTTGGTTGTCGGCAGCTGTGTGTTACTTGTTCTTGTCACCGAAATCTGCATCAGAAAGAAGACTGTTAGCTGCATAAACGCTCTTAAAAGCACAAACTAGCTCTCGGCATACTTGACAGAGCAAAATTGAGTTGGGCCCACTGTTAATTACAACATCGTAACCTGCCGTGGTGGTCTAGTGGTTACGGTGCTCGACTGCTGACCTGCAGGTCACGGGGTCGAATCCTGGCCGTGGCAGTCACATTTTCGATGGAGGTGAAAATGCTTGATGCCCATGTGCTTAAATTTAGATGCACGTTAAAGAACCCCAGGTGGTCGAAATTTCCAGAGCCCTCCACTACGGCGTCTCTCGTAATTATATTGTTGCGAATATATTTATAACTTATTTACAGCGTAGGATGGTCCAGCAGTCAAGATGGCGGTTGTTACTTCCAGCACACCGACACGTCGTCTGCCTCTTCTTCGCACACCTCACCATAGTCATAGCTGCAACCCCGCTACATCGACCTCCGGCGGCGAAAGCGCCGACTCGGCGCCTGTTAGCAGGTGGTGGGCGAAAGGTACGGCTTCAGGCGAGCGACGTGGACGACGTTTGAAGACGTAGAGGGCGCCGTAGGGTCCAGAGGGGCGATGTCATAGGTAACCTCAGTCACCTGGCGTAGCACACGGTAGGGGCCAGGAGTATTTGGGCAGAAGTTTTTCGGCCAGGCCAACATGCCGAGACGGAGACCACAGGAGAACGAGGTCACCCGGATTGAAGCGAACGTTCCGGTGGCAACTGTCGTATCTATGTTTCTGGCTGAGTTGAGAGTCCGAAAGGCGTCGATGGGCGATCTGACGGGCCTTTTCGGCTGTGCTGATAGCGTGGCGAGCATATTCGGTGGAGATGTGGTCAGGGATGGGTACGAGCGTGTCGAACGGCAAGGTCGGTTCTCTTCCATACAAAAGGTAAAAGGGAGAATATCCAGCAGTGTCATGGCGCGAGCTGTCGTAAGCGAAAGTGACAAAGGGTAGAGCAATGTCCCAGTCGCGATGATCAGCCGAGACATACATGGCGAGCATGTCAGTGATCGTGCGATTCAAACGTTCTGTGAGTCCGTTCGTTTGGGATGATAGGCCGTTGTAAGCTTGTGCTTGGTTGCACAAGAGCGAAGTAGGTCCTCGATTACCTTGGATAAAAAGTAGCGGCCTCGGTCTGTGATGAGTTGACGAGGAGCGCCGTGATGTAAGATGACGTCTTGTATCAAAAAGTCGGCGACGTCTGTAGCGCAGCTGCTCGGGAGAGGTCTCGTAATGGCAAAACGGGTAGAATAATCCGTAGCGACGGCGACCCATCTGTTACCGTTATAAGAAAGTGGGAAAGGTCCCAGAAGGTCGAGGCCAACACGAAAAAAAGGCTCAGCAGGTATGTCTATGGGTTGAAGGAGCCCGGCGGGGTGTACAGCTGGCCTTTTCCGGCGTTGGCACGACTCTCAAGAAGCGACATAACGATGTACGGAACGGTAGAGGCCGGGCCAGAAAAAGCGTCGGCGGACACGGTCGTACGTTCTGGCAACACCAAGGTGGCCGGCCGTTGGTACATCATGTAGTTGCTGAGGTACGGTCGAGCGGAGATGAGTGGGTACTACAACTAGTAGTTCCTGTCCCACTGGGCGCATGTTCCGGCGGTATAAGATACCGTCTATGATGACGAACATGCGAAGCGAACTGTCCGTCGAGTCAGTATTCAGGCGGGTGATTAGATCTCGTAGGGACGCGTCACGCTGTTGCTCGTCACCGATGTTGCCGAAAGCAGAGAGCGAGGAGATACAGATGGACGTGTCATCCGTTACGTGGTCTGGATCGTCAACGGGGTACCGAGAAAGGCAGTCGGCGTCTTGATGTAGACGGCCGGACTTGTAGACCACTGTGTACGTGAATTCCTGGAGGCGCAGAGCCCAACGAGCTAGGTGCCCTGTTTGATCTTTGAGTGCTGAAAGCCAGCATAGAGCGTGGTGGTCTGTGGTAACGGTGAAAGGTCGACCATATAAATAGGGGCGGAATTTACCAACTGCCCATACAAGCGCCAGGCACTCGCGCTCAGTAATAGAGTAATTGCGTTCGGCAGGGGAGAGGAGCCGGCTGGCATACGCAAGAACTCTATCATGACCGGATTGACGCTGGGCTAACACAGCGCCAATGCCGTAACCACTAGCGTCTGTGCGGACCTCGGTTTGAGCAGACGGGTCGAAGTGGGCGAGGATCGGCGGTGTGGTCAGCAGCGTAATGAGGCGGGAAAAAGCACTGGCTTGGTCAGGACCCCACCAAAATGGCACATCTTTCTTGAGAAGATCAGTGAGGGGGCGGGCAATATCTGCGAAGTTTCTGACGAATCGTCGGAAATATGAGCATAGGCCCACAAAACTTCGAACGTCTTTGGCACAAGTTGGTACGGGAAAATCGAGGACAGCGCGAACTTTGTCGGGATCGGGTCGGATGCCAGATGAGTCAACGAGATGCCCGAGAATAGCAACTTGGCGATGGCCAAAGTGGCATTTCGATGAATTAAGTTGTAGCCCAGCCGCACGAAACACTGAGAGAATGGACGAAAGTCGGTCGAGGTGAGACTCAAAGGTGGGGGCAAATACAATGACGTCGTCCAGGTAACACAGGCAGATAGACCATTTAAAGCTGCGCAAAAGCGTGTCCTCATCCGCTCGAACGTGGCCGGCGCATTGCACAAGCCGAACGGCATGACTCTGAATTGGTAGAGACCGTCAGGCGTTACAAAGGCAGTCTTCTCACGGTCGAGGTCGTCTACGGCGATTTGCCAGTAACCAGAGCGTAGGTCTATCGAAGAAAAATAGGTAGCACCATGAAGGCAGTCCAAGGCGTCATCGATACGAGGAAGCGGGTAGACATCCTTTTTGGTGATCTTGTTTAAATGCCGATAATCCACGCAGAAACGCCAGGTGTTGTCTTTCTTTTTAACTAAGACTACAGGGGAAGCCCACGGACTCGAAGAAGGCTCAATAATGCCTTTTGTGAGCATCTTGTCGACCTCCTGTTGAATAACTTGGCGCTCTGATGGTGAAACTCGGTAAGGACGCCTGTGAATTGGAGCTGCATCACCGGTATCTATGCGGTGCTTGACTTGCGAGGTTTGGCCTAAGGGCCTAGCGTCGAAGTCAAATATGTCAGAGTAGATCATAAGGAGATCAGTGAGGTCTTTAACTTGAGAGGGCAAAAGTTCTGAGGCAATCATCTTGGTGATGTTGTTGTGCAGTGTAGAAGAGGTGACTGCGTCGACTCTATGCGGGTTCGGAGAGACGACAACGGGCAGTTCAGGTGACACCGATGAGATCTGGCACTCGTGCGACGGTGACAGAGTAGCAAGAGCAATGCCTTGTGGTAGGACTTGAGGGCTGAATCCGAAGTTCAGAAGAGGAAGGCACGTCTTGTTCGCTGTAACAGTTACAACTGTGTACGGAGAGGAGACGCTGCGGGCCAGTAGAACACTGGGAGAAGAGAAACCACGTAATCACCATCCGGTACATTGGGATAGGGTTCAACAGCGACGCAAGTTAGGGCTTGTGGTGGCAGACGAATAGCCTCGGCACACGAAAGTTTGGTCTGAACCACCTCCGACACGTCGGCGGACGCAGGCAAGTCAAGTTGTACAACACCGGCCGAGCAGTCAATGACAGCAGAGTGGTCAGACAAGAAATCGAGTCCGAGGATGACATCATGTGGACAATGAGCGAGAACATGAAACAGAACGGACGTCTGGCGGTCGGAGAACCTCACACGTGCCGTGCACATTCCGAGTACAGCCGGAGCTCCTCCACTAGCGACACGTACAAATAGGGACTCGGGCGGCGTAAGGACCTTACTTAATCGTGCACGGAGATCAGAGCTCATAAGAGAAATATGTGCGCCGGTATCAATGAGGGCAGTAACAGGTAGGCCATCCACTTCCACAGCAAGCAGGTTCTGGTCCGTAGTGAGGGTCAGCAGAGGGTTTTCAGATCGGGGGTCGAATGCAGCGTCACCTCCGGGAGCTGCATTGCTCAGTTTTCCGAGTATGGGCGTCCAGTAGGGCGGGGCAACAAATGGCGACGGGGCTGAGGTGACCGGGAGCGACGATCGCTTGGGGACGGCGAACGGCTGGAGCGTCGGACCGATGTCGCAGGAGCCTCAGCGTATGGTCCACCGTCACGAGCGGGAAACTGCAGGGGCCGGTGGTTGTCGTCACGTCGATAGCCAGAAAACGAGCGAGATGGAAAGGTGCGAGAACGACAGTAGCGAGAAATATGTCCTACACCGTGGCAACGAAAGCAGATCGGCTTGTCTTCCTGCATTCTCCACTGGGCAGGGTCACGATAGCGGCGAAACATTTCCGGTGCACGAGGAGGCGTTATGGAACTGACACGAGGTTCCGTCAACGAACACACCGGCTGCAGTCCGACATTTGCAAGCTCTTCCCTCACAACCTGCTGGATCAACGAGATCGTTGGTCGAGGATCATCAGATGGCCGCGTCAGGAAAGATGGTGGCGACGCCGCCTCGATTTCTCGGCGCACGATGCGAACTACGCTCTCGTTGGTAGGTGGTTGACCGCATGGCGGCTGAAGGTCCTCGCAAGATGATGTAGCGGCCGTGTTCGGAAGTCGCACGAAATGCTGGGCAATGCGGCGACTCTTCAGTTCTTCGAACCGGCGGCACTCTTTGATGATGTCGTCCACGGTGGAGCAGTCTTTAGACACTAGTAAATTGAAAGCATCATCCGCAATTCCCTTGAGCAAGTGGCTTACTTTGTCACCCTCTGACATGTTGGTGTCGACACGTCGGCAAAGGGCCAAGACGTCAAGGATGTAGGAGACATACGATTCGGTCGAAGATTGTGCCCGACAGGAGAGTTCTTTAGAAGCGGCCCGCTGGCGTCCGACGGCTCTACCAAATAGGTCCCGAAGCTTCTGTTTACAGGCATCCCAACTGGTTATGTCAGCTTCATGAGCCTGAAACCACGTACCTGCTGTTCCGCAGAGATAGAAGTCAACGTTGGCAAGCATCATTGTAGGGTCCCACCGGTAGACCGCTGCAAACCGCTCATACTTCGCGATCCAGTCATCGACGTCAACGTGGTCGGTGCCGCAGAAGTTACCGGGATCGCGGGGTTGAGTCAATACGACCGGCTGTACCGGAGGCTCGGTCGAAGTGGCAGCAGCAGAGTTGCTTTCTGTTGACATATTGCGGCTGTCCAGGATACGTCCGCTGCGGAGTTCCGTCTTGCGTAGTACCCAGCACCTCCACCAAAATGTCGCGAATATATTTATAACTTATTTACAGTGTAGGATGGTCCAGCAGTCAAGATGGCGGTTGTTACTTCCAGCACACGGACACGTCGTCTGCCTCTTCTTCGCACACCTCACCATAGTCATAGCTGCAACCCCGCTACAATATCGTGGTTTTGGGACGTTAAACCACAGCAATTATGGATTACAATATCATACTGAAAAAAAAAAAACCTAGCAAGAAGTACTTAGGTTGACGCTGAAAAGAATTCCAGGCAGCCAATTCACTGCACCCCACTTACATTGACCTAGAATGGAGACTTTTTTTTTTTGATAGAACTGATGTAAAATAGTTCCCTTATGATATGCAAGCAAGTAGAAGTACATTTTTACAGAACTGAAACATACAAGAGCAGCTCACAATGCAGAAAACCTACACGAAATTTTGCAATTGGGAATATCTCAGAATTGAAGTAGGACTAGCTACAGGCACACACATACAGAAAAAGAAACTTGTTCAAACATTGTCCGTGTGTTTAAGATGGCTGATCTCACGTTTTGCATTCTACGAGAACATGATAAATACTAGTCATAGGTGACATTTTTGTTGAAAGCAACAAACTTTCATATTTCAGTTATCCTAGATTCCACGCACAAAAGGCACTTGAAACATGGGTGGATTAGAGAGGGAAGCAGTGGCTTCGTTTCAGCTGGCTATGGGAGACATGCGGCTGCAAGCAGAGGCGTGCACACAGGGGTGGGGGGCGCAAAGTCTGCCCCATACTGCGACTTAGTAGGAGGGGGGGGGTGCGAAGAACCCCCCCCCCCCTTAATGAGGAAACATGCGCACGCCTACGCCTGCAAGCATTCCCTTATAGCCTTCTTGTCGGTTAGACATTTTACGTGTAATGACCATAGGTCGGCGAACTCATGAATTGACTCAGAGACTCGGATCGAGCTGCGAGTCGGAGTCTGATTGAGTCCGGCTGAGTTGCATTCTGATGAGTCTGAGTCCGAATGAGCCCTAAGTGTAAAGAATATTTTTTTGAGCGACTCTGAGTGAGCTCCACATTTTTTTGCCGACCTATGGTAATGACCATGGTAATGCATTCGGAACTGCACAAGGGTGATCGTCAAAGGCCTCGGCGCACCTGCCCCGTGATGTCCCTGCTATGTCCCGTGGAGAGGCCCCGCACGTCAATCGTGGCGTCGGCCAGGTGAGACAGGTACGTGCAGAGCCGGTGACAGTCCGCGTCGTCCTCGCGGGCGCAGGACTTCGTGCCCGCGACAATCGTGCCACGTTCGCGCACGAGAGGTTCCAGTCTGAGCGAATGAAGCAGACCCGCAATCTCTCGGCACCCGAGTCCGAAGTTGAGCAAGCTCGACACGTCGTCCACCAAGACTAGGACCTCGCCTCCGAGTTGCGCCGCTTCGTCACCGACGAAGCGGCGCAACTCGTCTAAGATTTGGGACTGCAAAATAGACAGTCTATCGCCGCTGCGTTCGGACGCCGGCGCTGTGAGGAAGGCGAACGGATGCGAGCTGTCCGAGAAGGAACCTTTGACGAGTTCCTTCAGGAGTTTGAGACAGCTGAAGCTGCGGAAGGCGTTCTTGGCGGCATAAGCTTTCAGGTTGATGCCCAACTTCTGACACACGCTGGCGAAGAAGGCGTCGTCATGGACAAAGTTCAGCTGGAACACTCTGCGGCCGGTCTTCAGGTACAGCATGAGCATGTGGTTGAGCACGAACGTGTGCTCCACTGTATCGTCGCTGGAGATGACGACGAATCGCCGCGGCAACGCCTTGTTATCGAAGTCGAGAAACGTGTTCAATTCTAAGAACATTGTGGCGTTAAGATCAGCGAGCTTTGCTAGGTAAACGAGTCCGTGTAAAGTCGTAGACTGAAACGCAGCTAACGCGACTGCCACTGCGCCATTAGCGCATTCGTTCGTCTGCTCCTAGCCTCAGTGCCGTATGCAGTCGGAGAAAAGCAAGAGTATGTGACTAAAACTACGTATCTATACCGAGATCTTAAAATTAAAATTTTTATTTTCCAATTTTTTATTGCATCGTGCTTTTATAATTATGTTTTAAGCACCTATGGGCACCAGAGTTTTCTGCTCGGTACCGTGTCGTATTTCGGCAGCCGCATTGTCGTTACCAACATTCGACATGGCCGCTGTCTTCGCAAAATTTTCCGGCTCCTGCAAACAAATTTTCGTTTGTAACTACCCGTGGAAACACGCTACGCACGCGACGTACACAAGGTACGTTTCTTGAACATAACAGAAATATCCGCGTATCGTTCACCGCACTTAAAGCATTGCTGGAAGCTCTCCAGCCGAGCCGACCAGGTGATCCTATCGGAAGCTACTTCGAGATATGCTGAACAGCAGCTGTGATACGTGGTTGCTTGGTCGGCGGCTTTTTTCTCTTCCGTTAGCGGTGTGACAGTTTAGAAGCCGTCTAGGCGTCAAGTTGTTGGAAACCGCTCCTCAAAAAACTTCTTTTGTCTCTCAGGCTCGCCGAAGTTGGCCGCCTGGAAACGCCGAAACTCGAAGGCAAATATGACACCGGACAGGTGAGCTGTCAACTTGTGTAGATGTACGACGACCTGCTTTTGTACTCCGTCCCAAAACACGAAACGCTTCGTGTTCTTAATGCTGTCGCGGAAGTAACCGAAGAAATCGCTTCGCGGAGGATCAGTTTGGTCTATCTAGTACTCTGTGTTAAGCCGCAAGATGCTTTTTTGTGGGGATTTTCAGCGAATGCATGCGGGAAAAGTTGACTTTTTCAGGACAGGAAAATAGCGACAATTCCTTGAGAAGGGTGTCGCGATGCGTGTCTTTCTTCTTTTTCGCTTTTCTCAGTAAAGTAATTCCCTCTTCGCGAAGAATTGTAAAGCTTCTCTTCGTAATATTGTGTAAGGATGTTTTGATCTACATGATATGTCTTTCCCTGTTTTTTTGTGGTTTGTTGCATTAAGGTATCGTTAGTGTCGCGTGTTTAAACTGTCTGCAGCTTACTGTAGACAAGTATCATTAATTAAGCAGCAGTATTATTTATATTGATTGATCCTTTTGAGGTGCTTACAGTGTAACCCCTCCTTACTTACTGTGCTTCATTGGTCCTGTAAAGCGTTATAAATAAGCAAAGCAAACCCGTGTGTTGTCAAAATGAGGCCTTGTGTTGCACAGCTCTCGATAAGTTTAATCTAAATCATAATCGTGTGCTATGCTGTGGTCTGGTGTGCTGAAGACAGTGAAGTTGCTGGCCACACCAGTGAGTAATGTGTTGCATCTGAAACAGCTGCCATCTTTCATTTTGCATGGTCATTTAGCTCACTCATTTCAGTCAGTAGTGAGCTCTTGAATGTGTTTGCCCTTGAGGAATCGAAGTGGTCTGAACAAATCAGAAGCATTGGCATAGCTCGGGGGCGCTCAAACCCCCACCCCCAAAATTTTAAAATTTTGCATGTGGATATATACATGCACATACATGAGCATACATAAAGGATGGTTGCCCCCCCCCCCCTCGTGTTGGTGTTGCACCAACAAGCCTGAGTACTGATTCAGGTGTTGGTGCGACATTGCAGTACAAAAACAGTGCACACAGAACAGGGACAATGTGGAAGACACTGTGTTGTTGTCTTTGCCACCATCCTTGATTTGTGCGCACTGTTTTCGTGCTGCAATTGTAAGTACACTTCCTTCACTTGTATGTGTATTGGCCTGTGAAGTGTTTAGAGTTTGCCATCATTAATTTCCATTGAGACCTATCTTGCTATAACAGAAAAAAAGAAAAGTAAATCGGACTCTGTACATAACAGGTTATGTTACCCCGATTGACTGTTATTTCCCTTTAGTGCTGCGTTTTTGTCTAATGCGACTCAATATTTGACAGCTTTTCCTGCATCGAATATTTGGCTACCGTGGAATCACACTGTTCCCATGGATGGCCAGGGTTTACGATCGTGACATACCCAGCAAAAAGAACTCAGAGTGAGTGACAGTTCCAAATTTTTTTTCCTGTATGAGTATGTAACGGTAGAAAACTGGGCACACTGTTCTGATTACATTGTTCATTGGTTTTGTGAACGAGTTGAAAGTTTTGCATAGTTTTACAGCAACAATTTCTTCATGCAAGTCAGTGCATCTGCATTCGATTGCGTTACAGTTTTTGTTATGGGTTCTAGATGAGAGCCTGTTACTACTAAAGAGGACACACACAATGCAGTGTGCAGGAACTGTGGAACAATGAGCATTATGTGAATATGGCTTGGCTCAGAAAAATGAGGCTGTGCATTTTCGCATGACTCAATTCCAACATGAGCGACTTTCCTCAGCATTAACTGGCTAAGCTGTTATAAACCTAAAAGCCTCATGTGTTTGTTCATGTCACCCGTATGATTTCCTGCAGGGGGTCAGAGGACAGCAGCGACGGCTTCAACCACGTTGGTCGTGAGGTGAAGGGCAAGACCCACACATACTACCAGGTTCTCATTGATTCCAGAGACTGTCCATATGTGGTGAGGAGCCCTTGCATTTTGTTAAGATGGTTGGCGTAAGTTCCTGCGAAAAATGTTCTTCAGTAAAACAACCACAAGTGAAAGCGATCAAATTCCTAAATATTTGCTTTAATAGAGAGAGAAAATAAACGCATTAATCTAACTGTTACAAAAAACTTGCGTAAAGTGCGATAAAGGGACTAGAGGTGTGTCATCGGCAAGCACATTAAATAATTCTTGAAAATGGTGTAACTGAGATGAAGCGGTCATATTTCTTCCTGAAGCACACTGTCAGTGCCTTTGGACATGAATAATCTTGTGCTAATCACCAAAGAAGTACTTTACCGAAAGGCAATGGTTAACTCTGTCTGTTATCGAGCAAGCATGTGGCAATTGTGAAATCACAGCCAGTCCTTACGGCATGTCCACCACCATCTCCGAGATATGTCCATAGGTCGGCAAACTCACTCATGAGTCGACTCACTCAGACTCATATCCAGACGTGAGTCTGAGTCTGAGTGAGTCCGGGTGAGTAAAGTTTTTGTGACTCTGAGTCCGAGTGAGTTCGGTTGGGAAAAATCTTGGCGATTCCGATTCCGATTGATTCCGATTGAGGAAAATTTTGGCGAGTCTGAGTCCGAGTGAGCCCTAAGGGCAAAATATATTGCTTGAGTGAGTCTGAGTGAGCTCCACATTTTTTGCCGACCTATGGTCTTATCTACTCAACTTTAGCATTACTATCAGCCCTATGTCAGTTCACGTCTATACTCCCGCATACTTCAATGCGCTACCGTTCATACGTCAGCTCAATATTTATTGATCAGAGGCGTGAGTTGAGGAGGGAGAGGGGGGAGGTGCCTTGACTTCCCCCCGCAAACTTTTTCATGGGAAGTTACTGATATAAATATCTCGTGTGAGTCATGACTTTCAATAGAAAGGTCCTTATTGAACTGCAAACTCAGATAAATCGTATTTGAAGGTACGAGATCAAAAGGTGCTAAGTAGCGCACTGATTATGCGAGATATTGGCGTTAAAGAGCATTGACATTATGGTAGAAAAAGGATAATTAAATGCTAACGGACTCACGAGTCGACTCACTCAGGCTCACTCAGACTCAGATTGAGCCGTGAGTCTGAGTCTGAGTGAGTTTGAGAGAATAAAATTTTGGTGAGTCTGAGTCCGGTTGAGAAAAATTATAGTGAGTCTGAGTCCGAGTGAGTCCGGATGAGGAAAATTTTTGTGAGTCTGAGTCCGAGTGAGCCCTGAGGGTAAGATATGTTTCGTGAGTGAGTCTGAGTGAGCTCCACATTTTTTGCCGACCTATGGATATGTCTCTCCAAAATCTTCCACAGGATATACATTGGTGTTTATCTTGCATAGCACATCTTGCGGTGTTTAAGGAACATGTTCTGGAATTCAGCGTAAAATTGTGTACATCACATGAAGCGTGTTCCTGGATGTCTTGAAGCTGGTGTAGTTCTCTCGAACTATATCTACTTTCAGGTTTGTGCCGTCTTGCATATAACTCGCTTGTAGATGATCCTTTAAGCCACTGGTTATTTACTATCATACTGGCTGAGTTTATTAATCATAGTGAGCCATCTTTATAACACAATGTTAACTAGTACTTGAATGCTCTTCTGCTGAGCCATGAGTTAAGAAACAGAAATGGCCATTGCACCCTTTCTGGTTCATCTGTTTTCGTGATTACGTGCTTGTCATTCTCCTCTGCTGAGCTCGTTGTTCTGTAGTCTATTGCACTGCTTGCTGCATGAAAATGTTTCCCATTTTTGACATCTCTCTCTCTCTCTTTTACAGCGGACACAGACAGAGGCAGTGACATTTCTAGGAAATCAGGACAACAGCAGGTCCCTCTATGCCATCCCAGGTGAACCAGTACAATAACTTTCCTTGCCCCTGGGTCAAGAAAATACCTCTTGCTGTTTTCATATTGTCAAGCTTTTCTTATTTGGTTTAACAGATAGTGCTATGCTTGCCATTGGCTCACTTAGCTCGCTTTATCAGATGAGCAGTGTGCCATGCACAGTCTTGAATCCAGCCTGCAAGGTTATGCAGTATTTGTTGGCCAATTCTCGCAGGATTTGCCAACTCTTGTTCCATTGTGTTGCACCATAAGCATAGGCTAGACTATACTTGTACTTATCATAAGCTGTGCCTGCAGCTGCTTTTTTTGTCTCTGTACGTTTCATAATCTCATCTTGATTAAAATTTATGCAGGGCTGGATTACGTCGGCCATGAGGATATCCTGCCTTACACGTCAACCGAGAAGCAGCCCTTGCATCATGAACTCTTCGACAAATTCCTTGTCTGTGAGCCTGACAAAGGTGAAAAGCTCTTTCAGTCATGGAATGGTGACGGTGTTTTTTGGGACGGGTGACATTGACCAGTGTGTAGTGCAGGGATTGATGAAACGGATTGCCCAGCTACTAATTGCAAGAGCTGACTAGTTACTGCTGTGCCTGTTATGTGTCATTATACACGTGGAAAAAATGGCAGGAAGTGAAAGATGGATGCTTGCGATTAAAAAAATCCGTAAACAGGGGGTGGTTGCTCGAGCCGACGTTTCGACAAGTGGACTTTGTCTTCTTCAAGGCTGGAACCAGCCTTGAAGAAGACAAGTCCACTTGTCGAAATGTCGGCTCGAGCACCCACCCCCTGTTTTACGGATTTTTTTAATCTTATACACATTGGACATATGTGTTGTAAGCAGCCATTTCATTGTGCAGGGAGATTCTTAACAAAAGAAAGAAAGCACACCAACCAAATCAAAGTTTAAGATACTTTTTTAAACATTTTTTAGCTGGCAATAACGAGCATTTGTCCTTGTGAATCTTGTGGCACAGGTTCTCGCAGATTACGGAAATGGTGGCCTTTGTGTCAATAAGCGCTAGTGCGATATTTCCTTCAACATCAACGTCGATAACGTTTTGAGGCGAAACTGATGGAGGCCTTGGGCATTATGAAAGAAAGCGCTCTGACCAAATAAAAGTTCAAAAGAAACGGTGTTTCAGCTTCTATAGGAAAGACGTGTTCACATTGAGGCCAACAACTGCAAGTGTCTAATAAAGGGACGCTAAAGGCAAATATTAAGTAGACATGAATTGTTGAAATAGCATTCCAGAAACTTTGTAGTGTTTGTTTCGTGCCAACAAAATGCTTAGTTGGAAAGAAAATCATGTTTTAGAGGTCCGCATACCATTGGTGCGATTCAAACCGCCTGCCTCTGAGAATGCCCTTCTGACATAACCTTCGCCATGCCCACACTGCCTGACAGCCAGTGCTGCGATGACAAGGAGCAGGAGGCTTTAGCGTAGCACAGCCCAGTGAAAACGGAACTTTCGTTGTTCTAAAGGGTGACACCAAGTTCTTTTTTTGCATGAATCAGACTGAAATGCAAAAGTTTCATTTTATTCCATCTTGTAATGCAGTGAAATGTTCTTTTCATTCATAGTTAGGTCGAGCATTTGTGGTTAATTGTTCCGAAACCCTACTGCATCATTGGGCTTGTGTTCAAGAATGCCCCAGTGGTGGCGCAAATCGTGTCCTACATTTGCCATAATTTCTTGGTTTACTTAAGGGCTCCTCTGTATAATACTGATGTTTCAGATGTTCTCAAGCATTGACCTTTCAGTCTGACATAAAATGTTATTCGCCTTTAGTGTTCCTATAGGATTCTGCATGTGATGTAAGCACTGTGCATAGGACAAGGGGAAGATTCTATCGTTTCGATTAAGTGTGTGCCCTGTAGATTGTATCCCGAGGGACTCAAGATACAGGTGTGATTTCTAGTTTCTTACCTTGCCGATTATACTAGCACTCATGCAGTTCGTCGTGTAATCAGTCGCAGTCGCATGCTCCACCAGTACATTTAGCGCCACTCTTTTCTTTTCCACATCGTTCTGATGGTGGCGCAGATGCTGTCCTAAGCAGGGTGTCGGAACGGAACGAAAACCGAAAACGAAAAACGAAAAAAACGATATTTTTGACCGGAACGAAAACGTAACCGAAACTTTATCTATTATTTCGTTCCGGAGTGAAACCGAAATTTTTTCAATCGTTTTTCGGTTCACGAGAAAACTTCGCAGTCCGGAACAACTGAGCTCATGCAATGTGAGCATATCTCAGGGTACAGTATTAACGCGTACCTCAGGCAGCAATTCAAAAGCAAAGATATGTTGAAATTGTGCGAAAAACGAAAACAGTGGCAACCAGAGATGTTGATATTAGCGCAAGTGGACTTTTGCGGGCCTGTCACGCAGGCCAAAGTGGAGAGGGCATTGTCGGCGCTGAAGTTTGTTACAGCGAAGGCTCTTATGAGATCAGAACAGCTGATTTTGGCACCATAGTTGCCCGCCGCCGCCCGTGTCCATGACCACTATCGCGTGAAGTAAGAAAAAATAAAATGAGAAACAAATTTCTAGGATTGGATGGGATTTTAACCCGCGTCCCCTGCGTGGCATTCGAGTCTTCCACCACAGTGCCACGCTGGTGCTTATAACTCCTTCGTAAAAATACTCCATGCAGGCATCATGTCGGGCAAGGAATTGTGTTAACATAGGTAATACAGCGTGGCAGAAGAGTAAAACGACAACCAGCCATCACACAATGCTAATTTCGCAAAGAGTGTGTGGTTTAATGCTTCCCACCCACTGCAAAGTGCTCAGCCATAGTTCATCGTCATCAGCCACAGCACAAAGCGCACATAATGCCTTACAGATGTGTAGCGGCTACCACGATTCTCCGAAGAATCACGAAAAATGACATAATGGGAACTTCGGTACTTCAGAAAAATTACGATGATTTATGGCGTAGGGGGTACCCTGCATGTGTACTTGTATCAGCTGCCCCAAGAGACTCTACAACGGGCTCTACAAAGTCCGCTCTTCCAACTTTCGCTGTGACTGTGCTGCACACTCCGCGCAGGCCTTTTATCAAAACAGCGGTCTCGCACATCACAGAGTGCACTCAGTGACGTGCTGCTTCTGAGATGGTGCTCACTCCCTTGACACAAAGCACTGAGCCCACTAAAATTGTGATTGAATTTGGAAAAAATAAATACTATGACTTTGAAGGGTATACTGGTTTGTGCTAGTTGGTAGGAATTCATATGTACAGTTACTTCCGCTCCTCTGAAGAACGTGTTTTACCCTTGTCCCACTTTCTTAGAAGGAAGGCAAGTAACTACATCACAAATCAAATGCTTTTTTTTTATGATTACTTTAGCTTCAAATTTTTCCATAAAAAAAACGTTACGAACCGTTACGGAACATTATTTTTTCGTTCCGGAACAGAAACGGAACGGAACTTTTTGCGGTGGAACGAAACTAAAACCGAAACGAAAAACATTTCGTTCCGACACCCTGGTCCTAAGTTGCCGATCTCCCTGATGTCAGTACTTTCGCAATCTGCACAGGATATCTTGTACACAACACCAGAAAAGGCTTCAATCAATAGCCTGTCCTTCCCACTTACATGTGCGTGCCCTAACTTGCATACGGGGATGTGAGCAACTTCACCGTAATAATTACTCAGTATTTTTAATAAGCTCTCACTTATCTCAGGCAGGTAAGGAATAGGAGCACATTTCTTCTAACACTTGAAAAAATTTTATTTCGTTTTTTAGACTTTTAATTGGTCAGTGTGCTTTCTTTCTTTCGTCATGTTTCATCCCAACCAGACAAGTTTCCGTTGAACTCTCGATTTAAGGAGATTCCTGGGACGGGTTGATATATACATTCTAAAAAGACAGGGCGTGCAAACACGGACACAAGAAAGAAGTCAGGACACCACAGTGTCCTGTCTTCTTTCTTGTGTCCGTGTTTGCACGCCCTGTCTTTTTAGAATGAATACTTACCAACTAGCTCAGCTCTCTGATATGTACAGTATTCTTAACAGCCTTTTTGCTGTGCTGAAGCTGACAGTTTGCGAAACCAGGTTTTAGCATCTGTAAAATCACTCTGTAGCGTATTAGGAATGA
Source organism: Rhipicephalus sanguineus (assembly GCF_013339695.2). Lineage (NCBI taxonomy): Eukaryota > Metazoa > Arthropoda > Arachnida > Ixodida > Ixodidae > Rhipicephalus > Rhipicephalus sanguineus. The sequence goes on from NC_051179.1 coordinate 92,828,327, forward strand.
ACTGGACACTTTAAGCCATTCTCATAGGAAAAACAGTATAGAGGGGCCCTGGCTCACACTTTTCAAATAAAATGGAAGTCTAAGTGAAGGATATCTTCATTTAATAAAACACTTTATCAGTGAGTTGAATAGACTTTGGTAGTCTCTAAGCAATGCTCTTGTGAGTCTCCAGGAAAACGTTTGTACATATCTACAAGTATGGGTAATGTAAACAGGTAAGCCTTTTAACCGCTTTCTGCGCGTATTTTGACATTCCAATTAACGCAGTGGCTGTTTAACAGGCCTGTTTAACTTCTGGTGACTAGAAGGGCCTCTGCGAGAAGCAAAACAACACTACATACTGTCTAATTGCCAGTAACAAGGTAGTGGCGCCTTGCTATCACTATCTGATGATCGAGAACAGTACTGCGTCTGCACCAATACCAAGATGTTTAGATTGGGTGGCACAGCAAATCAATATCGCTGTGCCACCAACAGCTCAGAATAACAGAGAGCTGAGCTAGTTGGTAAGTATTAATTTCCACCGTTGTGCATCTATTCAGTTGTTAGTCAGCGTTTGTGGTGTCCTGACTTCTTTCTTGTGTCCGTGTTTGCACGCCCTGTCTTTTTGGAACAAACAGCTCAGTACGATGGTTGGTGAAGCACGGTGAGCATAATTAGACATTGTATAGCGGAGCACCTATTCACTGTGAACAGAGACTCCTCATTTGAATTGCCAGTAGCTTCATTTATGCAAACAACATTCAGAACTAGTCCAGCTATGAGCATTAACTGTAACATTCAGAAGTTTTTATTAGGAAAGGTTCATAAGAAGGTACCCTTAATTACCAGACACATTCCACCCATCCCCTAAATATGGTCCACCTAAACCAGTGATCTACTATTATATAGATGCACAGAGTGATTACAAAACTTTCGTTATGCTGCTCAGAGGACCCTGCTACATTGGCTTTGGTAAGCTTGTGATGCTTGCTGACTACATGCTTGTGACATGCTATGTTCTCAACCTAAACCTTCATGTCATTGTTAAAGGCAACCTACTAGATATTTTCCATTCCTCCTGTATTTCGCAATTCTTGACACCCAATTACGCATGTCACATTATTGTTGTGCAGACCCCCCGTTCTCGGCTAAGGACACGCTGCGTGCTTGGCAGGAGAAGAACCACCCATGGCTGGAGCTGTCGGACGTGCATCGGGAGACGACCGAAGGCGTGCGCGTCACTGTCATTCCCTTCTACATGGGTTGCCGCGTTGCACAGAGCAGCACAGTCTACTGGGTGCGTCAACGTGCACTGCACTAACCTCGCGGATCTGTGTGCTGTGCTTGTACACTTTTGAGAAGTTGAATGACAGTAGTTTTCAACTGCTGCACAACTACCTTTGGTGATACAGTTTAGTTGAATTGTACTATTGGTAACTGCGGTGTCACTTGATGCACTGCCACACTGTGTGAAATATACAGGATCACTGACTTGGCTGATGAGTGTTGGTTCGTGAGGTTTCCTACAAAAATGCTTATCCTAGGTGGTAGCACATTGACGTGTTCCACATGATTAAACTACACGCACGCGGATTAGTGCGATGAATCATTCCCTTTTGTTTGCCGATGGCAGCAGTTGGATGCTTGCACCCATATGGTTTCACTCGTTTAAATTTGTGTTCATGTGCTGTTACACTACTACAGTCGAACCCACTTATAACGATCCCACGTATAAAGATCTACCGGTTATAATGACCATATTTGAGTGCACTTACGATTTTCCAATGCTAACCATTGAAGCTGCATCCACATATAGCGAACATTTTTCAAAGCCTCCTACTTTTACAACGAACACTTCAGACACGGTTGTGGTAAAAATATGGCGCATACGAAGCGAAAAAAAGTTAAAACAGGCCTTCTAAATTGCGTGAGAGGGGTGCGCGCTCGCACATGCCCCGCTCCAGTTTACTCACAACTAAGATATCCCTGATCGGCGAGCACCGCACGCAGATTTCGGATGCTGCGAGCAAGGTCGCTCACTTTCCAGCCTTTTTCTTCAGTAACAGAATGGCAGTGAGGAAAAAAAAAAAAGGAGGCATCATTAAGCCTTGCGGTCAGCTTTTGCACGGTAACCTTTCCTGACGCCGTTCTGTGCAGCTACGACCGCCTACGATGAACCAAACAATTCCTTGGAACGCAAGAGGGCATAAATGCAAGAAGTGATAACCGCGATAACTTTCCATTGCATAAAGGTTCACTGTGTCCCTAAGCTCGTCGACGCCACCATGTGCCGCAAAAGGTCGTCTGTCTTTTCGGTAACGGCAGAGACCGGTCGATCGGTGATAACGATTTCCGCGCGATTGCGGCTTTGCCTTCGCGGATAAGCACCAGAAAGAGCGAAGGCGAGGTGGCGGCCGTCGATGAACGTGCAGTTATGACTTGTAGCCGACAACCTTATATCACAGTCATCTGCAGATATCTGCTCGGTTGCGCGTGTGGCATACGCCGTACACTGTGCGGATTGATGGCGGTACGAGCGTGCCATGCTGCCGTTCGCAAGTTCGCCGCCGCCGCGTAGTGCGAAACCGCTTTAAAGTGCGCGTCGCTTTGTAGAAACGAAAGTAGCTCGCTGTTGTTGAGCGGTGCGGGCACCGAGAAACGTCGATGCACTGACAGTGAGCGTGTTTGACTAGGTGACAACTCAAGTGCGCCGCGCATCGTCGTGCAGGGCTGTGAGAGCATCGCTTAGACGTAGAGTGCGCATTGCTTGCAAAATGCTTGTTTTCGCCGCGTTGAACGAACAGGCTACTCGCCGCACCCGTGCACGGTCCGGAGTGAAGCAGGCACGAAGAACGTACAAACGCGCGCATACAGCAAGCGGCCCGGCAGTGGAGCCGAGTAGGCGACGCGCTGCACGCAACTAGCCAGGGATGATCGGCTCTACGTGGCAGTACCGTGCTTCAGTGAAACGGTGTCAGTTCATTGCAAAGGCGAATAATTCACTCGTGAGCACGTAGCGGGCGTCGCTTCACGATGCGATAAGGCTTAGTTTGTCAACGGAGGGGTTGTTAGCACTTTAATAAAAGTGCACAGAAAAAAAAAACCACTTGGCCGCTAAGCGCACGTTTTTAAAGGAGGGTCCATATACAATGAACTACTAATATAGCGACCACTTTTCGTGCCACTTTCGAGTTCGTTATAAGCGGGTTCGACTGTATGCACAAGCAGAGCACATCGCCGCATAATGAGCATGTTCATAGGGATTTAACTTTATCAATGCTTTGTTATGCCCATTTTGGCAGCAAGCTCATACTCTTTGATCTACATTATTCAGGAAAACACTTGGCATGGCTTGGTTTAGCATGCCTGGTTTACTATCCTACGAAAAATGAACACAACTGTAATACATAAACTTTGCCATCACAAAGGTGAGCCGCTGTGAAGACACGTAAAAATATAGCACAGAAAAAAAAATGCAATTTTGTTCCCAAACTTTCACTAAAACCACGGCAAAAAGCAAGATACAGAAATGTTTGTTGTACATACTACTGATATTGCAGTGCCCGTGGGCCTTGGGAGCTTGGTATAATTTTGGAGCCTTGTTTGAAGCGTCTCTTCTAGTGCTTACCATGCTTTGGTGCATAAAAAAAAATTGCAGCGCCATTCAACGCTGTGAAGGTGGATGAACAGAGAAGCTGCACGTTGCACAAGATTAGACATGGCTAATGCAAAAGCATTATTATATGCCCCCATGAACCAAATTACAAGTAAATGCACTTTACGGAAAGTTGTTCTCGATCATCTGTGTGAGTCACCGGCTTATGTAATGCTCAAGAATGTTGTTCGTTCCTTGTTGCTAGCACCTTAGTGTGCAAACTGCACCATGTTACGAGTCTGAACTGTTTCTGTAGAAGTTGTATATCATGACTGTAATGGCTAGGCTTGTGCGAATATTCGAGCACTTTGAATATTCGAACGAATAATACAGTATTCGAATTTAAGTTATTGAAAATTTCGAAGTATTCGAAATGAACGAATATGCGTATGTTAGTCCGCTTGTAACTCCCTGTAAAGGTGGCTTTACTGCTGTGGAGGGGTGCTGTACCGTGATTACGCCTTTCCAGGGAAAATCCACACTGCCGCGAAGCTCCACTTCAAGGTTAAGTGAACATATTACGCCCACATCGATCCATCATTTTTTAAGTTTAAAAGCTTGTAATACCGGCTTATATGCTCTAAGTATAGTAAATTTTAAAACTTAACATATTTTACAGGTTATCACTTGCATTCTACCGAAAGCCAAATCCTGCTACTATTTAAAGTTGCTTCCACTTCCTCTGAACCAAAAAAAATGACATTTGCACATGCTTTGTTACAATTTTAAAATAACATTGTGCAGGTTGGTTGGGTCATGACAAATATGCTAATTTTTCTTTATAATATGTGATATATATACTATTCGAATTCGATTCGAAATTATTCGACTAAAATCACTGTTCGCTTTGAACCTAAAATTTACTATTCGCACGAGCCTAGTAATGGCCACTCCTGTTATGGCTAAGCTGCTTTCTTGCCTCGTGCACTGTGACCCTGGTACACGGTGCTCAATATTGCATTGCCTGCAGTGGCGCTACTGCATCCGGCTGGAGAACCTGGGCGACCTGGCAGTGCAGCTACGGGAACGCCACTGGCGCATCTTCAGCCTATCGGGAACCCTGGAGACCGTTCGTGGTCGGGGCGTCGTAGGGCAGGTGAGGAGACCGCAAACTCACTTGCCAACTTTCTCAAATTTTGGCAAATCGGTTCTGCGGAGGTTCACTGAGCCTCAGGAACGGCTTAAGTCTATGACCAGAACAAATTTTTCAACACGTGTGAAGCTTTCGTTCTGTGATACACATACAAGTTTTGTTATTTCTACCTACCAGATTTTCCTTAAATATTACTCACTTGGAATCGTTCTACAATTCTGTACACACATTCTCTGCCACCGCACTTCTTTTTTGTATCTTCAGCCACTGCGTAACAGTGGCCACAGCAGATATGTGTAGGAATATATAATACTGTTATACTTGTGCAGTGCAGGTTTTCTGGTATGCTTTCATGTGACATTCAGTTGCCTTGAACAGTACATTTATACTGGCATTTCATTTCTCACACCATCACATTATTGAATTGTTGAGCACCCACTCTCTACAACGCGCAACTATTTGCAAGTGTTGTTGAATCAGCAGCAACTAGCACACATGCTGTATTATTCCGTGTCTCGCTGCAGTGATGGTTAATGTTACAGAGTACTATTAAATAGGCCATCTTAACAGAGGCAGATGATTGTGGGAGCAATATGTTTCTTGAAATAAATAAAATAATGTAAATGATTGTTTTTATAATGTGGCATCTGCTTTGAACCTTAGATGGCCTGGGCTATGGCACTGCTTCTCCTGTACTCATGCTTTGGTTTAAATCTTAAATTTTTCTTTCCTACAGCCTGTGCACAACTGTTCAGTAATATTGTTTCCGCATTTAGCGAAGGTTTAATGTCTTGGTGGTGCATGCATCACCTATTAGATTGTGCACCTTGGCATTGCCTGTATAATATACAGTTGCTGAAAGTGTGCACACACATCCAAGCCTTCGTTTATTGCAGGAGCCAATCCTATCAAAGTCACAACCAGCATTTCAGTACAGCAGTCATGTGAGCCTGCAAGCGCCGAGTGGACACATGTGGTATGTCCAACTTATTCATATTTTCAGTGCGTAATTGTCGAGCCTTAGTGTTCTAAAGCGTGCAATCTCCACAGCATTCTTTTCATTACCTAGTGTGCTCGCCATTGAAGATGATCTGCAAGATACGAGCTCGTGTGCTTTTTTTTTTACCAGCTAGAGATCCTGCTAACTTCCATTCTAGCGATTACCAGTTAAGTAGATTTTTCCAGGACCTTTCCAATGATTTTTTATAAAATTCTTTGGTGGTGAGTTGCAAGTGCAAGGAAACAAGTGGTTGTTTATAGCTTGCCTAGTTACCACTGTGCCTGTCCATAATTTTCAACATCTATAATACTGGAACCAGCGAGCAGAAAATATGGTGGGATACGCTGTCAAGCTTAAAAGTATGCCCTGTGTTCCGCAATACACTTATAACGTAACCGCATATAGTGCAGGACCGGTTATAATGCGGTCTTTTTCAACTCCCGTTTACCCTCCCATAGAACCGCATGTATACGCATACCGCTTATTGTGCAGTCCCCCAAGATGAAATACCGTTTATAATGCGGTTGCGGGAAAATATTTCTGACAAACGCGGTAGCGAGTGCGGTTCTCAAAGGAGGTGCGCCGCTGGGGAGGGAGCGACGAGGTCGTTACGAAGGGCGAGGGCACGCACTGTGAACGAACGAGGGGCGGAGGGAGGAAAAAGACTGCGGCAACGCTGTGCGGGCTGGCCGAGTGGGGAAGGATGGTGGTTGCCTAGGCGACGGAGTAGCCTTTGCACTGACGGTGGCAAGAGGGCGGCAAGGCCTGGCAAGGCTCCGCGGCCGCTTGCCGACAGCGCGTTACGCGTGGAACGTACGATCGCGTCCTCATCAAGTGTGCTTTAAAGTAAGTTTCCTGTCGGTAAAAGCGTCGTCGTTATCACACTTGCTACAGATATCGCGTTTGCTACCTCGTCCGCAAATTGAAAAGTCTTGCGGCTTCATGACGCGAGCTTTCGCCTTTTCTGCCAGTACGCGGACTTAAACGAGCTTGGCCGGCTTTTGTCGCCGTTGATCTCCCGGCCGCGAACACAAACTTCGTGTCACGCGCGCACTGTTCTTGGGTTAATGCTTGAGTGCGATCTTTTCGACGTCCGATCTTCATGTTGTCTTGGACAAACTTCCCACGACAACATGCTGAACCACACGCTAGGCCTAATCAGCGTTGGTTGCTTTTCGGTAGCGGTCGTGGGCGATAAAAGTTGCGGTTTGGTGCGGAATCAACGAAACTTTTTGCGATGGCTGCACTTGAAGGGAAGAGAATCATATCGTTAATGAAAACGAGGGCATGGTTGGCACCTGCAACTCTCGAATGGTGGTTCCGGATTCGATTGCAATGTCTTGGACATCGCGTGCGCGCCCGTGAAATCGAACGATCGGTACCGCGCTCAGCACGTGAAATTTCGGTCGCGATTCGACATGGTTTCTCTATAATGCGCATACCTCGAGATGGCCTGAAACGTAGTCGGCGAATTTCCGCGATGGCACTTTGTTTTGTTTGCTTTTTTCCCCCGTGTTCATTTCGTTGGCAATGCGGGTCTTTGGCGGTTAATTTTTGAACATTCGGAGATTTAAGTGGTTGTAAGCGCCCCAAATCGCATATGTCGATTATCGGACACGCGAGTCTACATGCTCAACACGTTTTGCGCAAGATGCAGCCTTTGAAGAAGGTTGTTTTGGTTATAGTGCGGATATTCGCGACTCCGGCGACTTACGTTATAAGCGGTCTATACTAGTTCAACTACGCTGGCTGGGCTCACATGCAAAACCTACAAAACACAACTATTTGCCGGTTGTGTAGGTGCAGATGAGAGTTATGCTTCCTTCTGGCATAACACTGGCTTTCCTGAGCCACTGTAGGTACAGATTATTTTTTCAATTTGAATCAACCAGAGTGAAAATTTCCAGTTTTTTTTTTCTTTTTCCTAACTTTTTATAACTGGCAAATTTCCTCAAAATTTCCAGGCTTTCCCTTATGGTGCACACCCTACACATTCATGCAGTGCTGACGCGTCGGAGCACAATTTTTCAATACCATTTCTTCCCTCACAGGGGCACGTTTCGGATGGAACGGGAGGACGGCTTCACGTTCGACTGTCGGATCCCTCCATTCTCGCTCGAAAGCAAGCAGGAGCAGAGCCCACAGCCTGCAGCCGTCTAGTCACTCGGCAATCACCGTACCCCACTGACCGTATCGAGGCCCGTTGCTGTTCCCCGCCACACATACACACGAAGCAAACCTGCTCAACGTAATGCCTCGAACCGAAGCCATACAAAATGAGCAGTTCGGCTTCCTCCCGAGCTGATCTCGAAGACGGCTAGTAAATTGAGGGCTTGAGGAGGGCTTTGTGCATGGCTCTTGCACGAAGCACTAATGCAGGGTCTGCTTTGTGCACGAACAAACGTGTGGCTAGACCCTGCAACACCCGTGAAAATTGCCCTCTGAGCAGTGTGTGGTGGACTTCCAGAAGACTGCGTGATGTTTCATTCAGTAGTGGGAATCGCTCTGGACAGGGCCGGACTGTTGTACACCAGATGGACTGTTTAATGTAGAGTTGGACTGCTCGCCAGTTCTTGCTGCTTTCGTAGCCGTTTTATTTTGTTCGAAATTTGGCGTCCGATTTTTTTTTTAGGAATGAAGGATCTTGTTTTTCTTCAGACAAGGAGGCTATTCTTGCCTCGCTTGCATGTGTTGGTTGTTACGAAAAAGAATACGTGGAAGAGTAAAAGGAAAAAAAAAGCTAGTTTTCATTGTTGTGTGTTTCTGTTTGTGATTATTTTGTGCTCAGTGTCCAGATAGGTGTGATTGACATTGCCGAGAGAGTGAGTTAAAAAGCAATGGCATAATGTGCCACATCATTTCAATTACATGTAGTTTTATTGCTATTCTGAAGACACTCCAAGGCAATTTCTTTTGTTTCTGTGAGGTTCTCCATAAAGTGCGAGTACGTAAGACCTTAGCACATTTGATAGAAGAAAGCATGCGAGGGTCAGCCAAGAAGGATGGTGGCTTTCATGCATGCAGCCTTCTGGGCCACTGTGAAGGGACAAGTGATGAACAGAGTGGAAAGGGTGCGATGAGCGCTCAGTCACGGGGTGACATGCTAATGTTTCGAGGCAAGACCAAACTCCCTTGAAACGTGTTTCTGTGCAAGGCAGCATGATGGCTGCACTAGCTCTTCATACAGCTGAGTTCAAATGCTGCACAAGCTGAGATGGCATCGTGTGTACCTGTAGTCTGTTACAAGCTAAGAAAAAATTATACACTCCACCCATGAAAGCGCAGTGTGCCTGCCATCAACTTCTGTAAGATATTTGTGTCACTCAGTTTCCTTTTGCAACATAAGTGTGTACTATCCGCGTCAAATGAAACCCGAACACCGGCAAGCCTTCACAGTGGTATAGTGCGCGCCGTCCAGTTATCACCATGGACAGGGGCACATATGCGCAGTGTGGTCGAACCGAATGCGCGCACTTGTCACTGGTGATGACAGGACGGCGCGCACTATACCATTGCAAAGCCTTGCCGGTGTTCGGGTTTCATTTGACGCGAATAGTGCACAGCAGTCTACTGAAGAAGGGAACATCAGAGTGCGCGGCGGCCGCTCGGCACCACTGCTGACCAATGGCTGCAACGAGTTTTGCACTTGCACAGTGTTCTTTCATCGTGTGAACGGTGCGCTTCGTGATGATTCAATATGCGGCAGCAGTGGACACAGCGAAAGACCAACACTCGCAGCGCGCACTGCGCATGCGCAAAACTCTTTGCGACTGCCGGCCAGCAGTGGAGCAGAGTGGCCGCCACACGCCCCGATGTTCCCTTTCACAGTGGACAGTTGTATACTTACTTTTTGCAATGTACATGTTATAACATAACTGAAAATAAAAATTCACCATATCTGTCTGAAATGCACTTAACCTCTAACAGAGCGAAATTCTCAATATATAACGAAGTATTTCAGTACGTATACTGACTTCACAGAATGCCATATGTTCTCAGCCTTAACACAACGGAGCATGTTTATTCGCGATTTCAATTTATCGAAGTTTTACTGCTACTGCCCAGGAATCTGAGGCAATAAACTGAAACTTCAACTGATGCCAGTGGTCATATGGTTGACTTGCACATGCTTTATCTGAACACTTCATTCAAATTGTGCGCTTCGTGACAGCGAGCAGCCGCATAAGTGTCGCAGCATGTTTTCCAGTAGCAGCTGCGGGAAAACCACGCACTCCATGGTGCTCCCAAGTGCTCCCCGTCTTCGTAGCTGAGGAGAGGATGTGGCTAATTCGTGGCATGCAGGAACTGTGGCCCAGCATATCGCTGTACCGTCTCTACGCTGCAGTAGTGGGCGCAAGGCTCAGATTTTGACACGTGGGCACAGCAGTCGTCGTGATGGAATTAGTTTTTTTTCTTTGCGTTTCCTGCTTGAATAGGCACCATCGACTGACCAGAGGGCACTGCCTTTGCAAACCTTGCATTTGTCGAGTTGTGAAAGTTCCAGCCAAGTCTAATAAATTTAATTGTGGGAGCACTTGGCAATAAAGGTAAGCCTATAGACTTTACAAACCTTGCATTTGTCGAGCTGTGAAAGTTCCAGCCAAGTTTGATAAATTTCATTGTGGGAACATTTGGCCATAAAGGTAAGCCTATAACCTTTGCAAACCTTGAATTTTGTTGAGCTGTGAAAGTTCCTGCCAAGTCTAATAAATATCATTGTCTGAGCATTTTGGCCAAGAAGGTAAGCCTTTGCAGATCTATTTTTAAATGTTTCAGCCAATATTATTAAATTTGGTAGCAGGTGCACTTTTGGCCAAAAAAATGTAAGCCGTGGTTGCCGGATATGAGTCAGTTCAACAAATTTCTTTATTACGTTATTGAAATGTTTTTTTTTTTCGTACTGACACATTATTTGAACATTCTTGCGGTCCTTTTTCTGTAAAAATGAATCTTTTGACCTCTCTATACTTTCCATGAAATTTCCATGTTCAACTTAACAAAGTTTCGACAGAGCAAAGTAAATTGCCAATTTTAATGACTTTGCTATAGAGAGGCTTAACAGTATTGCATTTGGCTAAGTGCTGACGCTGGAATAACTGACAAAATTTGCTGGCGGGGTTCAAGTTTTCGACCTAAATCCAGTGGCATGAACCTACATTTGTATGGAAGAGTCAACTAGTATTTGTTACAAGCAAAGCTAGCTGACATCACAATATTGAACAAATGTACAGGTCGGTCCACTGTTAAAGGGAACAATTGCATTCAGGGCATGTCAGGATATCGCTCTCTTGCAACAGTACAGTGGCTTAGATTTACATAAGACTACTGGTGGTTGACAATTCCGACTCCCTTTGACAGACCAGTACCTTGAACAAACAACGTTCCCACATCCACTTGGAATGAGGGGGCCAGCAAAATGAAGGGGGCTCATTCGAGTGTTCCCTTTAACAGTGGACCGACCTGTACATGGATGGGGCATCTATGTGAATTCCTTTGGCGTGGGATTGCAACGGCTTAGGTTGGAAGTTATATTTTTTTAGAGGTGTGCGAATATTCGAAATTTCGAATATTTTTCGAATAGTGTTTGTTATTCCATTCGATTCGCACTGGAATTTTACTATTCGAACTATTCGAACTTCCCAAAAACAAATACAGTCAACGTCCGATTGAAAGTCCCCCCTTCAGATTTTTAATATGCTTCACCTCATTACACTCTCGTATTGCGGCAAAGCTGCCTTTCAAGCTCCGTCACAGTCGAACTTTGCCAAGAGACGGTCAACGTCCGATTGGAAGTGGTCCCTAGATTTCCAATATGCTTCACCTCATCACACCCTGGTATTGCGGCAAAGCTGCCTTTCAAGCTCCGGGACAGTCGAACTTTGCCAAGACAGTCAACGTCCGATTGGAAGTGGTTCCTAGATTTTCAATATGCTTCACCTCATCACACCCCGGTATTGCGGCAAAGCTGCCTTTCAAGCTCCGTTACGGTCGAACTTTGCCAAGACACAGTCAACGTCCGATTGGAAGTGGTCCCTAGATTTTCAATATGCTTCACCTCATTACACCCCGGTATAGCGGCAAAGCTGTCTTTCGAGCTTTGCTACGGTCGCAAATGTACTAACTCAAGAAAACGCTGGTTCCAACATGGAGATGAAAGATGTGGCAAAGGTGGGGGCTCAATGCTGTTTCGGACCCCAAATTTGGGCAGGAAGTCCGAAAAATCGGAAGCCGAAGCTTTTTAGCATCCAAAATTTCAGATGTTCTTATATATCAACGTCTACGAGGCAGATTTGGAACTCCGGACTTGAAGGGAGCACACCCTTGTCCGCCACATCACTTGGGCTTCCACACAAGTTGAAAGAGGAGAAGAGGCTGAGGAAATGGCATCTTTGCCTATCACGTGTAAAGTGTTGTCGGCAACACTTTGGTTGCACCAAATCATGTACATAAATAGAATCCGGCCTCTACATTGCCTCATTCTTGATAAGAAAGCTATGAAACACCACCCCTCCAGTGCTTCATCAACCTAGCGAAACGAAACACTTTCATGTTGCTATCTCATAAGAATATGCTCAGGAATCCTTTCTAACTTCTTTATCTGCAATTTCGCTTCGAAGTATTCGAAAAATATACTAGAAATATTCGAGAAATATTAGAAAAATATTCGATTCGATTCGCACTCACACTTCAATATTCGAATTCGCTTCGCACCCGAAATTTTGCTATTCGCACAGCTCTAATTTTTTTCCTTGGTTGCAATTGAATATAAGGCTGTAAGTTGAGTTACTACCATGTTTCATGGATGCGTTAAAATGAAAGGCATTCAAAATATTTGCTCACCCCTGCTGCTGCTTGGACCAGCACTGCAACAGTGACTGCAGGATCCATTTTTCGGGCAAAAATAAAAATTTTTTTTTTTGCAAATCTGAGCTTGCTCTGTGGCATTCGCTGTTTAGGGAACACTTACGAAACATGGTGGTACTGGCACAATACACACATTTGTTGAAGGCACATATACTTACCAATGCCACGCTACGCTACCTACTACTTGAATGAGACAGCGATCACATGGTCTTCACTTCCACATATTCCAGGGCGTGGCTTGAATGAGACCATCCTAATGATTGTGCACCAAAACTGGCTCTTTTGACAATTTAATTAGTCTTGTAATTGAATTGGTTCAAGAGTATAAGAACAAGTGTAAAAGCCTAAATTGCTGCAGTCCCATCATTTAGAAGAAAGCTTTGCTAATAATTTAACACTGCCACTTCCAATAACAACATCTCCATGCCAACACCACAAAGCTTGCTAAGTATTCACTATGAACATAAAATAGTACACATTCCAGCAAAACATGCACACAGCGAAAGGAATCCTAATCGGCATTTCCAATGGAGTATTGCTGTAAACATCTAAAGAAAACGTGTTCAGGCCTTCTAAGAACAGGCCTGCTGGATGCATGCGAAGGGCTAGATGCATTTTTCGCTGCACCTACAGCTTTTAAAAAGTGCGAATTGGTCCATTTTTGATGTTTCGTTGACTTTGCTGAACCACTGTTTGGGTCAGGATCGAATATGTTATCCTAATACTGCTAGTAAGATTTCATCACCACCAGCAACACATCTGCCCAAGGATGCTTTCCCTTCAATAATAGAAGGCAGTTAAAGCATACATCCAAATTTGAGCACATCTTCGTGTGCACTGGCAGCAAACTGTAGCTCTAACCGTGGTGACCAAACTATGTAGTGAAAAGCCGAGTCTTTGGCTAATGAGCAATAAAGTAACTCATAGGTTTCAATGATGGCTGCATACTGTCCAACATGTGATGCGCGCAGAATTCTTGTCGAATGCATCAGGTAAAATGTGCCAAGATGCTGGTCATACCCACTACTCTGTAGTGGAAGGTGTACGATTACAGTACCGGCCAGACAAAACTTTTAACGTCGAAGCAGTGGTCACAACACTTAAAATTGGTCCTACCATCTGGCAGCAATTTACCACAGTCACAGCTTATGCACCAATAATAAGAGGCAGCAAGTTAGCTTTTGCATGTGTGTCTTGCCGTTGTCATACAGCAGTAGGACAAATGACAGGAGAGGTGGACTTGGGGGACAGACTTTGATCCTGTCGGTCAAGGGCGACACTGGAGGCACCCCTCACGTAGCCTTTGGAAGTCTACGCCTGGCAGCTTTGGCTCACTTCCATGCTTGGGCTCCGAGGCTACCCTCCGGCCGAGCCAAGTGTCCCTTGCGGAGCACCTGTTGCAGCAACGCTTCCAGCCGCGAAATGGGGCCGCTCGACGTCTTCACGAGTTGCTTGAGACGCGGAAAGTAGTCCTTGCAGAGCACGTGCAGGACCTTGCGGAACTGGCGGCCGTAGTCCCGTGCCAGCGCCCAGCCGGCCACCTCCAGGAAAGTGCAGATCAGCGTGGCTGCAAAGTCGGGGTCCTCAGTCGGCGTGTTCAGGAACATTGCCAGCCACTGCCAGCCACGCTCCGACCCCGGCGGCTGGCGTGACCTGTCGCCGTCTGCAGGCTTGTGCCACGGGGGCAGTGGTGTTTGCAGCAGGGCAGCATACAGGCGCATGAGGCCCGTAATGCGCCTCAGGAACTGGCTCTCTGTCTCCAGGTTGTTTTCGGTGCACTTGTAGCCACACAACCTGCGTGAAAAGATTTGACAGAAATCGTTGTCTAAGAAACATTCTTACAGGAATCTACAGATTTCAGACAGTCCATTTGCAGAACAGTTTAATTTTGTCACAACCTTCTACCATAACAGCTTCAGGATGAGAAAGCCACAGCATAAAATTCCACAAAACCTGCAGTACTTGAGAATGAATGTTACATTCTAGAAACTGCAAGAAGTAGAATTTTAATTTGAGAGGAGCTCAAGAAGTATAGCTGGGTGATTCCACGTAAGATCGAACAAACGATGGCTGGTCGACCTCTCAAATTTATTTCAAAATTTTATATATTATTGCCTGATAAGTGGAAAGAAGAGATCCGCAATTTGTTTTGCCGCGAAAAATTTTTTCGAACCACAGGAAATCAATAATGACGAAGAGGTGGAGTGGAGCGCTCATCCGCTCTGCTGTTTTGGCCAACTTTCGTTATGAATTGCACAAAATATATTAAAATTAGGTAGCTGAAATTTATTTACCTAAATATATGCATGTTTTTGCTTCTGCTCAGGTATTTTTAGTTTTTATGTGTAGTGTAGATGTTTTTATAAAAAACCTCAAAAATGGCCCAATCGGCAAAATTTTCTTTAATTTGAAGGTCTTTATCTCAGAAAGGCCTTGTAGCAGAGCGACAAAAATTCTGCATTACATTCTTCGCATGCTTATCTACCAAACTGCCAAATCTTGTATTTATATAACTTTTCAGTAAAGAGATATGATCGGGCTAAGTTCAAGAAAACACCGAACAATGGAAACTTCTGACGACAATTAAAAAAGAAACCCATTTTTTAAATTTCTTAAACTTTGTCCACTTATTCTCCTCCACATCAGCTTTCAAAATCATTAAAAACATGTTGCATAATGTCGTTGCACTAATAGTTACGGCCCCTCCAATGAGACCGTTAGGCAAGGATGGGCAATTCCGACTTCTTGCACAGCAAGTGTATCAAATGCAGGCAGGACTGAATTTCTTTTTATTAAAAGGCCAGCAGGTACCTAAAAAGGTGTCGCCGGCACTGAAGACGTTAATTTTGAAAATATTTGGTCACTGCAGAGGCCACGAGCGCGGGGCTACCGAGCAGGAGTGCGCGCACCCGAGATGCTCGTTGTAAGAGACGGCGCAGTGAGAGCTCGTTTTCGCGTCCTGAGACCGATTGAGTTCGAAACAGCAACACCTCTCGGGTGACATGAACGCACGTGCACCGGTAGTCGCAGTGATCTGGTTAATTGCGTCGATTTCTTTTTCAGGGGGCATAAGAATGTCATCGTTAAACTGTGCGTTTCGTGAAGATCTTTCATTGCAGTGGTAGCAAAAGCACGCGTAGCACAAGTAGTCCGTCTCACTGACAGTCACTGATCTTTCGGGCGTTAAACGTTCCTTCAAAGCATTTATGTCTAGGTCGGTAACTCTGCGAAATTTTGGCTTCTTTGCAATAATTAAAGGAGTACTGACACGATTTTGAGACATCGCAAAAGAGGCATTTTTTGCTTCGTTGGTATGCAGTGTCCACGCTGTCCACACACTGGAGTCGGAGAACACGTATAAAATATTTTCATTTAACTTTGAAGTTTTCGTCGCTGAGCATTTGCAAGCCAGCCACACTGCAAGGACATTATCCCGACAAGTCAAGACACTTCCTCCGAGTTCACGAGTTCTGCGTCCTGCATGCAGCCTAAATCGTAGAAATCACTGTCAGGGTCACTGGACGACGATTCACTCATCGTTGTCTATTGCACCACGAGCAGATGACGGATTTCCCGCGAGTACGTCGCGAATTTCTGTATCTCCGTGACGTCACACTGCTATGAAACGACACTGAGAAGCCACCCCCTTGATATCGAAACCGAAAGTGTCTTTTTAAGGTGGCGCTAATTAAAATATATAGGATGCATTCCCAGGCACAATAGTCGTTTTACGTTTCTCGACACCAGTATTTTTATTTAGAGCAACAATCCGAAATTTTTTAAAATTCGCGTCAGTACTCCTTTAAGCTTCTTGTGCTTCGAAAGGCAGTCTCCACAATACACTCATTCAGAGCTATACTTTCTCGTCATGAGACGCACAGGAGGAGTAGAGTAAGAGCAAAGCACAAGAACTATCCGCGCCGAATGAAGTGTGAACAGCGCACCGAACGAGCGGCCAGTTCACGCCGTCTGCTGCCGACATCTAATATAGACAAGCGCATCCGGTTACCGATAGTTTTGCTTTTCTTTTCTTGACAATCCATATTTTGCTTTGCCACTGGAGCGCCACGTTCATGCTTTCCACTGATCGCAACTGGCGCAGCGCAGTTTCTGTGGCAGCAGCGTGCGTGAAGCGAGCGCTCATAGCTCCCTTATAGAGTTTTCATCTTGCTTACACCTCCGCCGTGTTATCAGCGCCTAGCTGAGATGCGAACAGAGGGCGGATAGAATAGCGAAGCTCCAGTGCACATGCGTTCAAGTCACCCGAGAGGTGTTGCTGTTTCGAACTCAATCGGTCTGAGGACGCGAGAACGAGCTCTCACTGCGCCGTCTCTTACAACGAGCATCTCGGGTGCGCGCGCGCCTACTCGGTAGCTCCGCGCTCGTGGCCGCTGCAGTGACCAAATAATTTCAAAATTAACGTCTTCAGTCGCGGCGACACCTTTTTAGGCACCTGCTAACATTTTAATAAAAAGAAATTCAATCCTGCCTGCATTTGATACACTTGCTGTGCAAGAAGTCGGAATTGCCCATCCTTGCCTAACGGTCTCATTGGAGGGGCCGTAACTATTAGTGCAACGACATTATGCAACATGTTTTTAATGATTTTGAAAGCTGATGTGGAAGAGAATAAGTGGACAAAGTTTAAGAAATTTAAAAAATGGGGTTTTTTTTTAATTGTCGTCAGAAGTTTTCATTGTTCGGTGTTTTCTTGAACTTAGCCCGATCATATCTCTTTACTGAAAAGCTATATAAGTACAAGATTTGGCATTTTGGTAGATACGCATGCGAAGAACGTAATGCGGAATTTTTGTACCTCTGCTACAAGGATTTTCTGAGATACAGACCTTCAAAGTAAAGAAAATTTTGCCGATTGGGCCATTTTTGAGGTTTTTTATAAAAACATCTACACTACACATAAAAACTAAAAATACCTGAGCAGAAGCAAAAACATGCATATATTTAGGTAAATAAATTTCAGCTACCTAATTTTAATATATTTTGTGCAATTCATAACGAAAGTTGGCCAAAACAGCAGAGCGGATGAGCGCTCCACTCCACCTCTTCGTCATTATTGATTTCCTGTGGTTCGAAAAAATTTTTGGCAGCAAAACAAATTGCGGATCTCTTCTTTCCACTCATCAGGCAATAATATATAAAATTTTGAAATAAATTTGAGAGGTTGACCAGCCATCGTTTGTTCGATCTTACGTGGAATCACCCAGCTTCACTTTACATCCCGCATGCGAGCTACTAAGGCTTGCTCAATCATGTTCCTTTTCATATCACAGAAAATTACAAAAACTGTACAAAAGCTCCCACGAATGTCCAAGAAATTTCACGTGCAGACAGCTGTGTTTCAATGCGAACATTCAAGCAGCCCCCAATAAACAAACGTGCTATGCACAATGTTAACACTGACAAGCGCATCCATCTGGTGTCAAAACTGCAACTAGAAGCAAGCGAAGTTTTCACTGGCAGACACATTTGTGATTGGTTCACACAGCGCAAGGTAGGCAATTATCCTGACGGCAACTATACTACTACTCAACACCAGGGAGAGGGTTAGAGCATAGCGCTTTTTACTAAAGGGAAGTGTGATGCTAGTGTCTATGGGAGCTGCAAGCATGGCAGTTTGGCCAGCATGGACAGGAAGAGTAGCACACGGATTTGCACGAACTTTGTCATTATTGCCTTCATACAGCTTTGTGACTTTGCAAAGTGGTTGCATTAAACAAAACGCTGAGTTATAAATGAAATATGACAGATCTTGTTCCCTGGCCACTTAGTTCATAGTTCTCAGGAAAAAGATACAGCTCAGACCACTTATAACGTAACCGCTTACAGTGCAGCACCGGCTATAATGCGGTTTTTTCCGACTCCCGTTTACTCTCCCATAGAACTCCATGTATACGCTGTTGGGTTCACCGTCCACACCAATGAAAGGGGCTGCTCGTCGGAGTAGGGGTGGCTCAAAAACCCATTTATTAATAATACTTTAACGTTAGGGCAAGAAGGGTTAAACGCAAGAACAAGCTCAACCAAGTTCGAAGCACAACGTCCGTGCCGGTCCCCCTATCCTTGGCCCCAGCGGACCGCACGCCGCGCACACCCACGCAACTCTCGGCAGTTCGCCGGCAACACCCACCGGGTCGCTCGCTGGGCTGGCTTATAAATCCTTCGCACATGGATGCACATGCGCAGTGGCGCTCGTCGCTGCTTGCTATCACCGCTGCTGAAGGTGGGGGCGAGGGTTGCTATCCGCGATCCCCACAACGCATACCGCTTATTGTGCAGACCCCCGAGATGAGACCGGTTATAATGCGGCTGCCGGAACATTCTCAGAGATGCGAGGATGTGAGCGTGCTTCTCAGCGGAGATGCGCCGGCGGGGGAGAGAGCGGCGACGCAACACCCTCTAGACTTTAAGGCCTGAAGGCTGCCACCGTGACGTCACGAAGCGGCGGCGGCGGTTGCTCGCCACCGAGCAGCGAAGGCCTGCGTAGGGACGTCTGCTGTGCGCTTGTCTTGGCCTTTTCTTTCGTCAGTGTTCCTGTTTGGTGCTTAGGAATTCCCACCTCAGGAGTAAAGGAATTGCGTGCAAATATTTATGGTCAAATGAGCCTCACAAATTTTGACATATTTCTTTCTTTTGTGAATAAGTAAAAGACGTGTGTTTGCTCTGAGGAGTATCAAGCACTTAAACCGAGTTTTGCTGAGCTTATGCGCTGTATTTCACCTCGGTAGTAAACAGAAATAGATATATCAAATGTCCAGGAACTTCGCATAATTTTTGTTCATCGGTTCTTGGTTATACATCCGGCTGGTAGCACAAACTTGCGACTGATTGATATATCGGCCACACAAGAGCCCCAACACGTAGTCACGCCTCGAAGAAAATTATCTTCGCGTAATGCATTCAGGGAAGTTCGAATAAAAAAAAAAAGATTCATAGGAACAAGCTACCCTTCGACCTTAAGTAAAACTGCAAGGTTAACTGTTCGTGCGAAAATACGTAGGCTCCATACATTTGCCTTCTCGAGTTGCGCTTGCCAGTGATAGGGAAACTTATGGGCAGGTAATAAATGAAACAGAGGAAATCTTACACCAGGTCGCAAGCGTGCTTTATAAGCGAGAACGGGAGACTAATGGCATTTTGTCTGAACAACTTTATTTACAGCGTGGCCAAAGGCACTTCGAGATCTATTTCTAGCTGAGCGTTTCCAGCTTTCCCTTCTTTGATTTCGATTCAGCTTCTAAAACCATTTCTTGCGGCTAAAGACTTGTATGAGAGGATTCGTGCTGCACTGCAACTCTTGCTTCAGAACCAGCTGTCAAGCATGTCCATCGTCGCAGGTATTAAAATATGACGACTCGTCGTTGGTTAGGAGCTCCACGGTGAGGTCTGTAACCACTTGGTGCTGTTTCGAGAACTTTAAAGCACTTCTTGTTTTGACGATTGCTCCAGGACTTCATGATTATATGCGACAGCATTTACGACAAACAGCGCTAAAAGCAGGATACTTCCACGGTCCATTGCTCTGACGAGGTCAGTGCTTCTCTGCAACACAAACTGAAATTTCTTTATTCACTGTCGTTGCTTCTCTACATTTCTCACTCTTGAGTTTCTTCAAGGCGGCGTAGACAGCATACCCTGCCATATACACCAATACCGGGATAACGTCCGTCATGTTTTACAGCGTTTCCTCGGTGACAACTACGTTGCAGCAAGGCCGTGAACAGTTTGCTTCCCTCTGAAGGTCATGCCATTCCTCATCCTCGTCACTGGCGTTTCTAGAAGTGGCGACCGTCGTACTTCTAATCACGCTTGGAAGTATATGTAGAATATTCTGCAGGAAAACTCACCCTGAGGTTCTGTGAAGGAGTGAAGTTGTCACACGAAATCGCGCGCAGCCATTTTCAGCGCAGCTCCGCATCTTGGAAATCGAAAAACGCACACCTTGCACTTCAAGTCGTAATTGCTGCTGCACTGAAGGACACAGCACTTGTTCGGTTTGACGAATTCAATGCCCCACACACGCTTCAGCACGCACGAAGTTCTCCCAATTTAGAAAAAACGGCACACTGCACTGACAGAACCGACGTACCACGTGTGGCAGCAAGAAACATACTGACGTGCCGGTGTGCCGCCGCACTACTCGCCCTCCGTCATTAAATATAGCGCGCTTTTGAGTTGAAAGTTATCTCGCTAGGTGCTGATATTTCATTTAAAGATAACTCTCATAGGGTTATTGCAGGTTTCTTCCGCCGATTGTATTTGTTTATTCAGAAAAATGGCGCGACTTTCTTAATGACGACCAGTGACACGTGTTTCGAGTTGTATCCATCCGCGTTTGAGCGGGCCACCGGTACCACCGGGAACGGGGGAAACCGGATTCCCGCTGCCGTCGAGGCCTCCACTTGGTGACGTCAGCACTTCGAATGCGGAGAGCGAGTCTAGAGGGTGTTGGGCGACGGCATTACAAAGGAGGAGGGGTCGCGGAACGAACGAACAAGGAGCGGGGGGAGAAAAAAAAAGGGGATGGCTGTGGGGGACAGCAGCCCGGCGCAGGTGCGTGGTGTGAGGAGGGGGGAGCGGTTGCGCGGCCGACGGAGAAGCCTTTGCCCCCTTCGGCCGCTTGACATGCGCGCCGTGCGCGCTTCGTCGTTGCTTCGTCGTCGAGCGCAGATATCGCGCGTGCAACCTCGATTCCCCCGCAAGTAACAATGCTTTAAGACGCGATTGAGCTTTCGCCTTTGCCACCAACAGGCGGACTTACAAGCTTGAAAGACTTTTTCAGGATAGTTGCCGCGGCTGTTCTCCCGATCGAACCGAAACTTCGTTTCACGCGTGATGCCCTCGGTTTAGCTCGCGAGTGCGATCTCTTCTACTCCCGATCTCCGTGTTGCCTAGGGCAAGCTTCTCGCGGTGGCATGCCAAGTTGCAACGCGCACGCTAGGCCTAACGAGCGCTAGCTGCCATGTCGGCGGCCGCGGACTACAGAAGTTGCGGTTTGGTGCCGAGTCAATGAAACATTTTGCAATTGTTGCATTTAGAAGGAGTGACTTACATCTTTTACGAAAACGCGGGCGTGCATGTGAAACACTCGAGTGGTGGTTTGTGGTCGCCACCGTTTTCGACATCGCGGACGCGCAGTGTGTTACCGCGGCGACTTCCCGTGACGGCGCATTTTTTCCGCGTTCGTTATGTCGGCACCGCAGGTCCGCGGACGCTAACAGTTCAACATTTTCAAATGTAAGCAGATGCAAACTTACGCCCCAGTCGCATGCCGCGATAGTCGGAATCGCGCGCCTGCCTGTTGGTCGTGTTTTGTACACGTGCAACCTTTCAAAAATGTTGTTTTGGTTATAGTGCGGTACCGCTTATAGTGCGGATATTCGCGACTCCGGCGACTTAAGTTATAAGTGGTCTATGCACAGTAAAAAATGACAAATGATCAAGAGGGTAAAGAGGGCAGATGAGCACGATGTGCTAGTCCCTGTTCTCATTGATGTCTGTATTGAAGAGTATATTTTTCGTAACCATAAATGCAATAATTTGTGATGACTATGTATGTACAGTGCTCATGGAATGAAATGCAACATCGAAACTAAGTATAGCAACTGGTACGAGCGATTGCTGGAGATAACCATGCCATGTTACTAAGAATCTAGCCACGAAAGGCTATGTTGGCTTTCATGTAAGTGTGCAAGCTGACCTCATGCTGATGTGACACAAACTAAAAATGGTGAAAACAAGAGTATCATGTGCATTATTGAGCCCTAAATTGACAGTTTTCATTCTATGAGTGCCGTAGATCTTACTGCATTCTGCATTTGAAAATTAGGATTGCTAAGCATGATAAATGTAGATAAGGTGTAGTAAATATTGTCACAAGAACTTTTGAAGTTACCGGCACAAAAAACTACTACGATAAACGCCCATGTTACTACTAAACATCATTCCCACGCTAGCTGAAACATTGCAGCTTCAGAGTTCTCTTTAATATTTTAGCAGAGAACCTTACTGGCTATATGGCAGTCATGTCCCACGGCATGACAGGCAGCAATGACCAAAACTTCAATACTTTACCGAAATAAGAACTTCACTGACGAAATAAAAAGGAATAATTTCTTTCTTTTACTTCCCCTACAGCCCATATTGTACTAACTTCATTGTACAGTGGAGTTGGCAACTTCATGCGTCAAGCGAACAACAGGGCCTGCCGACCAGCCATCAGGCTGCACTTATCTGCTACGGCACGCTTATCGAGACGTAGACGTGCACCAACCTGAGGTATTCACTCTCCGAGGCGGCCATACTGCGGCTGAAGAAGACGGGCACCAGAGCAGGGCAGCGCATGTAGAAGTGTCCCAGCAGAAGGTCGCCCAGGTCGGGGTAGCGGCACCAGAGGCCCACTGCCAGTGCCGCCACGGGAAAGGCAGTCTCTTCATTGGACACAATCTGCTCTTCACCTTGCAGCTGGGAGAGAGGCAACAATGCGATGCTCAAACACTCAGCTGGTGCAGCTAATCACGTGCACGAATCTAACAACGCTTTCAGGAGTGTGGGATGTCTGCCATCACTAAAGCAGCACTGACTCATGTACTGTTAGAAAACATGGATTCCAGGGCCAACAAAGGACTCATGACTGCAAGCATCTATGTAAATGAATGGGGTATACAAACAAGAAATAAAGCCTTTGTCACCAACACCTTTGGTTCAGCTTTCATCAATTTTACTGAGCAAGCAGAAAAAATTTGTGGGATGGTAAACGAAGGAGCAAACGCAGTTTTGTGGAGGAGAACAGCAGCACAAAGGAGCCCGCTCGGCCAAGGGTGCCCAGTAACTCATTCATCTGCCTGCACCCACAGAACGCCGTGTTTACTACTTGTATGGATTATCAATAATTCAAAAGAGCTGCATTACTGTCACATCGTGTCTACATGGCTTGCTCAGTGTTCATTCCAGCTACACTGCAGTGACTTAGTATTCCTCGGAAAGTTGCACGGTGCTTATTATCAGCGGTACAATCCACAATTTCATGATTTAAACGTAATTACTTTTTAAAGTGGGCATGGCTCAATGGCAGACACAAACATAACCTTACTCAGCCAATGCAATCACACTTCAAGAATCTTTCAACACAAGCATTGATTGACATTTGTTCCACATGCAAGTTATGCAGTACACTCAAAAGCACCAATAATGAACAGCAGAGATAATGAACCAATACTTTATGTAGTAAAAAAAAAGAATAATGCTTATTCATGATGAACTCCTGTTATTGGCACATTTGATGCATCCAACAATGAGATGCAGGGCTCAACCTAAGGGTGCTGACTCGGTTGCTTATGTGCCTGCAGTGGAGTGCGTGTGTGGCCCCATGGTGTCAATGCTCAGTGATAAACCCCAAGCAACAATTAAATGCCTGTAATTTCTACAGTGCCTCCCAACATTTCCCCTTTGATAGAGAAGACAGACTGGCTTCGAAATGCAAGGCTGCCATTAAATTTTGGCCAGTGCTTTTTCGGTGTTCACTTAATTGGCTCACAGTACTTGTGGAAGACACACTTCCCTCACGGACACAACTGGTGAATGCCTAACCGAAATGGACAAAAACTAAAATTAAATGCAGATTTATCAGTAGTGGAGCCCTTATTACATTAAAAAGTTATTATGCATTGCTAAGTTAAAACCTGTCTTCAATAGCTCACGACAACATTAAGGTGAAATGCCCATTAGAAAAGTTTCTACATCCATGATGTTAATGAAAACATGCACAAATACTTACCACAAATATTACTATAAATAACATCCCCTATACTTTTCCTTGGCTTGATCGTCTGTTAGTTCTAATTAACACTGTACCTTACAAAGAAAACGAGCCCTTAAATTCCCCTTCTTTCGTACATCCACGATGTTATTAAAAAAATGTGCTGGAATGTGAAAGTGAACATGCAGGCTCTGTTTCATTGCCTTTAAGCATCGTTTATGAATGGTATTTCCATTCTTCGACAAGAGAGCACCTGACAAAACTTTTGTTTCAATAAAAGCTGGTCAGACGACTGCAGAAGCGCAGTGCAATAATGAAAGCTCCAAACGGGCCGGCCACTCACCACAATCTTCTCGGCAAGCTTGTCGAGGCAGAAACGCAGTGCCAGTGGATGGGAGCTGGTGGAGATCGTGCGAGGACCCGCCTTGAAGGACTTGCCCGAGAGCACGGCGCTCAGCTGCTCCAACTTTTCCGTTATCGAGCTCGAAGTGGATAATGCATTCACAGGAATTGTGACTGCCTTCAGAAGGTCAAAGCAGTACTTCTTTTGCTGGTTCAGGCACGGGGGTGAAAAAAAGGAAGAGAAAAGAGAAGACGTGGGTATAAACATACGGTTGGCTCTGGCTAACAGAGACAAAGCGTCGCCTCTCAACAGAGCAAAGTGTCTTTGCTAGATGTCAAAGCTTATGTCCTCAAGAAAAGTTCTAATGCTATAAATGCTATAGGAAAAATATGCAGCCAATCCTGTGACTGGACATATTGTTAGTGATCCCGCAAATGGCAGAGTGTGCTTACTAAAGAGAAGCTTTATGAATTCAACCCCAGGTCACACAAATGACTGGTCAGTAATGTTCATGCGTTTTTTTAACATCCAATAACAGTGCAGGAACTATGTCAGACATAATGGAGTGCCTTGGATTCATTTAGGCTCTTCCCGGTTCTTGTAACTTGTACATAAAGCTCGCTTGGTACAAAGGCAATTTTGCATTTTGCCCCCACTGAACTGTGGTCATCATGTCCGGGAAGTAAACCTATGCTTCATGTTTACAATTAAAAAGATGGGTATTGTATTGAAACTCATCCACTGTAGTAGGCACTGCTCAGGACTGCATTGACAATGTGAATGGGACAAGAAACAAGGGTATACATGATGGGCACAGGACAGGGATCGACTTCGCTAAAATAACTCCTGTAGAACACACATACACAAGCATGGAAACATTCTTTTAGAAAGAGTGAATTGTACGTGCAACTTAGGAATATTGTTTCACTCTTAACTAACTTTCTAAGAGCATGTCTCAACCATCCATTCATACTTTCTATTGAAAATTTCAAGTATATAAAAAATTTCTGAGTACTGATTGCTTTGCTTTTAGCTATTCATGGGTACTATGAAAATAAGTGAATCGCATTGATGCAAAGAAATCAGAAGCATAGCAATGCTTGCTACATATGCCTAAATTTTCAAAGAGCACTTCAAGTAAGAAGTGTTCTCTAATCTAGCATTGTGGACAACCTTTGTACTGTTTTTCATGCACCCACACCTTTTGTGATAACCCGCAAGGGGTCTTTAGGCTAATACAAGTGAAAGAATGAATGAATGCCATATGTTTTAAAAAGCCTGAAACTTGCAGTCCGAACTTTCATAATGAAATGCAAACACGTGCACGTTCCCTTAAGAAAGGAAGAGGCATACTAGAACCCCTGTAACCAGAATCCACTTTCTCACAGAAGCTGAACAGCTTCTATAGACCGCAGAAGCCTTGGAATAATCAAGGTTGACAGTGACACACTTGGTAGGTATGACTGAAGGCGTCACATTTTAGCCTGTAACAAGAAAGCTCACAATGCCTGTAAATGAATCGGAACAGGACAAAAGTAATGTACCAAACTACTATACAGCCGTTAAGTAGCCCTAAAGCATGTACCCAAACTAACGGAACCGCAACAGTATATGTAGTGCTATGGAAAGTTGAAATGACTCTCAACTAAAGATACAGACGATGTATGATAAACAAGTGGTCAGTTTTTACAGTGCCAGTCAGCCAAATTTTCCTCAGCTAAGTGACATCTTTTCTTTAGCCTATTTCTTTTGCATACCAAAGCGTTGCAGCCACTCATGAATCGTACTTACGAATAGTGTGCTGTACTGACCCATCTGCAATGACTCGGGTGCAAGAACATACGGTACCATAAAGGCCGAACCATATTCAGCGTTTTTGCCGGCGTTTTCTGACGTTGCGTCCCTCGGCGTCATCGCATCAACGCCGCCAGAGAGGGCGGCGAACCATATGAGGAGTGTTAAGGCCAGCGTCAGCTCAGCGTCGCACAATGTGACCAGAGGGAATGAACCTGACACCTCGTAAAGCAGTGTACAGTTTCCGTCAATGGACCAACAAGAGTTTTATGCCTCATTTGCAGTTCTGTGGTGCAAAAAATGAGTCACAGTGCCACCGAAAAGTCTATTTTTTTTATTTGACTTGTAGCGCCAGCTATTGGCATTAAGAAGAACCACAAACTTGTAATATATGGCCTCTGAGCTTGAAGCTGCCGTACATATTTGAGGCCACGTATTTGGCCGATACACTCATTCCTGCTAAGCCTACCGATGAACTTGAGTACGGCTCTCGGAAAGAGTTCAAAGATATCACGAGCGCTTTGCTGTCGAAGCTTCTAGGGAACAAGCTAAGTCAAATACAAGCATCAGTTGAGAAGTTAAGGGCCACACAGTGCACGGCGATGACTTATTAGATCCGAGGCGGGTGGCAGCCATTTTGGCAGCAGCGACGACGCCGTTACGTAGCGGAAGTCGCTGCCAGCCGCACGCTGATTGGTTCTGCGTCCATCGAACTGCTTCCGGCGTCGACGCTGCCGCCCATGATGTCTGGACCGTCCAGAGGTGGACGTATCGGCCACCGTCACCGGTAGCGTCGACGTCGAGGGACGCCAGCGTACGAAACGCCAGGAAAACGCAGGCAAAAACGCTCTATATGGTTCGGCCTTAAACAAGTGAAGAGATAAAGGTGTATGGTAATTTTCTCCTGATCAACTTAGTGATCCCACAAACAATGGAAATTAGCATGTAAGGACAACAATACTTAAAGGGACACTAAAGAGAAAAGTGATTTTTCTCCCCATATGAGTAAATTACTCCTTCACAATTCCAAAATTACCATGCTCGCCATGAGAAGACACTTGCTAAGCGAGAAAATGCGCAAAAAGAAAATGCGGGTGGTGACGCCACCTTGAAATTTCCACACCAAGCGTCGTGACGTCATAGATTTTAACGGCATCTGCTAGGTCCCATTTCGTTCCTAATCAGTAAAAATGAAGTATACCATCCTCTGAGGGGTCTGTAGACTTAACATGCAAAGTTTCAGGATATTTTGTTGAGTCAATGTTGCCAAAGTACAAAAACCACACTTCGATATCCATGCCGTCACGCGAGGAGATTTCGGCACGAAATTAAAAAATGAAACTTTGAGCTTGATTTTATGCTCTATTAATAAACCTATGATGGTGAAATTATCGACATTAGAGTTCTCAGAATAAAATTTGTGAATCTAAACTGATTCATTGTTCCACTCTAGTGTCCTTTTAATGTGAACTTATAGTATCACATGGGAGGCTTCGGGAACACCTTTACAATGTATCAAAAGTAGTGAATGGTCAATTAGGTATTGACTCATGCAGTTGCTGGCCTCGGTATAAGTAGCGTGAGGTTTTTTTGGCTACACATAGTAAACAAGTTACATGGGATATGATTGAAGCCCAGAAAGTAACAAACACATGAAGCAAAGGTTTCTCAGTGCGCCCACTGTAGGGCTTTACGACAAAGAAAGAACATACCTACTTGTCTGAAAACCGTCAACCACGTGAGATTACCATGACCATGCCTGTTTATTTAGACAGAAAACCTTCATAACATGCAAACCTCTGTATTTTCACGTTTTTATTTCTTAAAAAGACTGAGCATGGGGCAAGTTGGTACTCCATTGCTACGAAAAACTGCGCAAAAAAACAGGGACAGGTAAGACACATGCCTTGTGCGTGTGTCTTACCTGTCCCTGTTTTTTTTGCACAGTTTTTCGTAGTTTTGCGATGACGTTTTTAGGTGTATATAAGTGTGCGCACCGTATTAAAGAAATCACTGTTAGTCAGTGCACTGTGTGGCGTCTTCAAATGCCTAAACCTCAGTCCACATCCAGAGCGCAGTTGCCGTCGAAATGTGCACAACCAACCAGCCAAATGTTTCCACTTTCATTTACTGAGTGCCCCCCACAGACTTCAAAAACATTACTCAATGTCGTGCACTTAACAGTGCATCTCGCCAGTAAATGATTCCTTTTCAGTGATTGAATCATTATGGTGCACAAAAAGCAGTTAATGTTCACGTAAAGCCAGCCTCCGGCACCTCCCACCAAACAACAACAAGTGAATAGTATCAACAGTCAACATAAACTCCAGAATTCCCCAATGCTTTGCAACACGAAGAGAAATGAAAATAATTTGATAATTATTATTCCTAACCATGGAGATAATGTTCGCAGCAGATAACGACAGGAGTTATAATCTAGTTCACATATTCATCATTTGACAAGTGGTCTGATGAAATGTAAAAAAAAAACAAAAAAAAAACAGAAGCTCCGTTTTAGCACGTCAAAAACGCTACCATGAGCTTTGTGTTACGTTGCCCGCACATAAATTCGCACACTGAGATAACAAACTCGGCCTGTAGGTAATAATACAGGCGCCTTTTGAGGTCACATGTCTGGCTACACAGCCCTTTTGCTTAGTTCAGAATAGTATTCCTGTTGATTTTCTATTTGTCCACTCTTCATGCCATATTCCCCAAACTGCTGAATTTGTAGTAGCGTTGCTTCCCAGATAAGACTGTTCCTCAATTATTATTATTATTATTATTATTATTATTATTATTATTATTATTATTATTATTATTATTATTATTATTATTATTATTATTATTATTATTCCTTAGTGTCAATCAGACATACTGGCGAAATGATATTCTGCCAGCTGAGATGTCTTATCTTGAGTACCATGCCCATAATTTGGATTCAGTCTCCAAATCGAGAAAGGTCGTTTGTCATTCGCAGCCTCCCACAACACATTCACTTTGCATTGATGGAAGCAGTACCCCTCGTAACCCTGCTGAAGTGGCGTGGCAATAATTTGTTACAGATACGAAGGATGCCGATACACCTTTTAAGCCACGAAGAATGTGCAACAGAAACCCAAACGTTACCGCTCTTCAACGAGAGAATCAAACAACATCTGCAAAAGCAAGCATCACAGCCACTAAAGAACGAGAGAGAAGCAGGAAAATTGAAAGGCTGTCGATGACCATCTTCTCGGAAAACAAGCTTGTTGTACCGTAGCAATGAGAAAGCCTCCAGAGAAAATGGAGGCACGCTTTTAATCACCCCTCTGCTGTTTCTTTACTAAACTTCAGCACTGGTGAAGCACATTAAAAATCTACAAAAGCATTTCATAAGCCACTTGAATGCCTACTGTTTGAAGGAAAGCGGTGCACTCGCCAGAAAAACCCTGCTGTGACATTCTCTTGATTTATTCATTACCTTCATGGATGTCTTAATGTAATCCCATTGCGAAGCAGTAATTTACCATGGACTGCCGTGTTGCTAAGTCTATTTAGAGTGACAAACAAGAAGTGAGAACTGCAGCTTTAGTTGACAGTATATATTAATTCCCAAGACAGCAGTGCCTTTCATATGACACAAACTGCAAACACAAAAACATGAAAGCAACTCAGTAATAATAATAATAATAATAATAATAATAATAATAATAATAATAATAATAATAATAATAATAATAATTGCTGGCATTCTGATCAATAACGTAAACAGGTTTTCAGCATGATAACTTCATACTAAGCGGGTATACAGTAGGGGTGTGCGAATATTCGAAATTTCGAATATTTTTCGAATAGTGTTTGCTATTCGATTCGATTCGCACTGGAATTTTACTATTCGCACTATTCGAACTTCCCAAAGACAAATGCAGTCAACGTCCGATTGAAAGTGACCCCTTCAGATTTTTAATATGCTTCACCTCATTACACTCTCGTACTGCGGCAAAGCTGCCTTTCAAGCTCCGTTACGGTCGAACTTAGCCAAGAGACAAAATC
Source organism: Rhipicephalus sanguineus (assembly GCF_013339695.2). Classification (NCBI taxonomy): domain Eukaryota; kingdom Metazoa; phylum Arthropoda; class Arachnida; order Ixodida; family Ixodidae; genus Rhipicephalus; species Rhipicephalus sanguineus. Next base: position 92,858,869 of record NC_051179.1, read on the forward strand.
CGTTTGGAAATGGTCCCTAGATTTTCAATATGCTTCACCTCATTACACCCCCGTATTGCGGCAAAGCTGCCTTTCAAGCTCCGTTACGGTCAAACTTAGGCAAGAGACAGTCAACGTCTGATTGGAAGTGGTCCCTAGATTTTCAATATGCTTCACCTCATCACACCCCCGTATTGCGGCAAAGCTGCCTTTCAAGCTCCGCTACGGTCGCAAATGTATTAACTCAAGAAAACGCTGGTTCCAATATGGAGATGAAAGATGTGGCAGAGTTGGGGACTCAATTAATGCTGTTTTGGACCTGAAATTTTGGCAGGAAGTACGAAAAATCAGACGCCGAAGCTTTTTAGCATCCAAAATTTCAGATGTTCTTATATATTGACGTCTACGAGGCAGATTTGGGACTCCTGACTTGAAGGGAGCACACCCTTGTCTGCCACATCAGTTGGGCTTCCACAGAAGTTGAAAGAAGAGGAGAGGCTGAGGAAATGGCATCTTTGCTTATTACGTGTAAAGTGTTGTCGGCAACCCTTTGGTTGCACTAAATCATGTACATAAATACAATTCGGCCTCTAGATTGCCTCATTCTTGATAAGACAACTATGAAACACCACCCCGCCAGTGCTTCATCAACCTAGCAAAAAGAAACACTTTCATGTTGCTATTTCATAAGAACATGCTTAGGAATCCTCTCTAACTTTTTCTGTAATTTCACTTCGAATTATTCGAAAAATGTTTGAGAAATATTCGAAAATTATTCGAAATTATTCGATTCAATTCGCACTCAATCTTTATTTTTCGAATTCGCTTTGCACCCAAAATTTTGCTATTCGCACAGCTCTAGTATACAGTGCTTAGGTAGGGTCCCGCTGTCCCTGATATGCCTTAAACAATGAGATGCTATTGTACGTTTCACTAAAAGTTGCGTGCAACAAAATGCAAAATAAATGCACGACTTTTGTTTAACAGAGAACAGAGATCACTTTGCATCCTTGATAATTATTACACTGCAGGCATTTCATCCCTCTCTACACTGTGTGGCATGTGCCCTATTTATGAAGTCAATGCCGAGATACAGTTTCTAATTTATTGGTTCTTTAATACTGGTGACTGGTGCCTGCATTCTACATTCGTTCTGCATACAACTGCTCGTTCTTATAAACAACAATTCTGTTGTGTGCAATGCTCCTGCCTTAATGGGTATCACAATAAACGCTCTCATGCTACTGTACATCGTACGTATGCTGTAATGACCAGTCAAACATTATCTTCTCATAAATCTGAATTTATTTCCAAAAAGTCAAAATTAGATGTACACGGGCAGTAGCTATATTTACAAAACAACATCTCAAGCTCATAACTCTACTGTGCCCAACCAAATATGGGGCCAGTGAAACACAAGGTCATTAATGAGAAAAAAAAATCACCTCTGCAAGCTTATAGTAAGGATGGTGTTCACCTTCATTTCAGCGAGATGCCAGCAAAATATGGGCACAGGCTTATCTCAGTTTCGTTGCCAAAAGAGCGAGTGCCGTAGATAAAAGCTTCTATCTTACTGCTTTGTCCTGGGTGAGCTCCTTGTAAGAGGCCTGCCACTGTTCCAGTCTGTCCAAAATGTCGGCGTGCCTTTTCAGCTGGCTGGTCTCCACACGGCCCATACTTCCTGCAGCTGACAGCCGAGAAATGCTCGATCACGCTTACCGTCACATTAGGAAGTTGCAACATTCAATTTAAGCTTCTGGGTCCAGGTTGGTAGACAGCTTTTCCTCACATAACGCGACGAGACTGATGGGCAGTGAAGATCCACCACAGGCATCCATCAAAGGCAAATCATGTTAGATTCATCCAAGACATACAGTGAGTGGTGTGGCTCATAGAGTTTCCTACAATACTTACTAGAGGGAACTCTGGCGCTAGTGTCTATGGGAGCTGCAACGCATGACGCATCAGCCAGCATGGGAATGATGGGTAGTACACAGATTTGTCTAAACTTCGTTCTTTCGGCTCCGTTTGGCTGCGCGTCGCCTGCATCCGCTTTGTCGCAAAACAAAGTTCTGCAAAAGTCAGCAGTTCCACTTCACCACTTTAACTTTTTTAGGCTCACCAAATCAAACCTGGTCACGAAGTTCACAACGATCCGTTCTTTTATCCAAAATGAATGTCAAAACACAGCAATAAACAAAGTCACAAGTACATTTGAAGCCGCAAGCACGAAGACTAGGCAAATTTGTGTACTACCCATCAATCCCATGGTAAGCTAAACGATCGCAGTGCCAGAGTCCCCTCTAGTTAATTTTAGGAAACTCTATGGTGTGGCTATGCAGGGCTTTAGGCTTAGTGCTACGGTGAGCAAACTGAAGCTGCCTTTTGATGTTATTTGAGTTATTAGAAACCAGCTGTGGCATTACAGTATTATTACAATTTATATGGCATCATCCAGGCCTTGTTTTAATCCAAACGATGACAACTGTGACTATTGTTGGGTCACTATCAATATGGTGAGACTGGGGACATCCTGGCACAGTCAACATTGTGGCAACATTGACTTCATGTGACTTTCAGCTCACACAGCTCTGTGTATTGAATGCAGATGTTGTCAAGCAATTAATGACTGAACTTTTGTTGAAATTTTGACCAAGGCCATACAAAATGGCTATCTGTGCTTCTCAAATAAGGGTGCAATCTAGCAGTAGCTAGAGCACACTGGCTTCCTCAAGCAAGGAGCTTTTAACAAGGTAGATTGTTTGCTGAAGGGGACTTGTGGCAGTCTTAGAATGTTGAAAACAAAACCTGTTAAGATGGTGGGCAATGCTATAAATGAGCACCAGAGCAAGCGTTTGCTATTTATTCCAGTACAGTAAAGCCATGCTACTACGTAACAAAATTGCATCCAACATAGAAATTCCTTTATTACCTAGCATATACTATATTTCCTATAAGCACACATTCTTTACATGCTGATATGAGTGAGAAACGTTTAAGACTTACTTCATGATATCCCACAACTTGTTATAACATTGGCATTTGTTAATGTAGTTTAACTACTACATGAAGCAAGTGTGCAAACTATGTAAATGGGCAGTGCAGGTGCACAAATGAAACAGTCACAAAATACAAAAAAGAAACTTAACATTGTAAAACTGCACAGGCTAGAATAAAATTAAGCTGTTAGATGAGCAAGCCTAGTGGAAATTACAATCAAATGCCTTTACAACAAAGTGCTCGGGGTGTTCAGAAGACTTTGTCATAAGGGTCACTTCATTGTAGAGGTTGCATGCCCTAACGGTTGCAATACAGTCAAGACCTTAGACACCATTCACCGTACCAGTAATTTCACGGTAGATGCATTTGTTACAGAGGTGTACGACTTCAAATACCTCCACTTACCTGGCGATGGTTCTGGCGACTGAGTATTGTGGCCTGCTTCCTGAACGCGCGTCTCGACGTCATTGGTCGTATTTTCAACGGCCTTCGGCTGCTCCTGCTTCTGCAGTGCCATTCCTTTCTTGGTGGCTTGCTCTGCATTTGTCAATGGCAGTTGATGAGTCAGCGATGCCACCACACATGCCTCAACAATTATCGTGGGTGAAAGTTACATGCAAATAGGTTTAGTGCTTGGGGAATTTAACATTAAAGGACCCCTGACAGTGAAGGCCTTGTTTGCAACTTTTTTACTGTAATTCGTAGCTTTGTAACTGCTAATCCCGAAATTGAATCGTAAATGCTCTCACGCATTGCATACCTAATGCTAGTGTCGTTAATTGAGAACGATTTTGTGTCAGTCCGAAATGCCGCCTACATACCATAAGAAACTAGCACCCCAGAACAGGGGGGCGCCCACGATCACGTGCGCTCAAGCTTTGGTGCTGTTGAAAGCGAATTTTTCAAATTGGGGCCCCGCGCACGGTAAAGAATGATACAATGCGGGTGCGTTGGTATTTAAAATGCAAAATGTATGACCTTTTATTAGTTATTAATCATTCATTTCCTTCTTTTTATCTTAGGGGCACTACTGGACAACTCATGCACACTTCTTGCTCGTATTAAGACTTCCAATGCTCAGGCATTAAAAAAATAATGGAAGAACAGCCTCACCAACGTCGGCAACGACTGAGTGGACCAGGGTGTTGAGCTGGGTGGCAAAGTCCAGGACGCGGCGGAGGTCCTCTCGCGAGACAGCGGTGAGCGCGCCAAAGGCTGCCACCTGCCGGGCCATGCGGTCCAGCAGGCCCCGGTGCTCGTCGACGGGTGTCGCGAGGAATGAGGCGAACGCGCACTCCCCGAGGGCCTTTCGCACCGATGCCAACGTGGACTCCATCTCCTTGCACTGGCAGCGCAGGGACTCCGCTCGCTGCTTTGACTCGGCCTCCCTGCACGACAGTAAGCAGCTGAGCTACATGCAGATCATTGAAAGAGCACAAAGAGGCACACTCGCTACCCACGTAAACACCCACAGTAGTTACACCAGCCAAGATGTCCGCTTGTGGGTGTGTGTATGTGTGGCTGCGAGTTGCCCATCTGTGCAAAAAGACATTAACTCATATGTGTTTCAAACTAGGTCAACAGCAAAAGCAAAATCATTCGAAGCAATACGCAGGCTTGGAACCAGCTTGGCTCCTACTATTGCACCCTCCTAAGGTGAACGTCACCCCGCGTTCCATCCCCATGCCACCACGCAAGCGGGCCCGCTTACGAGGTGGCATGGTGATGGAATGCTGGGTGAAGTTCACTGACATGGAACCAGTAAATACTACACTTAAAAAAGAGTTTCAAGATTGTGCTTGAGAATTACACGCCTCCGAGCACTCGCTGCACATCCCAGGGGCATGTCACACGCTTGTCACACAGTATTCATTGGATTGTGTACCTTGCTACTGGAACATTAGTGACAGTATTCCCTAATCAAACAAGCTCACGAGGACGGTACAACTGACCTTTTCTTCTCTTCCTCTTCCTCCTGCTTTTGTCTCAGCTCAGCTTCCTTAATTTTGTTCCTCAGGTGCTGTAAGGAGAACCCACAGACGAGTGAATGCAGCTGCGAACATGAGAAAAATAAGGCAGCTGCCAACGTGTGCGTAGAAACTTACCCGCACGTGGCTTTGGTGATGCTCCCGTGCCTTTTGACTTTTCTCTGCAAGCTCTCGTAGCCTAGAGAGAACATGAAGGTAATTATTTGTGAAACACTGCACAAACAGTGCAAGTACTTTCGTAAACCTGCTGAAATACATCACGTCCTATAGTGTACAGTTTTCCTGACTAAAAAGAAGGGGCATCAGGCTGCATCTATCGTGCCCCGCTTAGGCAAACTAAAGAGTGCACCCACACAAGTTTGACCAAAATGTGCCTTCACTTTCTCAAAGTAACTTGCTATGGTGATTTGCACACTTGTTCGCAAAGAAGCTTTGCTAGTTGTAATCATATTCCAAGTGCAAAAAAACCATATGCAGACACAAGTAAGGAACATATACAGCTCAGACCACTTATAACGTAACCGCTTACAGTGCAGTACCGGCTATAATGCGGTTTTTTCTGACTCCCGTTTACTCTCCCATAGAACTCCATGTATACGCATACCGCTTATTGTGCAGACCCCCGAGATGAAAGACCGGTTATAATGCGGCTGCCGGAACATTCTCAGAGATGCGAGGGTGCGAGCGTGCTTCTCAGCGGAGATGCGCCGGCGGGGGAGAGAGCGGCGACGGCATTACAAAGGAGGAGGGGTCGCGGAACGAACGAACAAGGAGCGGGGGGAGAAAAAAAAAGGGATGGCTGTGGGGGACAGCAGCTCGGCGCAGGTGCGTGGTGTGAGGAGGGGGAGCAGTTGCGCGGCCGACGGAGAAGCCTTTGCCCCCTTCGGCCGCTAGACATGCGCGCTTCGTCGTTGCTTCGTCGTCGAGCGCAGATATCGCGCGTGCAACCTCGATTCCCCCGCAAGTAACAATGCTTTGAGACGCGATTGAGCTTTCGCCTTTGCCACCAACAGGCGGACTTACAAGCTTGAAAGACTTTTTCAGGATAGTTGCCGCGGCTGTTCTCCCGATCGCGAACCGAAACTTCGTTTCACGCGTGATGCCCTCGGTTTAGCTCGCGAGTGCGATCTCTTCTACTCCCGATCTCCGTGTTGCCTAGGGCAAGCTTCTGGCGGTGGCATGCCAAGTTGCAACGCGCACGCTAGGCCTAACGAGCGCTAGCTGCCATGTCGGCGGCCGCGGACTACAGAAGTTGCGGTTTGGTGCCGAGTCAATGAAACATTTTGCAATTGTTGCATTTAGAAGGAGTGACTTACATCTTTTACGAAAACGCGGGCGTGCATGTGAAACACTCGAGTGGTGGTTTGTGGTCGCCACCGTTTTCGACATCGCGGACGCGCAGTGTGTTACCGCGGCGACTTCCCGTGACGGCGCATTTTTTCCGCGTTCGTTATGTCGGCACCGCAGGTCCGCGGACGCTAACAGTTCAACATTGTCAAATGTAAGCAGATGCAAGCTTACGCCCCAGTCGCATGCCGCGATAGTCGGAATCGCGCGCCTGCCTGTTCATGTTTTGTACACGTGCAACATTTCAAAAATGTTGTTTTGGTTATAGTGCGGTACCGCTTATAGTGCGGATATTCGCGACTCCGGCGACTTACGTTATAAGCGGTCTATGCTTACACAGGATGGGCGCTAGACATCAACTCATCAACAGGTGATGTCTAGCGCCCGTTGTTACGTTTGGCCTAAAAATTCATCGAGGCCGACGCCATTGAGCGTACAGCTGTCTACCGGAATGCTGTCTTCTCCCCCCGTATCGGCGCTTAGGCGGAGACAGGAATGCCGATTCTTCCTGGAGGAGCTTTTGCCGGGCGAGCGGACATGTCGCCGTGGACGGATTTCCCAGAAAAAGGACGTCGGAATTCGGAGACCCCTTTTTGGCTTGTTGTTCTCTGCGTGAGATAGCACCGCGGGAGAGTTTCTCACCCAGCCACATCTGCCTTCTACCCTACCGCAGCAGGGAAAATTAACCCGTGCCGGAGGGAGCGATCTGCGTGTTTTCCGGAATTCGACACACCCGCTTTATCGTGCGTTTTGGTCAGCGTGGGAGTGCGCCGTTGAAGACGCTCCCATCAACCCAGGTGGGGCCTTCACCCGAGGCAGCCATCATTCAACGCTTCTTCCAAGTATTACTGGCAGTGGAAGCGGAGGTCATCGGCCCTTTCCCCTTTGGACTGAAACTCCTCGCCGACCTTCTTACCTACGAGTCTTCGGGGCGTGGCGAGTGCATTGTGTGACTCTTTGCCTCCTTTCGGGAGGCCGGACGCCAGGACGACAAGTCACCGGATTGGCGGGAGACGCTGACACCGGTTTGCCTGTGCTTCTGCAGTGACGGTTTCGGGGCTATAAAAGCCGAATACTTTTGACGTTACTTCTCTGCTCTGCTCTCTTTTCACTCCAATCTCTTAACCATGTAAATAAATCTACGTTCCTTCCTGAAAGAACGCGCCTCCTCACTGGAAATCTTCAGCTATGGGGACGGACGGCGGGAGCCAGCTACCGTAACGAGACCCGCCGAACCCGACTCCTTACACCGTCCCGTGTATGTGTTCCTTACTCGTGTCTGTGTCTGGTTTTTTTGCGCTACGAATATGATTACAAGTGACTCAAACCAACTAGCCTGCATCACCGCCTTGAAAGCTTTGCTAAATGATCAGACAAGATCGTGATGCTGTCCTTAGGTGCTACATACATTTTATCAACATGTGAAGTTATACACCATACAACACATACATATATAGCTGCGGCAATTTCATCCATTGTGAATGCATAGACAAGCATAAAAAAATGCTAGCAAGAGTAGTTTACCTCCCCTCACATCTGAACCTGAACGTCAAGAAAAAGGGTGCCTTACAAAAGCTACAGCGATCTATCTCACCAAGCCTCCAGAGGTGTAAAAACAACTTTTGTGGACCGTAAACAGCACCCACTGTGGGGCATAAGAAGAGGCCCAACCCTATCCCCATACTCTTCTTCACAAAGCCGAGCTTCAAACACCACACCATGCTTTTTATGCAGACCAAAATTTTCTAGCAGTGACTGGCGTGTGAACAGTGTGAAAACACACCAAGCTTACACAAACGAAATTCTTGAGGAAACTTTCAGAATTGTGGCAAGCGTGCCGTGCATCTGAACACATTTTTTTGCATGCTGGATGTTCATAAAGGAGTACTGGCACAAAATTTTGAAGCCAAGATAACTTGTGAGATAGGTTAGTGTGGACATGCACACATCATCTACAAAACAGCAATGGCCAATATAGCCTAGAACCAGGCCCGTAGCCACGAATTTTTTTTGGGAGGAGGGGGGGGGGCACTTGCTGAAGACCTTGGCTATTTCAGAAAAAGACCTATTTTTATTACGTAAACACCCCCCCACATCAGAATTTCGTGGGGGGGGGGGGGGAGGGGGGGGGCCTAGGGTACTGCCCCTGGCTACGGGCCTGCCTAGAACATGCTTAAAACCAATTTTAAACTGTGTGCCATGCAACTCAGCGTGAAATGGAGCACCTCACAACATCAGTATAAACTTGGTCTTGATGTCAACCAACAACCACTTATGTCACGAGTTTGCGCTGACAGCCATGCTCCTTGCACGTGCTCTCTGTTGCAGTAATCAACGCGGTGTTAATATGCACATGATACTACATGCATAACTGTTGTCTGTACTCATGTGGCCAGCTGTGTTTCCAAAAAAAGAATACCCTAGGTGTGCCTCTCTTGGTGCTCTCTGAAACTGTGACTAAGCGCTATAGAAACATCTGCAACAGGGGCGTAGCCAAGGGGGGGGTTGGGGGGGTTCAAACCCCCCCCGAAATTTTTCAGTTTTGCTTGCGTATATAGGCATGCACACATACAAACGCACACACGAACATACATAAAGTATGGTTGAACCCCCCCCGAAAAAAATTTCTGGCTACGCCCCTGATCTGCAAACAATTAAACATTGCGCGCTTGAGCAAACGAGGTCTCCAGCTGTGACAAGTGGGTCATTAGCTATACTTACTGCAACAGAAAATACAAGATGCAACATTTTTGTGTCAGTATGCTTGGTGAGGTGTGCACCTTGTCAAACTTATACGTAGGAACACTGTTAGTACTTATGTTGGCGTAGTGTACATGTGCACTGCACTGACATCACTCGTGCGTGCACAGGTGTGTGCTCGTGTGGGCGATATCACGATGGAAGCCGGATCGCCCAGCCATTTGCAAACCTGTCGTGTTAGCTAAATAAACGCTGTTCACATTTAAAGAAATCACTGTGAGATAAGAAGAGAGCATGTACCCTTCGAGGTACTCCTGGTTGAGCCTGTCCAACTGCATCTGGTACTCTAGTGTCTGGTTCTGCTCAATCAGCATGAGGTGCTTTTTGGCCTGCTCCTCCCAGCGGTGGTTGTGCTGCTCATACTGAGCAATCCGCTTCCGCATCGCCTCCTGCAAGGATTCGTGCAACATGAATAGAGAACTTTATCACTATGTTTAACTGTGATGGTGGCTCTATACTTGAAGTATAATAACGAGAAACTGCAAAATGAAAGCAAATCAAACATCACAAAAACCTCATTCGCACATGTTAAATCAATAAATTTCGTTAGGGCAATGCTTGTAAAACAAGGAGACTCACTTATTCATGCAATATTGTACAGGTAAAATTAAGAAAAACAACCAACCTCAAACATGTTCATGCGAGTGAGGATTCTAAATTTTTTTCCTTAAGTAAAAGGCACAAGTGCATCGACACAAGCAAACAAAACAGAGATTGTGCGGTTTCTTGTGTGATGAAACATTTTCCTTCTAAATGGTCACACTTACAGAGTTACGTTCCTTCCATAAACACTCTTGAAATTTATGGGCACCTTTTAAAAACTTCGTCTGGCATTGCTTACTCAACACAAAGCCAGTGTCCTGATGCTACAGCTATCAATGCACATTGCAGAAAAGGGCCTATGCATACTCGCGCATTCAGCAGCACAATCTCATACGCTCTGCGGCTCGCAAGGCGATTACACCAGGACAATGCAACCCCGGTCGTTAATGCCAATCTCAAAGCTAATTCCACGCTGGATGAATAAGAGCATTATTACAGGCAAACACCACCTTGAGCATGATATGACGATTACATGTAATGTTTCACGGCGCAAGGACCAGTTGTAGCCAAAGAGCGCCAAGACAAAGTAAATTCTGTAAGCGATGAGATGAGCAGTGACATCTGCTCGTATCATGTAAGGGATGATATGAACAGTGATATGAGTTATGCAGTACAGCATAACAGACTATGTATGAAAGAGTGAGCATAGAGCAATTACCCTGACGCTGTTGAGTCTTTCTTCCTCGTACTGGTGTATGGAGACGTCGAAGTCCGAGCCACTCACGTACGCATACAGGTCCTGCGCGTCGTCGCTTTTCGGCGATTGCGCGTCCGAGGCCAACTCGCCGGAACTTTGGTCGCTCGGAGTGACGTCCAGCGATTCAAGACCGTCAACGGTATCTTTCCGTTCGGCGTCATATTGAAAGAGTGTCGGCAACAGCCTCGCGTCGAAGTGCAGCACGGGTTTGCTTGGAAGAACGTCCTGCGATGTCAAGGTGCCACAGGATGTCGAACGAAAGAGGAGAATTTTTAAGGGCTCGTTTTCTTTGTTGGATACAACGTTAATGAAAAACGACAGACAGTGAAGCCAAAGAAGGTGTAGGGAACGTTAATTGTACTGTTTTAACTGTACTGTAGTAATTATAATACAAATGTGAAGAAAGTAAAGTGGATGAAAGGAGAACTTGCCGCCGGCAGTGAGCGAACCTGCGACCTTCCAATAAAGCGTCCGATGCTTTACCAATTGAGCTACGGCAGCGCTAGTCCTCTCGTCCACTTTAATTTCTTCACGTGTATATCATAATTACTACGATACAGTTAAAAACAGCACACTTAACGTCCCCTATACCATCCTTGGCTTCATTATCTGCTGGTTTTCATACAGGATGTCAGATTGTCACTGTGTGACAGGAAACATATCCCAAAGGCAAACACGTTTCTACGACTTCTGTGCATCGCGCGAGCACGGCCAAGCGCGAAGGACGCGTTATTGTTCGCCAACATGCTTCACAAAAATGTACGCTTCCAAAGGCTCACCTTCCAATAATTTTTCGAAGGCCAGTGATTTTCGTAGACTAGCTTTCCTTTACTGCTTTCTCGAAGCGCCGCCAGGACTGCCTCCGTTGAGGCCTCATGGCGCGTACCGTAAGATAAGTAATTCATTTCAAATTGAGAATCAACGCTGATGTAAACAGTTATTAACCATTTACACGCGAGAACCGAGCAGGCCGGCCGAGACCCCGCAGATGTTGACACTCAAAAACGGATGGGATTGACTTTGGATACGCAGTTAAGCAAGCCAACGAGCCAGTTTCGGTTTCTGTTTTCAAGCGGACGTGTTAGGTCAATGCCTCCTTGACTAGATGCCCGCCGCGTGGTCCGGTAACCCGGTTCCGTACCCTCTCCCTCTTTTTTTCTCCGCGGTCAGGCCACGAGCGCCCCCTATAGCGCACGCCTGCAACGGATGCAACGGGTTTTTCCTCCTGCGGCACTTAAAACGCTTGTCCTGTGTTAAAAAGAAATAGGAACCCCTTACTTATTCACTTACTTTTACTTACTTACTAACAAAGGTCACGTGCTGCCGCCTCCGAGATTGCCATCACGCCTGTTACAGTCACGAAGGTGCAAGCGTATTTCCGCTGCCGCCGGAAGTCGGTCTAAGGTAGCGACATTAGAGTTACTGTATATGCTACCTTTAGGTAGCAGAGTTGCGCATAGGTCCGCCATCTTGCCCGCCGTGGCATCCACGCTAAGCAGGAAAGCCACCTCTCTGGAATGTAGGAGCCGACGCGGCTGCTGTTGTTGCTGCTGTCCTGTCGGCCCAGCGGCTCCGTGCACCTTCTCGTTCGTTCATAACGCGTCGCTGGCGCAATGACTTTCGATTCGAAGAAAAAAAAAAGAATGGAAAGCTCGGAGAAACAATAATTTGAGATGGAACAGGTGGAGATGGAACACTATCATAAGTAATATTTTTGTTTTAAATGGCAATTAGAAAAAGTGCGACGGATCACGATTCTGGACCAATTAAATTCAGCCTAATTATTCGTTTCACGTAGTTTTTGATGCAGCGCTTCAAAAGATTAAGTGAATAGCTGAGAAAACAAGTGCTAAAATTATCACTGTATTTTACGAATAGCGCAAGCTAACGAGAATTTCGCGTACGTCTAGGTAGGTGTGGCATATAATAAACACTCGGTCATGCTTCAAACTTTCATGCTGCACAGTGCTCGGAATGAATCATGCTGTTTTGATAGACCTGTAAGGATCATATTCACACACATCGCCTCCTTCACGCAGTCACTCGCGCATATTTTTACCGTTTTGTCCCGTTCGATTTTTAATCAACGTTTGACCAGTGAGAGAGAAGCGATATATATCCTGTTCGTTATCGCCGGCTTCTGACGTCTCATGCGCAGCAGCCACTTGAGACGGCGACGGACGACGGAGACAGACTTGCCACAGGAATCGAGAAGAAGGCCTTTCCGTGCTCTTGTCGGTTCGTGCAGTGGGGAGCGCAGCATCCTGTCATTGTCGCAACTTCGCAACACTGAGTCAGGGCGCTGCGCCGCGCAGACGTTCGCAAAAACGGACAGCAGAAGACACCACCACAACAACGACAAACAATCTGAACTCAGCTGGACCGTCTTGCGCTTCGCCGGACGGCTTGATTTGGCTTGATACAGCGGTGGTGGCGCGGCGATCGCCAGCACGCGCGCGGCCGTGAAGTTGGCTTTCCCTAAAACGGATGTTTTTTGCGCACGTGAGCGCGCTGGGCGAATGGTGGCGCGAGCGGCGAGTTCTATCAGAGGCGCAACTCTGCTACCTAAAGGTAGCATATACAGGAACTCTAAGCGACATCTGCCGCGCGCGCCACCTAGAAAGTTCCTGTAGCAGACGACGCCCAGGTTAAAGCACGGCATTCAGCTGGTGGAAATATATCTGCACATGCTAGGAAATAAAAGCTACTGATGCCTGACTGTGATGAAGGCCGAAATAAGGCCCCAAAATGCTAAAGCTGTGCCTTTATTTCAAATAAACATTGAAAAAGAGAGCGGAAAAAATGTTTCATCGCCTACATTCGGCATGTTTACATCTCGTTTATTCGCGCTCGTATTACATTGCATTTTGCAATCTAAATTAGCTGCATATAGTTAAGAAAGAAACGGAGTCGTGTTGATTCGCTTTCATATCACAAAATAGTCGAAGCCCTTGACGGTAAACAACGACGAGCCGGGACCGAAGACAACGCGAGGCGAGTTTATCCGCGCCCGCCCATGGCTCCCATGGCGCCTGCCTTGGTCGCTGTTATAGTGAACTAGAAGAGATAGTCGCTGTGTTGGCCGTACCTTGGAAATATTGCGTGCGCTTAATCCCATTGCTCTACGCCTTTCTTGCTCGTAAGTGTGCTGTGTACATATAGCGGTCACGTCGGTCGAAGAATGCATCCAAATAAGAAGACTGACAGCCATCCGGACCGAAACAATTTCGACATGGCGTTGCTGAAACGCGATCTTCCCTGAAAATAAACATCCTGCGCACGTGTGTGGAAACTAAAATTTAGTGGAAACGAGTGCGCCAACAGTCTTCGCGTGCGGCGATTGCCTCACCACTCGGGTGTGTATTGCTATTCTGTGCTACGAGTCAACGCAAGTGTCGTGACATTCCAAAGCGGCGTTATTGATCACGTCCTGGCCGATTCTCGAATTTGTTCGTGTTGCAAACGCGACCTAACCGCACGGAACACCATGGTGTAGTTAATTTCTTCGCCAAGGCTTCTTGTGTGTGCGTGTGCGGTTGTATTCCTGATATGAGCAACGTCGCTACGTAACCTTGAATCACCGCGTGGATTTTTAATGGTGTGTTTATGCTTTTTCGATTTGCCTTTGTGGCTCCCTGAAGCGCACAAGCTTCTCAAGAGTTAAAGATCCTAAAATGAAACGCCCGCAAATTGGCCAAGTTATTACTGCACTTTATTTTGCTGGCAATCTTATATCGCTTGTGATGTTTTCTTATGTTAGTTCGCAGCTCGGTGCTTTTCATCAGTAAACAGGCATTGCTGCTTACCCGAGACATTTCGGTTAGTATCCAAGTGTGAGGGTAATTTAAGTGTAACTGACTAGACAAGTGTATGTAACATACCTAGATATAGTTTCATTATTTGGTGGCCAGTAGCTGTGGCTATGTGGTATTGATTTATTTATTTATTTAGGAAGATACTGCCTGTCAGAATGCCATTCTTAAGGCAGCGGTGAGCGATACATACAGGAAATGCAGTGATGGCCAGTAGCTGTGGCTATGTGGTATTGATTTATTTATTTATTTAGGAAGATACTGCCTGTCAGAATGCCATACTTAAGGCAGCGGTGAGCGATACATACAGGAAATGCAGTGATGGCCAGTAGCTGTGGCTATGTTGTATTTATTTATGTATTTTAGAACATACAGTTAGTCCGAATGCCATACTTTATGCAAGGGTCAGCGATACAGTGGGAATAACACAATTCAGGAAATACAGTGATGGCCAGTGGCAGTGGCAATGTGGTATTTATTTATTTATTTAAGAACATACAGCCAGTCCAAATGCCGTACTTTAGATCGGACCAGCAATACAATGTGAATAACACAATACAAGAAATACACAAGGCGTACAGAACAATATGAAATTTAGAACAGATCATAATGTAGGAACTAGAGTATTATTCGTTTAAAACAAGAGCCCGAATGATACACAAACAAAAACAAAGTTTCGTAATACCGCATAATTATCACTACACGAGTAGTACAGTAACAGCAACTACCACTTATATACCATAATGGCTGGGCATACACATGCCGCCTTGCAGGAGCTGAACAAAGTTTTTCATCCATCCATCCATATACACATGCAGCACAAAAATATAACGACACTAAGTAGTACAACAACTACGTAAGATTATGCTTGCAGACAAAAGCTGCGGCACATGCCACCCACATTGCAAAGTACAGGGTAATGCAGGTACTTGTATATTTAATTACACATGCAATGCACAAAATACACTTAGGATGTGCTTCCAAGTGAACAAAAGGGCATCACATGATGCTGGCACTGAACAGTAAAGGTAGCTTAAATAACTATTAAAATAAAAAACAAAGAACAGCCACACTTACAGTAGTACAAGAGACACCATACATTTTACACAAACTTTTCTACCAGTACTACCTAATGCTATCTGCAGCAACATGCATTCCAATGCTTCGGCTACCACACTTCTGTGAGCTTTGAATTTTTGTCATAAGGAGATGGTTTTTCTTTTTCACGAGAATTGAAATTCTAGTTCTTAAAAACGTGGCAAGGAGTTTGTCCGATATGCAGTGGCATGTAGGAAAGCAATTGCCCATGTACAGGGAACTTTGAATGGTACTCTGAAGTTTAGATGCAGAAACTCTGTTTGCAAGCAATGCATCTTCATTTAGGCGCACATAATTTTCAGCAGTCTCTATTAACTGCAAGACAGCTGGTGATGGGACTGTCAATGCCGGCTTCTCTTTGTTGTAGCACTTAAGCATTGTGAGCTTGTTGCCCTCGGCTGAGCTTGTGATCGCTTCAACACAGGCTTGACAGGAGTTTGCCTTCTTCACTTGTGCAACAACATAACCAGCAAGGTACTCCAAGGATTCATGTTCTAAGTCCTGAATATCAAGGAGGTCAGACGGACGAACAACATACATTTTGCTTTCATTTGTTTGTTGTCATCAGCCATGCCAGTCAAGAGAAAGCAGTCTTCTTCAGTGTAGCTGCCGCCCTTACTTGGCCTCAGAAACTGGGCCATCGTAGCAGCTCGAAGCGAAAACTTGAATTGAAGTACACGAGGCACCGGGGTTTTACACCTTAGTTTAGAGAAAAGATTCTCTAGGGCATCTTGGCCGAACCTGCTCAGGAGCAGAAACTTAAAGTTGTACTTTTCAAGAAACAGTGCCTACAGTAGCAACACTGATGTTGTCGCTAGGATAACGCCAGTCTGCACTGGTTTCCAGGTGGCTTTTTTTTCATCCCTAATACATATTTTTTCAAAAAGTGCAATTGTTTCTTCAAGAAACTGAGGGATTTTCCATATTCAACCTCATCAAAATGGCTGAAAGCCAGTTTTGTTGTTCTGGAAGTCATGAGTCTGAACCAAGGTCTATCCAAATAGGTCGCGAAGCTTCGGGCGAAAAGCGGTTCAGATCCTATTGTCAGCGACATCAGCATGGGGAGTTATGGGAGTAGCGATTGAAGCGCGACTAGGTGTGGTGGGAACAAACACTAATAACAAAAAACCTAATTTCATTCAACAACAAAATAATATTTATATTTTATGACCGAGATTTATTTCAGAATAACATTTATTTAGATCCAGTGTACAAAGAATTCATGAAAATGTATATGCATTATCAAAAATCTTCTTATTAGCGCCCTCTAAAGAATGACACATGCCATTGCTCTGCGACGCAGTCCTTGTAGTGTTCGGAAAGGCGCGCGTAAAGTTCGTCCTGCGGCGACACACCCCCTCAGGTGTGCTGGTGTTTCGCACTTGCATGCGTGCTGTGAATTATTGTGGTGAGAATTTGATTTTTGTGTGCGCGAAGTTGCGATGTGCGTTTCATCATTGGTGAACGTGTTGGCTACGGTGTTCAACGGACAACGGTACGAGGCGGCTAACATTTCACGCCGAACGCTTTCCTCGGTACTAGCGGAAACGATGTGGTGTTCCAGGATGCAATAGCAACACGCGTACGCCTGGCGAGCCCTCTCTTCTAGATAAGACACCGGGGCAACGGTTCGGAGTAGTGTGCTTGCTGGATTTTCATGGATCAGTATTCCTGCTGCCCGGTTTCCTTCGTGAACATGCGGTGCCTACTATATTTCCAGTTATCGGTGAGCAGATCGCTAAGTTATCTGTCGCGCTACGATCGCTACAATTCGCATGTCTTGATATGTTACACGTAAGCTTAATTTATCGGAACAAAAGGCAAAACATAGTGCACGTAGTGTACGCACCTTTTGTACTTATGACATTTGTTGCTCATTGTGTAGGGTGTGTTAAATTGCTTTATTGTGACCATTGAATAAAACTGAAATATCATTATTTTGGCGTGACCAGGCGTCATTTCTTCTCGTTAGAACTGAAGCACGCATGCAATGCGCTCTTTAAGTCCCCTGCGCATGTGCGAAGCAAATAAGCAACGCTGCAAATATGAGATGTACGCTGCTGCCTACGTTATTCACGCTGTGGAAGATCACACGAACGCAGAATAAAAGCTCAGAGAATAAAGTTTCCTGGTAAAACCAAGGCGAATTCCACGACGGTACACTTAAACACGGCTGTTTATTCACGGGTCGATACTAGTTTAGCTAGCGTTGGCTTCAAGCGCATTCGCCAAGGGCTTGCCGGCTCGCTGTAGCGCGAGTCCTTAGTGATCAGGGGCCTAGGAAAAATATTTTGAGGTCAAATTTCGCGCTAGTGCCAACAAAATGACGTCACTTTTTTACCGGACATTGCGTCACATCCGCTTTATTGTTCCGCCGGAAGTGTTCCCTCCTCACACAGATGGCGCCAAGCCCCATGAGCGGCTGATGAGCAGCCATTTTCTGAACGTATGGGCTTCTATGGAAGCTTCGCTACCATTTACATTTACCTTGTCTGAACCACCGAAACATCATCTCAACAAATCATGCAGTTGTTAATGCTGATTTATGTAATGTCCCATTATCTACAAGCAAGCGTACTGCAGCAGCAGTGTCGCTGTTGATAAGGCTGAATGCTGGCCCCACCTTCATTTTATCATAATGGCTAGGGTCAACTGAAGAAGGCTTCAGGTGGGGAGCTAGCTTTAGCTCTGCACTGCTGTCTATCTCGACAAGCTTCTTTATAGGCTCGATAGATATTTCATTTCCTGGCAGATTGTTCTTTTTTCACTACTTCTTCGGGCAAGTATATCTTCTGGCCCTTAGTTAAGTGGCTCCTCAGGTTCTTAAGGAGATGAGGAACGTCAGCCATGAAAAAAAGTTGCCTAGATGCATCACATGGGTGGGGACACCAGGTTTTAGGCTTGCTGTGCTTGCCTACAATTATACCGAACAGTTTCCAGACGGCTTGGTTCCCCCCTCCCATGTCTGTCACCACAACATCTACTTTCAAGGAAATTGCCTCACATGCTTTTATGATGACAATGATTATATCCTTAACTGTTTTGGCATGGAATGAATTTCCAGTCAAATGGTAAGCAGCTGCTTGCTTCCAGCGGGTTGTTATCCCACCGAGCATAAATACCAGCCCATGAGTGGCCAAACAGTCGGGTGGCAGTGTTGCGTCTGCAAGAGGTATAGTTGGGGCTCCAAGAACTGTTCCCGAGGATGGGTTGTACACTAAGCCTGGAGCAAGCTGCATCTCATCGAGCAATAAAGTGGCGTGCCGCTTCTCTGGTGACATGAGGCTAACCTATGGAGTGGAAAGGTTTAGTTAGGAGATGCAAACAGCGGTGCTATGGTAACAAGATAGGTCAAGGGTCATGGGCACCTGTCTGTGCACTTACCTTCAGTGCGAGAGACTCCATGATGTCCTCCAGCAAACCTGGTGTGAAGTTGTACCCTTCCAAGTGACGATGTAGGGTGCGTTCTGTTGGCAGAGGTTGTCCAAGCTCTCTGACTGAGTCATAGCCACGTGCTCCACAGGAAAGTCTCATTTTCAAAGCTTTTATAACAGTCTTCTTAGTCCATCGAGTCCCCTGCATTGTTGCCATCTTGAGACATTTAACTTCGTCTTCATTCAAGTATTTGTTTAGTCCTGCGACAAGCGCTTATTTGCAGTTAGTGCCTGCAAACGCTGCCTCTGAGCAAGTTGAAGCTTCCGTCGCGCCGCCTGAAGTTCAGTTTCAAGCTGTGCCACCCTCCTCTGCAGAGCTGCTTGTATCAACAGGCCTGCAATAGTGCACCGAAATTAGGTCTAAAGCAGTTGCCAATGCTAAACAGGCAAGAGCGGGGGCTAGGTGGTGCTTCATATTGAAGATGTCACGCCGATACAGAAAGCGCATGCAAGGAACAGCCTGTTTGCTGTTCTCTGTATGTGTATTCTGTATCAGTGTGATATCTCCACTAGTTTTAAATAGCATTGTTAAGAATGCATTGCTGACAGCAAATGAACTGCATGAAAGCAGGGAAACTCAACACAGAAACATTAAATAAGCACAGGAATATCTAACATTCCCGCATGTTTCTTTTCCCTTGTTGCCTTCATGCAGTTCATTTTCTCTCACTTTGCACGAGTTGTACACAAATCGGTGCTGTTACGGGTATAATGTATTGCTTTTTACAAAACAAAGGGCCTCAACCTCCTAGTAGCATGAAAACTTGCATTGAAAGAAAGGTTGTGTGAGCTTCCGTAAGTATGTCGCTATGCGCAAAAGAGGCATTGAATGATGGCACTCAACAAAATTCGAACAAAACTGTTTAACTCACCAGCCTGTGTACTTTCTGGCTGGAATGGGGCAGGAATCTGTGGGTCTGGTTGCATATCAGGAACATCTGCATGGAGCACGAAGCAAGGTGACAATCAGCAGTGTAGAGAGGCATTGGTATCTCACATGGGGAATACACCTACTTTGGGCCACACAAAATATCTGCTTGTGTGCTTGGATCAGCTGTAGACACAGCTTTATTAGACGTGAAGGTAAGTTGGAACCATATTTTACAACACAAAAAAAGATTGTAAATTACAAAATATTAAATATCTCTGTGCTGTCTGCACGGCATATGTCGTCTGTACGTATGTAAATCGTTGAAGAGCATAGGCACGCAATTTGCCAGCTGATGGAAAGGTAAGAGCTCACAGACGGGAGAAACTTACCATTCTCGGTGTCCACTGGCTGGGGTTCGACATCGACCTGTGTGTTTTGCTTGACTTTGGGGTCATCTGGGACAAATGATAATTCAAGAGTTGTTTTCATTGCAATATTCAAATTTGACTTGAACGCTGTGTATAGCATTCAAGATCATTTGTCCTAATGAACACCATGAACATACCAGTACTGTCCACTCTTGTTCTTTTAGGGGGTGGCGTGCATGGCTTTGCTACTGGTCGATGCAAAAAGATGCTTGGCGTCGCAAATGGCCTTAGCTTCTTTTCACCGGTATTCTTGAGAATAATCGGTTCAAACTGGTCTTCGGTGAAATGGTCCTGTAGCAGAGTTGGAAACGACTTTCTCAACATTTTGTAAAACGAAGTTAAAAACGCGCGCAGAGATGGAAAAGTCTAACAGTAGAACTCACTGCCGAAATTTATCAACTTTTATCGCTATAACAATAATAATAATTGCTGGGGTTTTACGTGCCAAAACCACGATATGAGTAAGAGGCACGCCGTAGTGGACTGCTCCGGTAATTTGGCGACTACCTGGGATTATATTACGTGCACTGAATACGCGCCGTACACGAGCCTCTAGCATTTTCGCCTCCATCGAAAATGCGACCGCCGAGGCCGGGATCGAACCGCGTCTTTCAGGTCAGGAGCCGAGCACCGTAACCGCAGTAACTGTCATACCACGGTGGCGGACAAATTTTGATCGCGTGCAACACAATGCGGATATCTGTCGGCGAGTTAGTGCGCTTCCCTCGCTTTATTTACTTGCATGCTAGGTTCGTACTGCATGACCTACGTCAGCGGGTTCATAAAGCACTAGAATGAATAATCTCGACAAATGTGGGCCATCAAAACCAGCGCGTGCTTTTTCTTGCGCCTTTGTGTCGCGTTACTTACCTCGCATAGTCGTGCAGTGGCCGACGGTTCGAAGTCTTTCCGTCCAATTCTGTGCAACCACACTTTTCTTCTGGTTAGGTTCTGTTTGCCCCGCGGGATGCAAAATAACTTCTTGCCGTCTTCCGTCCGGTTTCGGCACCCAAACGCGCAGCAACAAGGCATATCGGACTTTCCAGAACGAAATCACCGCACAACGTGCATAGCGGAACAGGCGAAGCGAGCGCTCTCCTCCCGGGGCGCGGGAACCTTCATGGCGGGGCAAGGTCACGTGTCACAGATCAGCCTATCGCGGGCGCCGTCGGCTTCATGAAAGCTTTTCGATACTTTTGAATTTATTGAGGGATTTTAAGTCGGTCAGGCTACGAGCGCTGCCTCACGGATTTTGTGGTGAACTAAGGGAACCGCCGCCGCAATGGGAAAGCGAGCGACGCGGCGGGCATCTAGTCAAGGAGGCATTGGTTAGGTAAAAGGCGGGGCGAAGGTTGGGGTGAAGGGGGGTTGGCAACGGCGCAACGGGTTTTCTCATCAACCACTGCACTGAAATTGTTGTGCTTTGTTGCAGTTCACAGAAACTTATAAAATACAGGGACTGTCGCAAACAGATTTTTCGTCAAGCTTACAGCTCAGTCGCATCTGAAGCGGATGGAACTTTGATGAATTGCAAGCAACGGATATTTCGGTGCAAAGATTCAGATTTGTAAGCAAAAGCTTTTACTTTTCGTGTGCGAACAGCGTCCACAAGCAATACAAATGCAAGTTAAAATTAATGAAATAAAACAACGCACGATAAATTGCTTTCCATCTCGCATTTGCAACGTTTCGGCAGTAGCAACATGATGACGTCGTCGGCATACATTGTTTCAACGCTAAGAGCCCTGTACCACCTCTCGTGCTTGGTGAAAAAGACAAACAAAGAGAAAACACATACAACGGAAAGCAAACACTGCTGCGAACAGCTCAGTCGAATCTTGCAGTTGTGCGCGGCAAGGAGAGTTCAGGAGTGGGGCGCGAAGTTGCCTCTTTCTCAAGCGCCCTCAAGAGAGTGTACTGCAGCAGACCCGTACACTCTCTCCAGAGGGCCGTCATACAGCAGATTGCTGCAGTTGGTCGATAGCTGACATAAACCAGGAGCGGCGCTTGGATCAAAGGTGCTTCTTGCCACGGAGTGCCACCAGAAAATTACACAGTAGCGACACTAGCGCGCACTGGAATAACACCGCCCATGAAACACAAAACCTCTATAAAACGTCTTTAAACCGTTTAAAACCTATATAAATTTCTATAAAACGTTCTATAGAGGTTTCGTTGTTTCGTGGGCGGGAGCTGTCGCGTTTTATGACGCGCGCTAAAGGTCATAACGCGCTCGTTGCGTAGCTTATTTCCTCTTTGTTATGTGTAGCTTCCAGCGTGTTCATCGGGACGAAAGAAGAGCGACCAATCCCTGTAACTCCGCTCGTACCTCACGGATCGAAAAAAAAAAATATTGCGGCGATCGATTCGTGAGGCAATATACACCGCGATAATGGAAAGGTGGTTCAGGATCCCTTTAAATAAAAGCGCTATAGAAAGAAGACGAACCTTTCCATGATACTGCATCATGCAGCTCCTGCTCCCGCCATAGAGAACGCCTTGAAAGAGAAAATAGACAACCACTCTTTTGAAGCACGAAGCCACAAGGAAATCCATGCGGATTTATCAGATAGGAAAACTTAGTTGAAGAAAAATTCGTCCCGTTCCGGAGATCGAACCCGGGACCAACGCCTTTCTTTTCGCCCCGGGTTCGATCCCCGGACAGGGACGAATTCTGCAAGCTGCTGAAGGGAGCCGATCACTGCTAAGCAGTTTGATCAGGACCGGGCTTAATCGCGATCACAGTGCACAGTGTAATATCGGTATCCCATGATGCGGTATCGCATTGGCTCCCTTTTGCAGCTTACAGAAGGGAGCCAACGTAGAAATTCAGTGTAGGTGGATGACCAGTGAAGCTGTGTAGCATACGGCACAGATCTGGCACTGGATTTTGATGAAAGGTACAGGGAGTCCCCTTTTGAATTTAGCGTATGCTGCTTTAAAGCACTTTCTCCAGGAGTGGCACGCGTACCTTATTTATTTGTTAATCTTATTTATTCATTAATACATTTATTTATTTGCACATTTGTTCACTCAACTATTTACTTATCTGTTAAATAATGTACTTATAAATTAATTAGTTTACTTTGTTTATTTTTAGAGCACCAGTGCTGGTGAATACAGTGGGGTTTGCCCCGTTTCTGTAGCACATATATCCGCTAGGGCTTTTCTGTTGAGGGTAATTCTGTTGAGCAGGTAACCGATCACGGTGTTACGAATCGCCTAGTTATATAGTATACATGGTATGCGTTATTTGCTAAGTGTTTCCCCAGGCTGCTCCCATTATGCAGTTGGTGTTAACAGCGCAAGAAATTGCACTGACGTGAACGATACACAGCATGTTTTCTCTTTTTGTCTTTCTTTAACAACGGTGCTGTTTAAGCCGGTCGTGAAAACTTTGGTATCCGCAGAAAACCACAGGCGGGTATGCGCCACAGGAATTGGGCAAGCCCCTCTACCGACTGCAGCAGGCGCGAGCGTTAAACGAAAACTCTGCTCGCCCAAGTGGAGCACGTGAAACACGTGAGAGAGAGAGAGAGAGAGAGAAAGGGAAGAAAGAGAAATAAAGACAGAAAGAACGAGAAAGAGAAAGAAATACAAAGCGACAGACAAAAGGAACAGACAGAAATAGAAAGAAAGAGAAGAAAGAAAGAAAAAAAAGACACAAGGAAAGCCTCCCAACTCCGCTCTTTCTTCAGGCTTCGCGCCAGTAGTGCCAGGCTGCCATAAATTTTCTTTCTTTTTTTTTTGCGCTCCGACTCAGCAGTACGTATTAGTATATATGTAGCTGTTTCGTAAGAGGACGGTTTTATATAGTGACTAAAAAGGAGCTCAGAGAAATTAAGACTCCTCGGAGAACCGAGTTCTGCGAATACGTTCTTCGGGCTCCAGGCCCGACCATCGGCTATACACGCAAACAACTGTATATGGTATTAGCCTGAACGAGGTTGCAGGAATGCACGAATGTTTGTACCCCCCCCCCCCACACACAAACACACACACACACACACACACACACTCTCTCTCTCGTGGCTTTTAAAAACAAACAGTAAACCAGAGTTTCGCATATTCATTTATTCATTTCAGTAATTTGACCTCCCTCTAAGCCAACACGTATACTCCAAAATTCAACGTGATGCGAAGGTATGATCGCGATTAGGCGTTTACTTGATCATAAAGGTGCCAAATAAACTAATAAATGCAGTTTTGCGAAAGATGGAAATATCGAGAAAAAATGCGCGATGGATGCTATAGCAGCCTGCTGTGGCGAACGCCGCGCATAACACGCCGGCCGACTACCAGACCAGACACCTCTGGTCGGGACTCATGACAGTGCCGACCTTGCATCCGAAGGCGTCCGCGAACCTCTCGAAGTTCATCAGGGGAATCATGGTCCTGCATCAGGGGATAAATATCAGATTAAGTATGAAAACAAGTTCATAAAAAAGCATGTTTGTTGAATATAACAAAACAACTGACGGACTGCGAAAGGCACCGGAGTGTGCCTTTCGCAGTCGCAACCATACGTCATCAGGTCCGATGACGTATGGTTGATTTGACGCGTGGAAAATGTCTTCTAGTTTCGGTGGTGCTTTTCTTCGTTTTTTTTTTTACCTTCGTGATAAAAAAACAAAACAGAACAGGAATCACTATACCATGAATAGATGAAAAAGGTCTTTTAGAACGGAAATTAATTACAGACCTACAGAAGACGTGGGGAGATGGAGCCCGTGGCATGCTTAGCATTTAACAAGAATGACCCCCCCCCCCCACCCCCCACACACACACTTTTCGGTATGATTTCAGATCGAAATGTTCAGGCGAAGTTGAGATAGAATAAAAGTGTACGGAATGAAAGACAATATGTCTTGAGAAGCTGCCCGATACATTATATGCGCAGAGTCACGCACGTTTGAGGGAAACACTTCATAGTATTGTCACGTTGCAGTAACAGCGGAGAACAAATACGACTAAGCTTAGCAGTCTCGAATATAACTGATCCGTGGGCGTTGTGATGCTGGAAACGAAGCCACGGATTTCATTTCCTGCCATGGCGGCCGCACTGAGGTTAAGGGCAAAAAAAAAAAAAGAGAGAGAGAGAGAAGAATGCTGGTGTACTTAAACGGAAGCATGGTTAGGAATACCAGGTGGCCCAAGTTAATTCGAAACTCCTCGCTATTCCCCGTGACTCGTCTGCCATTTTCGTGTGTCGTTAAACCCCGAAAGTTTATTGAACCGTGCGTGAGGCGTGTTGACAATGAAAGACGTTTGAGTTCCGTTATTGCCTCTAAGCGTGACGATGGTGACGCGCTCACCTGAACCGGTCGGGTATTTGCTCCCGTGGTCGCAGGTGGTAGTAGATGGAGCGCTTGCGCGTAACTTCACATCTGGTCTGTGGGTCAGAAGGAGGAATAAACGAACGGAAAATAAGGCTAGCAGTTAATACACGGACACCGAAGATGTAGTAGTCAAACGCATGTCCCTTATGAAAATGACTGTTGATTTTCCATTGCCGGAGTATGATCGAATTATTGATTTTATTGATTATCAATGATTCGGCAATACTCATTGACTTGCTTCAATACTTCGTCAACAACATTTCTGTTGAGCAGTTCGCAATAAAAATATCATTGACTCATTTCTATTGAAATACCGTTGAGGGAATATTTCGTCGACAATAATTCTGTTGAGCACTTGGCAATAAATATTTCATTGACTCATTTCAATCGAAATACCATTGAGGGAATATTTCCTCAACAATAATTTTGTTGACCATTTTGCAATAAAAATTTCATTGACTCATTTTTATCGAAATACCATTGAGGACATGATTCGTAAACAATATTTCTGTTGACCATTTTGCAATAAAAATTTTATTGACTCATTTCTATCGAAATACTATTGAGGACATAATTCGTAAACAATATTTCTGTTGAACACTTTGCAATAAAAATTTCATTGACGCAATTATTTTGAAATACAATTGAGGAAATATTTCACCAACAGTATTTCTGTTGAGTATAGTTTGCAGAGTGTCGGAACGGAACGAAAACCGAAAACGAAAAACGAAAAAAACGATATTTTTGACCGGAACGAAAACGCAACCGAAACGCTATTTATTATTTCGTTCCGGAGTGAAACCGA
The DNA here is from genome assembly GCF_013339695.2 of Rhipicephalus sanguineus. Lineage (NCBI taxonomy): Eukaryota > Metazoa > Arthropoda > Arachnida > Ixodida > Ixodidae > Rhipicephalus > Rhipicephalus sanguineus. The sequence goes on from NC_051179.1 coordinate 92,885,030, forward strand.
AATTTTTTCAATCGTTTTTCGGTTCACGAGAAAATTTCGCAATCCGGAACAACTGAGCTCATGCAATGTGAGCATATCTCAGGGTATAGTATTAGCGCGTACCTTAGACAGGAAAAAGCAAAGATATGTTAAAATTGTGCGAAAAACGAGAACAGTGGCCACCAGAGATGTTCATATTACCGCAAGTGGACTTTTGCGCGCCTGTCAAGCAGGCCAAAGTGGAGAGGGCATTGTCGGCGCTGAAGTTTGTTACAGCGAAAGCTGTTATGAGATCACAACAGCCGATTTTGGCTCCATAGTTGTCCGCAGCCGCCGGTGTACGTGACAGCTATCGCGTGGTATAAGAAAAAATTAAATGAGAAACAAATTTCTAGGATCCGCGCCCTCTGCGTGGCAGTCGGGTCTTCCACCACAGTGTCACGCTGGTGCTTATAACTCCATGTCGGGCAAGGAATCGCGTTAACATATGTCGGGCAAGCGTCATGTCGGGCAAGGAATCGCGTTAACAAATGTAATATAGGGGTGGCAGAAGAGTAAAATAACAACCAGTCATCACACAATGCTAATAGCGCAAAGAGTGTGTGGTTTAATGCTTCCCACCAGTGTTGCGGAGTTACCACTCCGGAATTGGAATGACTCCGGAATCTTCAACATTTTCGCGACCCCGCAATGGAATGGGGACCACGCTCGGAAGAATGGAATGGGAATGGAATTACGTCTTTTTCCAAAAATAGAGGACGTTTTCGTCTACGTGCTGTTTTTCAAGCTTCAAACGTTAGTAAGTCAGAGCCTCGCAAGTTAACACTAAAGCAGCATTTTTAAAATGGCTTAGCTGATTACAAGGCACGGTACGTTTATATGCAACGCGCCTACTACAAACGGAGGCAAAAGTTAGTGTACAAACAAATGCATTATCCCAGCAGATACCGAAGGGAGAAACAAATTACCCCTGCGCGTTGGTTCCCATTGGTTCCCATTGGTACCCCCACCCGAAAGTGGCGAATACTCTATGCACAGCCTGATCTTTATCTCACGAGCAGTTTAGTACCTGACACACGTAAATAACCTTTGCGAAAAGGAAGATTGCATACCTGCGCACAGGCGAACACAGAAAGTTCTCCTCACCCCATCCATGCTTGCGAGGCGCGCTTGACAAGCGTGAGTGCTGACGGGCAGTGCGGCCCAGTGTTCCGTATTCGATGCAAAGGCGCTTTTGTCAGCATAAAAATACGCTATGTCGTCATTTTAGCATTAACAGATTTAAGCTTAAACAATATTGAAACACCACCATTCGTTCAAACATGTAGACCACGCAAATACTATCGGTAGCGGGAGAGCTGACCCTATGGGAATTAGTAGGGTGGCTGTACTGCACGATATATGTCACCAAGCTACTATTCCTCGACCTTGGCAACATGTTTTGCGTACTTTTGCAGTTCTTAATGCATTTGATGACATCAGCTTTATGGGGCGTTCATTCTTAACTCGATAAAACTATGAAGATGCCTTTCCTATGTTGAGGAATTACAGGAATGGAATCGGACTGCCAGGCCATTCCCTGAAGGCCAATGGGCTGAGTTTTTTTTATTCCGAAGAATTGAAAGGAATGGAATTGCGGCAAGTTCTAATTCCCCGCAATGGAATTGGAATCGAATGGAGGCGCCCATTCCGCAACACTCCTTCCCACCCACTGCAAAGTGCTCAGCCATAATTATTCATTATCAGCCACAGCACAAAGTGCTGATAATGCCTTACAGATGTGTAGCCGGTACCACGATTCTCCGAAGAATTAAGAAAAATGGCATAGTGGGAACTTCGCTACTTCAGAAAAATTGCGACGATTTATGACGTAGTGGGTACGTTGCATGTTTACTTATATTAGTTGCCCCAAGAGATAACAACGGGCTCTACGAAGTCCGCTCTTCCAGCTTTCGCTGTGACTGTGCTGCGTATTCGGCACAGGCCTGGTTATCCATCAGAACAGCGGTCTCGCACATCAGGGAGTACACTCAATGACGTGCTGTTTCTGAGATTGTGCTCACTCCCTTAATACAAGGAATGAAGCCAACAAAAAAAATCGTATTTTTCTTGTGAGAAAATAAATACTATGACTTTGAAATGAATATTGGTTTGTGCTACTTGGTAGGAATGCCTGGTACAGTTACTTCCGCTCCTCTGAAGAACGTGTTGTACCCTTGTCCCACTTTAAGAGGAGAGCAAGTAACTACATCACAAATGCAATGTTTTTTTTAATGATTCCTTTGCCTTTTTCATACTTTCTTTTTTTTATACAAAGAAAAAAAAACCGTTACGAACCGTTACGGAACGTTTTTTTTTTCGTTCCGGAACAGAAACGAAACGGAACTTTTTGCCGTGAAACGAAACTAAAACCGAAACGAAAAACATTTCGTTCCGACACCCTGATAGTTTGGAATAAAAATGTCATTGACGCAATTATGTTGAAATACCATCGAGGCATTATTCACTGCCAGTGGAACTTGGTGCAATCAATGCCTCATAAATTTTGATACTGTAGGTCAGTCCAAAACGCACACACACACACACACACACACACGCACACACACACACACACGCACGCACACACACACACACACACACACACACACACACACACACACACACACACACGCGCGCGCGCGCGCGCGCGCAAATACACACACGGACGCGCAACACATGCGCGTGCGCACTGGTCAAAGTTCTGACTCACGAAGCCTGTGCCACGGCCAAAACGTTCACAAACCAGTAAAACGCACGCAATTTTCGTAAGTACGCCCTTTCATTTCTCTAACCATATCCATCGCAAAGGCAAACTTAGCGGTTAATGAACACCCCTTAACTGCCGCTTGAATCGTTCACGACGTTCTAACTCTCTCCGCAGCGCTTGCTTATGCGATGTTTTGATTGCGAATATTATGACAGCCACGTGGGAACTACCACTTACTGGCGTACAATGTCCCTGTAGTGGGATGTCCCCGTGGTGGGATGTCCCCGTGGTGGGAACTACTATACACTTACTGGCATACGCCAATAAGTGGTAGTTCCCACCACGGGGACATTGTATGAAAACATTAGAGTGGTGATTATGATTTTATTAGTTTCGTAGTAACAGTGGGACTACAATAGATCAAGAACTACCGTGGAAGTCTCATTTTTGAATTTCGCTCCGAGACACCAGAGCTGGTTAAAGCTACCCTAACGCCACAGATGTCAGAATGACTATCTTGTTTTATATTTATTTTCCGGTAGCTTAACAGTAATGATACTCAATAAGTTCAATATTTCTGGTTATTAGCTATGTAGTCTCCATTTAACGATAAAATAAAGTTAAGTACTATAGACCAAAACTGACACATTGGACTTTGATGATGACGTCCATCACGGCGACCTGGTGCGCACAACATCTTCAAGACGGCCGTTGCCACAGCTCTTTTGTTTGGCCATCTTTTCCAGTTCATCGAGTATTGACCAACAAACGGCGAGAGCAACTCTCACTTTTGTGGTAAATATATATGCTACTGTAGCTATATATGTACTCAGAGAGAGAAACAACTTTACTGGACGGAAGACTGCTTGGTTACGGCGGGTGGAGCCCCTCTTCCAGAGCCTCACTGGCTAGTGCGGCTAGCCAGGCCTGGTCAAGGGTCTCCAATTGGCTTCCCAAGTCCGGTTCACAGAGTCGTGCCTACCACGACCAATTGCTCAGCGTCACGGTCGTTATATAAGTATAGCGGCGAGACGGCATCTGCCGGACGCTGCGTGCATTGGTTAGTTATGTGTTCGAGTGTTGGGACTGAGTTGCGCCGCTGACGTTTGGCCCCGTGTTTGTCGGGATAAATTTTATGGAGTATATGTAAGTGTGTGTAGATGCGTGCATTCGGCGCCATGAAGTCCCTCGCCTGCAGCTTGTTAACAAAAGCTCCACCTCACCCCAAGCTAATGCAGAGCAGGCGTTTTTGGACAGCCATTCTGCAATAAAGAGCGTCATCCTTTTTTATTCGATTACCTATACAGCAGAGGCCAGACTTTCCTTAGAACATACTACACCCAGCACAACAAGAAATGGTATGTTTGCACTGATATAGGGAACACAGTTTCGTTCTGAGCCAGTGATTTCGTACGAATAACGGAACAGATGACATCTGCATCGTATCCCGTCAAATCAATGGAAGATGTAAAACGTTTCGTCTTCTGGCAGTGCGCCACTTCCTCTAAAACGGGACGCGAAATTACAGTCTACGCGCAGTGACAAGCAGTCCGCACTTGCAGCCGCGCTGATGCGTACCAGGGCGTAAGCGATGAAGAAGATCTGCTCCATGGTCCGGGGTTCGGTGCCCGGTATGGTGTACAGCGAGTACAGCTCCTCGAACTTGGTCTGGAACACTCGAAATGCCTACGGATATACGGGGAGCTACGTAAACGGGTCTTCAGCTCAATCTCACGTTTCATCTGGCATAGTGAGCTGTTCTTTTTTTCATGCAATTCACAACTTTCCCATGCATTTCACATCACAGTGTTCGTTATATACTATATAGAACACATACCTTGAAGGCTAGTCTTACGCCCGCGTTGTCGGCCACGCTGGTCTCCGCGGTGGTATTTATGTCGAGCTGGAAAGATAATAACATGTCGGCTAAATATAGGCCATCTCTTCAACCAAAGGTTGTTAAAAAAAAAAGATTGTTTTGTCCTGCTTTTAGTACAAACAGGAACCCAGACGTACCTGTTTAGCAAATGCATGAAATGCGAATGAAAAGACGGTAGCTAACGAGAAAATACGTGCGTCTCTATAGCAGTGGTTGAGAAGGCGGCTTGGGACTAAAGAAGGTTGAGGAATCTAATATAGAAGAGCGCGTTAAAGAACCGCTGCTGGGACAGGCGTGCAATAAATCAGACGTTATTCATCCTCCTGGTCGTCGTTTCTCTACCTTGCCATTGTAAGTACACGCTCCTGCATCATGCATGCGATTACTCGCCTTACAGGGACACGCTTTGCCACCCGGTGGCGCTTTGCGGAACCCGAAACTAGAGTTACTGTATATGCTACCTTTAAAGGTAGCATATACAGTAACTCTACCCGAAACGATGCAAAATAGCTGACTACTCGTAAAATTATTCGCATAACAGCGAGTTCCACAGCGCGCAGGACCATTGCATATTTTTACTGAAATAATATATTAAATATTTACCATAATTATTGATTGATAACGCGACCTAATTTTCCAAAAGTGCACGTTTGATTCACTAGCGTAGCCAGAAATTTTTTTTCGGGGCGGGTGGTTCAACCATCGTTTATATAAATATGTTCGTGCGTGCGTTTGTATGTGTGCGTGTAAATAGACACGTTCAAAACGGAAAAAATTCGGGGGGGGGGATTTGAACCCCCCCCTCTCCCTGGCTACATCAGTGGTTTGATTGGACCGTGTCGCAAATATTTGGAAGGTAAGCGCCGATTGTCACATGCGGGGCAAAATGACTCACGAAAGTAGGCTTCTCCTTACAAGTACTACGTACAAGGAGAAGACAGATTGGAAGGGGCCAGTACTTGACTCGGTCAACGCTCGCATGTGAGGCCAAGCCGGATCGGTTGTCGTAGCCAGAGAGGCGTAGGTTTGGCACTAGCCCGGAGGGAGGGGGAGAGGTGTCAGTGTGAAGCCGGAGTAACGGTGCATTGAGAGCGACCGAGGTACGCACAATATATCCGTTACCGACCTTGTGATCGAAATGGGCAACTTTGTGCAAGGATCATTCCAGCACTATACAAGCAACGTACATGTCTAGAACAAAATGCAGTAGCTAATTAGGGCTGTTTCCTTTCTTTCTTTCTCACTGTTGTAGGCACCCAATCAATTCAAGAATGACTACCGCAATCACAGACACACCACGGCTGAAGACACATGCTTACCGGGAGTCCCGTGATGGGATTCGTGAAGGCGTGGTACTGTTCCTGTAGACAGCGCACTCCGGGCAGAAACTTCTGGCGCGTCTCGCGTGACCACCACTCGGAGAGCCTGCCGTTCTCGTCGTACAGAGACCCTGCGCGACCATTACGTTTACGAAGCGTAAAGCAGCCACCACACTGAAACACACGTCTGAGTAATACGATTCCCTCTAACGTAACTATTATGTTCGCTGAATTGTTGTAGCCACGGCACAACAACGACATTGACATAAGGGACAGTACACACGATGCGCATTGCGTCGTTTCGGGAAACAGGTTCCTGTACACTGCTGCCTATTTTTATTGGGTATCGTGCGTCAGTTGCGTTGCTAGTTTGCCTGTGAAATATACAGAGTAGCAACTTGTCTCGCATTCTCACATTTTCATTTCGTGGGTCACAGCGAATTTTTGAGTCAGTACACTTGGATACTTCTGTGTGTGCCGCTAAATTTGGGGAACGTTTCCAAAGCAACATTCACAATGAAATAGGATTGCTTTTGATGTTTGCAAACATTAGCTTTTTTTAAGGAATGAATTGTTCTAAAAGCTGTTGATTTGTAGTATTTTTAAGATTAATTAAGACTACCACTGCTAAAGTGAGAGTGTGCGAAGACGAAGGTGCATCAGGAATGTTATTACTCAAAGCTGCAAGGACGTTTAGAGTCCTGAACATTTTTTTATTACATGTTGACCATATATTAATACAATGCCATTTACAAGCTGAACGCAGGTGCCCTTCGGCAGGAATATTATTTCTGGATCTTTCGCAGCATTACGTAGCGATTTGTGATATTACGGGCGTGCTTTCTATATACGTTGACGCTTTTTTGTGACATAATCAAAATGACATTCTTCAAGACATGTGCACTGACGCTAGAAAAGAATACTATCATAATAAAATTCACCACCCGGTCTTGGCAGACTACAGAACAAGTTTTTATATCGGGAAAACGAAAGGCAACTCTTACCTTGATCTCCGAAGCCGTATACAATCTGCTGGGCGATTATAGAGCCCAGGGCGCCGAAGTTTATTGGCCTGCATCATGAAGGGACAGAAACTCGCATTACATAATGTTGGGTATCACGCTTGGAATAATGGGTGAACAGGTATCACGATACTTCAGTAATGGTCAACGCAGCAGGCACGATCGAAGAAGGTGACCGCCAAAGTCAGCTATAGATTTTTTGTTTAAGGATGTGCATATCTCCATACTATCCGTTAATCATGAAAAGCTTTGGACATGTCAGACGACCGACATGCCGAATGGCAGGCTCACTGCCTACCATATTGCCAAAGGTGACGCAATATATCTTATCAGAGCACTGTAGTTGCAACTTAGTTGTTGAATATGTGGACCAATCGTGTGCGTATGCTGTCGTGGTTACGTATATCTTGTACCAAAAGCTATCGGGCGTTGTGGCATGCACAGACAGCCATCAGAGAGAATTCATTAGCACCAGATGCCATAGGTGTCCCCACCTGCCAAAAGATGAGCATATCGCATTTCTACAAGCTTCGGCGACTGTTTTCACATTAGGCTTATTGGGCATGTATTTAGATACAGAACTACGCGTCACCCTCACACATTGTGGAGTCCCACAATGAGGTCTTATACTTCGTTGCACAGTCGTAACGAACGAAAAATGAACCGCTATTTTCGGGCCTTATTTATTTAAACGCGATTTATTTCATTCCGTACACAATTTTCAGTAACCTTCCTACAACCTTACCGAGTATATCCTTCGTATTTGCGGAAACATTTAATTAGGCAGGACGTTTGGCGATGAAAACAATAAATTCCGTACACAGATTATCATTCAGGACTGGTGTGTGTAAGTGCCCAATCAAGATAGTGCTATGTGGTGAAGCCACACGATGAAACGATGACGCGACCGCTGGACGGAAGCACTTCCAATCCAGCGGCCATGACACGGTAGTCGATGTTAATTCCTTCTCAAGCTATTGATTGTTCGAAGGGCATAAAATGATCATAGTTGGAACCGGCGACCTTTGATCCGAACACGCGTCTGCGATAAACATTTGTGCGATCTTACGTTATTTATTTACGGATACATCTTAATCTTGTTGTTCGTGTGATGTACACACGAGCAACAAGATAAACAACAATCAAAACGCTCCTCGAACTCTAGTTCCTAATAGCACTCCGTCGTGGTTCTTTACACGTGTACTCTTTATTGCGTGCTGCGAAACAAGTGAAACGACATGACTTCCAAAATGTTCCCTTTGCAGTATACCTTGTTGCCCATATGCGATCCGTACATGGACACAGTTATATCAGAGGAGGAGACAGCATTATAAGGACAAATACACCAAAGGAACGAATACCACAGGACAAGCGCTTGTCCTTTGGTACTCATCTACTCAACTCATGTCAGCTAGCTATCATCAAGTTGTTACTAATGAAGAACACTGCCATTCCACCGTTCACACGCTGGTGTTATTGAACGTGAACAACAATGTTATCTCTTTATCATTATCATGATATTCGGAGCAGCCTACTCTTTGTGACCTAAGCTTCCTGATCATTACACATACGTCGAATCCTAATGCTGGGATTACGTATACGGGTCGGTTGATTGGTTTGTCAGATTTAACGTCCCGAAGCGCCTAAGGCTGTGAGAGGCGCCGTAGCGGAGCGTTCCGGTTAGGGTAACTTCGATCACCTGGGGTTCTTTTACGTGCACTGATTTCGCACAGTAGATGAGCCTCTATAGCATTTCGCCTCCATCTAAATGCTACCGCTGCGGCTGGGACCGAACCCGCGTCTTTCGGGTCAGCAGCCGAGCACCGTATATCCACTGGGCCACCGCGGCGGCCACATGGAAATATGCGTGCCGTATATTACTCACGGAGGCATGTCGACGAGAAAAAAGGGAAACTGGAGGTACTCGAGTGGTAGCACTGTAACAAAGAAAAAGAACGATTAAATTTATTATTACAATTATTACAATGCTGCTGACGGATAACACATTAATGCTTACTTTCTTGGTTTCAATAATTTTCATAACATGGGATCACTGTTTATTTTCTTGCGGGCTTCGCGCTCTTATAACGTAGCTTCCCAAATTGTACAAGTCATTCTATCCTTCCTTATCAGTCAAACTTTTCTAGCGCTTATTCGCATATAAGCAGTCCTTACGATACTTTCCCTTTCATACTTATTGTAATCATCTTCATTCCCTGCTATCCTCGCTGCCTGCTTATATTTCCTTGTTTGTTACTTATGTTCACTTATAGTTCCACGTATGTTTGCATCAAGTGCATTAGGTAATGACTACTGGTTGCGGCCTACGCCGCCTGTTCTCCCTCCCGAAGTCACGAATATAGCTTATATTTTTGCATACATGTCCAACTCCATTTTTTGCCGAATTCGGATCATGCGAATGATACTGATTCTGCCTAAAAAGACGGCACACGGCGCTTACACAGAGGCACTCACACCTTTTAGACCTTATATGTATAAACTGGAACTGACAAGGTTGTCCTCTGAAGTTTATGAGACTTCATTCCAGTTGTAGTAGTAGTTTAAACGTTCGTGTGTGTTTTAAGGCGACATTTTTACGTACGATCAATAAAATGCTTGCGCAGCATACAGATGGTGTTACAATAGCATATCCACGGAGTGAATGATGATGAGTGGGCGAAGCTGCGGAGGTTCATCGGTAAACCGTGAATCTTCCGTGAATTCTGCCCAGTACATCATCACCGACGTGAGATCGGGCGCGTTTATACTAAAGGTTCGATGAGTTATGACGACTTGCAGCTCACTTTAATTTTACATGTACGCTGTGAATTTTCATTGTTTAGAAAACCATTGCTTTAGAAAATATCTGGCGTCTTTCGTTAAGCAGCTGGCGTCTTTTCGTTTTGCTTTAGAAACATCTGGCGTTCTTTCGTTTTGCTTTTAGAAAACATCTGGCGTCTTTCGTTGGTTTATTTCATCAATCAACGGCGTTTTGAACAAAATTTTTATTGTTTAATCACGCACAGGAGAAATCTCACCAGGCACTACCTTGGAGGTAAACAATGGCTGCTAATGGGAATGAGACACAGAAGAAGTCGGCTTTTAGCTAACACTTACACTTCTACTTCTACTAACGTTTCCTATTGGAACATGCCAATGGCTGCTAATGGGGAATGAGAGACAGAAGAATTCGACTTTTAGTTAACGCGCACGCTGCGAATTTTTTATTGTTCCACAACGCACAGGAAAAATCTCCCACCGGCACCACCTTGGAGGTCAAAGCGTAAGACTGGTTACGCACTACGACTACTGCGACTACGACTACGAGGGACGAACGGGTGCCGCCTTAAGGAGCTTCGCCCCTAAAATACGCCAAATATGAAGACACAATATGAAATGTGTTTTTTTTTTTCTGTGACAAGAGGAAAAAAGTGTTAAAAGCTGAAGAGTGTTTTTACTACTCACTGCTATAAATCTGACCCCATTTGACGTTATGACATGACGAAATGTGACCAGCTTTCGGTGTACTGCTTTTGTATGCAGATATTTGAAAATACGCGCTCGCTGTAGTTGCACAGTGAATATGAAAACGTCCTGAGCAGTGCTTAAAGAAAGTAAATGTGAAAAATACACTAACGAACATTTAACCGTATAGGAGTTCGACAGTCCAACTTGTTTTGCGCTACCACCACGCTTGCTCGCGCAACGGCGACACGGGGAACATGTTGCCTCGTTACAAAGCTCGGTTATAAATATAACGCATCACGTTGGAGTCTGCAGCCCAGTGTGCAGAAGGCATGGTCACTTACGCAGGTAGTTTCCGACAAGGCTGTAGTGCATGCTTGATATTGGATCAGACGGAAGCCACCTAATCGGAGGGACGATAAGTGCGATTCATTCGATTACGTGCAAAAACAAACAAGCAAGCAAGCAAGCAAGCAAGCAAGCAAGCAAACAAACAAACAAACAAACAAACAAACAAACAAACAAACAAACAAACAAACAAACAAACAAACAAAAAAATCACAGCATATCCACGGGGTGAATGATGATGAGTGGGGCGAAGCTACGGAGGGAATCATCTGTAAACCGTGAAACTCTTCCGTGAAATGCGCCCAGTACATAATATAAAGAGTGTGAAACATCGTGTATATATTAAACATCAAACTTTTATTGTACTGTTGGTTTACGTGGTCCCTTCATTATCACTTGTGATCGGTGAAATGCAAGGAAGAAGTCCGCTCCCGAGCGAAAGAGCGCCAAGAGCGACCGCATTCCCCGCCCGCCCTGTGCGAATTAAAGGCAAGGCTAGAGGGAAGACAGGACGCGCGTTCCACGACGCGAGGTCGGTAGCATGCCCAACGAAAGCCAACGGAACGCGATCGTGCAAGTGCTCCGGCTTCGCATCGCCTCATGGTTCCATTTAGCGTCCCAAAACCAAATATATTGCTCAAGGTGTGCCTTGCGTTTTTTGTAGAAATAATTTCTTTATCATGTACATTAAGACGAAAAGTTGAAAGCTCACTAGAGTGTATCGCCCGCAAAGTATGTCTTTTAGTGTGATTTAACTCTCGTACGGCAGGGTCCTCGCGCCGTTGCCGGTCCACCTCGCCCGTTGACGATCGGGCGAGGTGGCTACATACAACTACTACCACCACCTGCTACTACTACTACACTTTAAGAAAAACATCTGGCGTTCTTTCGTTCTGCTTTTACAAAACATCTGGCGTCTTTCGTTGGTTTATTTCATCAATCAACGGCGCTTTGAACAAAATTTTTATTGTTTAATCACGCACAGGAGAAATCTCACCAGGCACTACCTTGGAGGCAAACAATGGCTGCTAATGGGAATGAGAGACAGAAGAAGTCGGCTTTTAGCTAACACTTACACTTTTACTTCTACTAACGTTTCCTACTGGAACATGCCAATGGCTGCTAATGGGGAATGAGAGACAGAAGAATTCGGCTTTTAGTTAACGCGCACGCTGCGAATTTTTTATTGTTCAACAACGCACAGGAGAAATCTCCCACCGGCACCACCTTGGAGGTCAAAGCGTAAGACTTGTTACGGACTACTACGATGACGACGACTACGAGGGACGAACGGGTGCCGCCTTAAGGAGCTTCGCCCCTAAAACCAATCCACGACTTCGTCTTAATATTTTTTAAAATGCATGTTCGCAGCTGTCCCTCTGCTACACCTGAACGAATACATCGTAAAAATGGTTGAAAATTGAACACATTTCGAAACTTATCAGGATTAGCTCTAAACGACGGGACAGAAACGACACAAGGCGCGGACTGTATAACAACCACATTTCATTTGAAATAACGTATGTACCAAAAAAAAAAGTTCACCGTCGATTACGATACTGCCTAATGCGAATTCTGAGCGCAGCTTCGTGTTGGGGTATAACGCCAACTGTGTTTGAAGTTTTGGCCATCCGCAGTTGTAGCAATGTAACATTCGTTACGTATTGCCACAGAAAGTGTAAGCACTCGAGTGCTACGCACACCACTCTGTGCATTGCAGGCGTCGCGAACCAAGCGAAACGCCGACAGCCCCGTTAGGACAAGCGAAGCTAGCCGCAGTGCACGTGCCAGCACTGCATGCATGCGCACGAGCTCCGACCAAGAGGCCAACGCGCGTGACGGAGGAAGAAAGCGAGGTTAGAGGCTAATGGCTCGTGATATTGACAGACTCCGCGTTCGCTCTCCTTCGTACTCGTTCGCTCTATCGGTTACGTCGACGCCAACCAACAACGGCGACGTCGCTCAACTCAGAAACGAGCGCCTAGGAGCTGCGCTCTGAGAGGCGATGCACACACAGGCGCCTCGTGTCGTGTTCCTCCTGTGTTGCCTTAGCGATACGTACCTCCTAGTCATTGAATGACAGTTCATCGAGATGCACATAGAGTTATCCATGTATATATACCCCACATGAACGCTCTATACTTCACTTGCATGACATCGATTTCCGCAATGAACGAGATTTGCCGGTTTTTTTCTGTAGCACACTGTACGCCACTGTTTTTGGCGCTATATACGGGCAAGCCTCAACTGAATTTTAGGATCATGCGCGATCAGGGGCGGCACCAAAGGAGGGGGGGGGGGCACGGGGCAAGCGGTAGCCTCTCCACCCACGCCCCGGCGCTAGTAAAAATAACGTGGCGCCGCTCCTGTGCGTGATATGGCTTTGGGGCGGAAACCGTATATCACGCACGCAAACGATTATTTCGCGGTTGACAGCTAGATGACTCACGCAAAATGTCGCCAAGACGTTTTTCGCGATAACAAACTCATTATCGCTAAGGTGGTCTTCGCCATGTTCTTTTCTGCGAGCGATCAGCGGACGATAGCTATTGTGTAAAGGCCACTCCGTGGTAAAGGCCTTCATAACGAATATCTAGGCGCAACTTAGCTCACTCCCTCATTCACGCATCCATCCACACAAGCATGTACTCAAGAGTCTGTGCTTGTGTACTTGAGTATGTACTTGAGTATGTACTCAAGCACATACTCAAGCACATACTCAAGCATGTACTTGAGTATGTGCTTGTGTGGATGTGTGCGTGAATGAGGTAGTGCGAAGTTGCGCCTATATAGTTACTTCATTATGACGACGTACCAACTAGCCAAACGGCAAGTTCTATTAGGTTATAAACGTCCCGTAGAGGACATAAGAACTATACCCGAAATCGTTGGCCCGGCTGGCCTGTCTTAGTCGGCCGTAGAGGATTCGGTTGTAAATCCTAGTCGCTATGAGGACGCTCCTGAAGAAGTCTTCTTTCCTCAGGTCGGGAAGCTGCGACACAACGTTGAACGCATACGGGATGAACCTAAAGCTATATGGGTGAATCTATACGGGATGAGTTATTCGTGACCACTGAAGACGTTCGCTCGGCGCGAAATAGCAGCCACGCAAAACCAAGGAAGAAACAACGCCAGAATTGTCGAACACAAAATGAGAAGAAATACTAATGCCATGAAATCTTATTGCCAACTTGAAGAGTTAAGAGGCGCGCCCTTATTTACCAACGTCTGCCAGATCTAGAACGCGCCGATTTGGTACGGTAAAAGTATTCCTTCAAATGTATTCGTCGCGTTATTGCACAAGTCTGGAAAACCGAGCTGACGCGCACATCCGGGCATCCATGCAAGTTATCCGGGTACTTATATGCCTATTGCACTATGGTTCTCACGGTAAGGGTTACATGAATTCCTTTCATAATGGTAAAAATCGGAGTTATAGCTGGTAGGGATTCATATTAGAAGAAGTGAGCTGTGTAGACAGGGAACACCTTTTTTATTATAATTAATTCGCGGACCTGGCCGTAGATGTGGAAGCCGTCTTTGCTCACCTCCTTGTAGTACTCGTCCAAGTCGCGGTCGCTCCTAATCCAGGGTGGAAATCCGATGTTGAGCTGCAGGCGATGCAGCTGCGACGCCGCGACAACAGGTGGACGTAAAGACGATGTCGGAGTTAATAAATGTCACCAAATGATCGCTCCCCACAAAGCTTACGCTATACAATGAAAGCCGTGCTCGCATACATATAGTACTAGATGCTGCTGCAATAATACTGCACGCATTCTTAAAAGAAATTGCCGATACGACGTTTTAGTCACCATAAGGACAATAAAGAACGTTCGTTAAGACCTGATTCAGGCCACCCATACGTTTACTGCGCTTGTAAATAGGGACAGATTTACAGGACGCGACCTGGCTTTGTGAATGCAGACTCAAAATTATGTTAGGTATTCTTCGTTTATTCACTGATCCCATAGCAGTGCTAGCACACTCCCCCAGTCGAATCGGATAATATGCCAGCGTTATGGTATTACGTAATAGCAATGACCGTACTATCGGGCGCCCGCGCGTATCGTTGAAGAGGCAACAGAATGTTCGTGTAGCAATATAAACGCAAGCCCAGTACGCACGCCATGTAGCCCGTTAAAAAAAAATCCTGATAGGCTAAAACGATCTGCAACTTTCAACGCGTCGCACAAAACTATTTGAAAGAAACTAACAGAAAGCGAGCAAAACAACCGCTCGAGTCGAAACTCACCCGCCAAGAATGAAAAAGAAAATACATGAAAGAAACCCATATTGCAACCTACGCGCATGCTCACTCGTAGCTTCAAAATTAAAAAAAAAGACAAAAAAATCAGGATCCGCTATTTGCATTTATCTGTTTTCACTGCCCATTCGTTCTGCCCTGACGGCATTATGGCATTATCACTGAAGTCATCACCCACTCAGTGCGATTAGTGATAGCAAGCTATACAAAACGGAGTGACATGCATCAACACAGATTCCATCGAGTTTTTATCCTTGCCCGAATATACTTTTAATTAATACATTCGCGTATGCTCGTGACACAATTTTACGGATGGGTTTAGGTGCCATAATATTAGGCTGTTAACCTTGCCGTTTTATACCTTTAACAACTAGGCGAACAGTGCTACGGTAGACGCAAGGCGCATGATAATGGTTGTGTTTGCGCATTCGACGTTGCATGCGTTAATTTCACTTCACGAGATACAAAATTAGGAAAAGACTCCTTTACATCGAGAAACTCGTTGCGCACTACGAAGGACACTACGAAGGACGAGTTTCACCATGTGCCACCACCAACAGGCCTATATTCATGCATCCTTCAAGTCGCATTAACAACTCACGACGGCGGAGACCTTGTGTCGAGTGTAAAATCGTCTACTGAGAGAATCCGTCGCCTATTTTAACGGAGCTGCGTTATTTTTGAGAACCGACATTCGTTTGTCAACTCACGTCGTTATATAGTTTCGTTAAAAAGGAATAAACACAGCGCCTGATCTTATACAGGCGGCGGGGGGCCGACGGCACACGAATTGGAAAATGGAAGACACTGCGCCGCTTCCACATGAGGAAAAGGCCGAGAAAAGGAAATATTGCTCAAAAACGGACACCTTGACTAACGCATGCTCCTTGGTCTTCGGGTCCATCCAGCGGTTCATGTCGATGAGAACGCTGAACGCTTGTCGCAGCTCCTCGGCCATGTTGTAGACCTAAATAAATAAATAAAGAATGAAAAAAAAAACACAGACAAAGGCGTCAGCTACGGGGTCAAAGGTGTGCTCAACCCCCTCCCCCATGTAGTTGTGCACGGCGGGAAGGTCGAAGAAACCCAGTTGTCGCGTGAATTTATTCTGTAGACGGATACAACTCTTTAGAAGTCTGCGCTAGTTTCCTCGTCAAAGGCGGACGCACACGGGCCTACACCAATCGGTACGCGCACTCAAGACTGACGTCACGAGCAGGGCGGCCGGTGGGCACCACCTTCGGAAAGCACTGCCGAGTGCACGACTATTTCCTTAATCGCGGAGGCGATAGGCTGCCGCGCTTCGGTCGTCTGGGCGGTGCCTCTTTGAAATTCTTAAGTTTTATCCGACTATAGACATGTAGTATACCGCTGGAACGAAACATGACTGAGTAAACTTCATTTTGTGATCACAACACGCATCTTTTTTTTGTGTGTGCGTCTCCCTCAATACATAGTTGTACGTCGGCTTCTACTCCGTTCCCTCCTACCATTGCGTCACGTGACGTCACGCCAAAATTAGTGACGTCATGATGATGTCATCAAGCGATTGTGATTTTTTTTGCATCGCTCGTACTGTGCCCGACGCCGCGGGACGTCGACGGTCAATTTTCGCGTTTGACGAGGCATCTAAGGCTTTCGCCTTAATAAGCGCGCGTGACAGCGTTGAATCCAGAAAAGGGAGAGTGCGAGCGCTCACCCCCTTGTACCGCAGCGAGGCCTTGGTGACGTGGCGGTCGAAGTAGAGCCTGCCGACGGCGAACCCGAGCAGGCGCATGGTGAGCCGCACGCACTGCCTCGGCACCTCGGTGGGCTCCTGCAGCAGGTAGCGGTAGTGGTCGAAGCGGAATTGCGCCTGCCGGAACCGGGCCATGGCGTGCTGGCCCATTTCTTGCACGATGCGCCAGCCCAGATAGTTGGCCACGATCGAGCTGCGAAGCGCGTGCACTGAGCTTCGCTTATTGCCGGCAAAAGTACGACTCGCACTTACCGTCATTGACTTTACGGCCGTTCAGCGGAACTCGCTACTGTTCATACTCCCGTTCACCGAAATCCACCATTGCAAATAAAGAAATACTCTCCAGCACTTTCTCCTATCCGTATGCTTACGGCTATACTGACACCCATATTCGTCACTTACTAACGCTGTATCTAACGCCTGTGAAATCAGTATGGTATGAGTATGCGTGAATGTACTCGTGAGTGGTATGTCGACTTATTACTTAGAAGCTGGTGTACGCTAGTTTTCAGCGGATCGCTGCCTGCTTAGACCGAGCGCATAGACCAAAACAACGGTTGTCGTCTCGCCATCGGCCGCTGCGGCGGCGCGCCTGCCCGGTGTTATACGGTGGTGTGTACCGGTGGTGAAATGAAGGCCCTCTGCAGGACAACACGTAAAGCCTACATGGAGAATTACACACTTCGGCAAAAATTGTGGCTTTGCGAAAATTTCACGCCAAACATGCGTTTCGCCATGCGCTTTTTAAGGGTCCGCTCAAGATGCTGACAAACGCTAATAATCCGCCTCTTTCATTATCCTGTGCTTCCCTCTGCCGTATTGGTAGGGGCGTGATAGTGGCCGGGACAACCGGTGTTGCCAGAAGCAAAGCGTCCGGGATGAAGAGACGTTTCGCGACTTTTCCGCCAGGGGAAGGGCGCATGCGCCGGGGCATCAGGGCATCGTGAAAAAAAGGCGGATTAAGACTCAATGCTGATGACGACCGAAAACAGCGTTCTAGGGAAAGCCAATGTTAATCGTATATGACATAATAAGTTTAAAATTTTTCTAAACACACAAATACCATAAATATCTGCCCTTACGCATCCCTCAACTCCCAAAGAAGATTGTGCGCCCGTCAGTGCCGCTGTTCACCCATATTCACCAAATGGAATGGTTTAGAATTTTATATAATGCAAAACACGCTCGATGGTGCAGTCTTCTTCAGGTGAGCTCGATGCCGCAATCAAATATTCTCTCATCAAAGCATACATCGACCAAGGGTCAGTGGAATGGTCTCCGTGTTGTACGCTTAATACTGTGAGCCGGCACGCATCGAGGGAAAGGAGGCAGAAGCAAAGAGATACGAACTTCTAAGTAAGCGTAAAATAAAACGGAAGTACATTTCTTGTACAGCCTACAGCTCAACACAGTGAGTTACTGTCGGGTACCTCGGAACCGCCTTGAGCAACCGGGAGAGCTTCTTCAGGTAGATGGGATTCGCGACGACCACGTGGTCGTTTAGGTCCATCGAAACGCCCACATCGCGCAGGATGAGGTTGAGGAAGAACGTCCAACGGACCTGTACAAGGCCACAAAGGCAGAAAAAAAAATCCACAGTTACAGCAAGTCTGCTGTAAAAGAAGTCGCGAGTTGACCAAGACCCTGTTCTCAAAGGGCGCCTGCAGAGTATACAGGGTGTTTTTTTTTTAGAAAATACAGATTTTTCTTTAAAAAAAATGCTGTGACAGTTGGGCTCCTATCGTCTTCGCAAACGAACTCTACGCCCCCCCCCCCCCCTACAAATAAAAAATTCTGGGCCACTGGTGATAATGTGTGCTGCCTCTGGTGTAGAAACGCACCAGTGGCAGCAAAATACTACGATTTCTAAAGCTTGCCGCTGCTTTACGCACACGTGAGAGCAAAGCCACACTTAACAGAAAAAGGGAAAAGTAGCACGTAGCCTACAATACACAGCCATAATTTTTTTTGTTTATTGCACACATAATTTGACGAACTTTTTTTTTCTTTTTTTGCTTCACCGTCTATCTTTTGTTGTAAAGCTGGCTTCTCCTCTACACAGTTAAAGCGAAGGCAGAGCACGCTTTACAGGAGACAGAAGACAACGTCACGCGTTTCACGTTTACTCTTTCCCCCTGTCTAATATTTAAGCACATGTATACATTCCTATGTTAACGCTTGTCGCTCACTGCGAAAAATGAATGTTGTATAATGATTCGCCCCGTCTACCCGCGATTTTTTTTCTTCTCGATGCTCGGTCAGTTTTTATCTTCTCACGTTTGTAAACTTCAAGATGATTGCATAAAGCCGACCCTCGATAGCTTTAGCCCGTGAGGTTTTCTTGCCCTGCTTATGCCTGTTCAGTTATTATTATTACTATTATTATTATTATTATTATTATTATTATTATTATTATTATTATTATTATTATTATTATTATTATTATTATTATTATTATTATTATTATTATTATTATTATATGACACTTGCGTACTTTGGCCATCGGAGGGCGTTTTAGGAAAGGTCATAGTAAACTCTCCCTGGAGTGAACTTCAAGGGACCCATGGAAATAGTTTATTTAACTGAAAGTTCCCTAAACTGAATATTAAGTAGAATATGGAACAGCATTGGGCACAGCCGATATTGAGTCAAAAGTGTGAAATGCAATTTATTTTGAAAATAATTCTGTAATTTTACATTGGACTGGCGTCCTTAAAGCGCAATAAGAGACAAGGCTGTCCAGAGAGTTCACGTTTCTGTGCACTGCCTCTGGCACCGCTTGTTGCTCTGACACGAAGCCTGGCAACCTTCTCGTATATACTGCAGCCTCGGCTAGAGATACAGGATTTAAACCTGCCTCAGCCATTACAACTTCCTCGTCGCACGCTTCGTCTTCCGGTTCCGGACGAACACTGGAAACAATTTCCAAATCTGACATTTCTGCACAGGTAACAAGCTCACAGCACATAGTCTTCAACTTCGTTGAATTGATTGCAAAAATGAGCCCAGGTCCGCGAATTAAGTTAGTTCAATTGAAGTATTCACTCTTCAGGAATGCGTTTAAGTGAAAGATTTTTGCACAGAATGCGTAGGAAAACCGCCGGGGACTTTCTAAAAGTTCGTTATTCTGAAATATTTGTTAAACCGACGTTCGTGCAAGTGAGAGTTCACTGTATTCCGTGTTTCTTTATTTGAATAAACCGAAGGTGTGAGTAACTCACCACCCTTTTGTTTCTTCTTCTTTTTTTTCGCGTGTACACGTCCTTGGCACTGCTTATTGATTGGTAGTGTAGTACCAGTCAATACAAAGTCTTAAAGACAGGACGGTACATCTGTTGACATCGCACTGAACGAACTTATCGAGTGTCTCGGCGGAAGTTGTCCGATCTCCGCGCTCTTCAACAATACACATACTAGAGCGCCTCACACACAAACAAGACAAAAAAAAGGAAAACGAAAGTTAATAAGTGTGCGCCTCTCCACTGATGCTGTTACACATGGCGCACACAGAGCCAAAATGTTGCAAACAGTGCGTGCTCTCGACAAGAGTTCGAGTAGAAAATGCGTTTCTCTAACGGTTCCCCGTGTAATAAGAAACACTGAGACGCTGTTAATGAAAAAAAAAAAAAACGTGGTATATGGCTCTCCGTTTCACTTGCATGGCGGTGTCGAGGATCGAGACATTCGAGCCGAGGTTCGTTACTGAATACGTAGTGATATCGAATAGGTTCGTTATTGGAAAAGCGATATCGATTTAGCGAGGCTAAGAACGGCAAGCTGAGCTAAGCCAACGAGTTCGAAACCGTTTGAACTGTACCTCTGGTATGGCGCCTTCCAGCGTTCTCAAGGCCATGAGGTTGTAGACTTTTCTCGGGTTGTCGACGACGCCTCTTGGCTCTGTTATCTGCGTACGAGTTTCAAGGGAACGCGTCAGCAATGCGCACTGACAGCACGTACGGTTCAAGGCAATGTCAGAGACGCATAGACACGTGGGACAGCGCTTCCTGTGACGAAGAGATCGGCTATTGCATGAAGGATTATGAAGACGATGTTTACACCCCGCCACGGTGGTCTAGTGGTTATGACGCTCGACTGCTGACCCGAAGGTCGCGGGATCGAATCCCGGCCGCGGCAGCTGTATTTTCAATGAAGGCGAGAATGTTTGAGGCCCGTGTACTTAGATTCAGGTGCACGTTAAAACACCCTAGGTGGTCGAAATTTCCGGAGCCCTCCACTACGGCGTCCCTCATAATCATATCGTGGTTTTGGGACGTTAACGCCCAGATATTATTATAAAGACGATGTTTACACTGTCCTGTTGTTGTGAAGCATAGTAACAGCCATTAGCACACCGTGGCTATTTCTACTGGGCCCGCGAAAGGAGTTAGTCAACTGAAGCACATTTGCCGCGTCGAATAAATCCAAACAAGACACGCGTTCAGGGAAGAAGGGTGTGGAAGCTTGGTGCGATGAAGAGTAGTTGAACGAGGAGCGTCGCCGGAACCGACGTTTCGACGAGGTCGCTTGTCGAAACATTAGCTCCAGAAACATATCGTTCGTTCAACGAATTTTCATCGCTGCTTTGCGATAGAGCGCCAGAAGATGCCGCCTCGAGTGCTCTTGATGACGTCTAAGCGCTTTGGTGGATTTCGCCATTTTGATACCCCTTCATCTTCGTCTGCATATTATGACTATGAAGACCAATATATATATATATATATGAAGGAAAGAAGTGGAAATTTTAAGGGCTCGTTTTTCTTTGTTATACACAATATTAATGAGAACTAACAGACAATAATGCCAAGGAAAGTATAGGGGACGTTATTAGTAGTAAATGTAATGTGAATGTGACGAAAGAAAAGTGGACGAAAAGATAGCTTGCCGCGGGTAGGGACCGAACCTGCGACCTATATATATATATAATCGATACACATTCAACAAATATTTACCATTTATGCCAACATAGTAGCAACAGTAGATATGGACATAGCGGGAGAGTTACGAATTTCGAAACATAAAGACGCGATGTTGGAGGCGTAAGACGCGCCGGCTGTTCTTGAACAATTCATGTATCTACGTCTGTCACAAATTAGCGCGCGCGCAGCCGTTTGAAAGCGGCAGCGCGCGCGCTGCCGCTTTCAAACGGCTGCGCGACAGAACGGCGCGAGATGCGCGCCCAAGAAGCGAGAACGACGAAAAAACAAGCATCAAAAGACGCCGGCGCGCCGCATCCTCCTCACGCACTCGAGCCAGCGCGATCAAACGCCCAGCAATGCCTAGAAACATCTAGAAGGAAAGGGTGACGCATCGCCGATAATGCCGCCGCGGTTCGAACATACGAGAAGGCTCTCGCCCTTTCTCTGGCCTTAGCTGTACTGCACGCCGAAGAACCCTCCCGACGCTTCTAGAAACCGGGAAAGAAGGGATAAAAGCGTGCAAACGACGAGGGAGGTGAGACAGTCAGTGAAGCAGTTGAGTGAAGGTCAGTGAGGCAGTCGAGAAGTCAGTGAAGGAGTGGCCCGGTGATGGTGAAGTTATGCTAAGTGTGGCTCCATTGGCCCAAGAAGACGTGTTTAGGATGGTGTGCGGTCAGTCGATCGTCGATCTGGAAGAATCCGATGACGACGCCGTGTGAGCCGTGACAAGTTACGACGACGGTTGAGCTACGACGATCAACGCTGGAGCTGGCGTGAGTGTTTCCTAGAAGAGAAGCATTCGATTACCGTCCAAGTACTGTGGACTGGATACGCCATTGTATATTCTGGACTTCAACTGTCCTTGAATAGTTGTAATGCATGCGATTGCATTTGTAGCGTGTGATCTGTTTAGCTCCCGTTGGGTAAACACCATCTGAGTTATAGTGTGAAGTTGTAACTGGTACCAGCCGAGTGTGCATGTGTTTGTGTTATTTGTATTGCCTTAACTGAGAATATATCTCGTTTTCGCTTGTGTTGTCGACTCTCGGCTCTGACTCGGTCTTTGGACCACAACCGGCGATCGCTGGCGCACCGAAGGACCAACTCTAAATTTTCCGCGCTTTCGTGGTGCGTTTTCGGAGGGCCGTGACGCCAGCCCTTAGAATCCGCCCGGCGATTGCCAACCCGATTAGCGGGATCAGTGACAATTATTCTGGCGTCCGCGACAGGACCTTTTTGGTGCACAGTGTGTCCAAAGTAGGGAGAAAGAGCCTTGAGACGTTGATAGTGCTTGCGAACGATTTTTGAGTGTTGCACCGCGTTCTCGTTAACCTGTGTGTAGAGAGTGTTTTGGAATTCGAAGTTAGGCAGAGGTTTTGTGCACGCGGCTAGGTTATCGTTGACGGGCATCATGCATCTCGAGAAATTATTGCCCTTGGTGAGAAGATGGGTTTGTCTGGGGCCGAACTACGAAAGTGGGTTAGCCAAAAGGAAAAAGAAGAAAGAGAGAGGGCTAAGGAAGAAAAAGCTGCAGAGCTTGAAAGAGAGAGGTTGGCAGCTGAAAGGGCCAAAGAAGAAAGAGAGCAACAATTGAAACTAGAGCTTGAAAGAGAGAGGTTGGCGGCTGAGAGGGCGAAAGAAGAAAGAGAACAACAATTGAAACTGGAGCTTGAGAGAGAGAGGCTAGCAGCTGAGAGGGAGAAAGAAGAAAGAGAGGCGCAAGAGAGACAGATGCAAGCTGAGATGGCTGAGAGAGAAAGGCAACGGCAGCACGAATTGGAACTCGAACGGCTCCGTTTGCAGCAGCGCGCGGAAACTCCCGTCCAGGCTAGAGTGGAGAGCAGCGAAAGGGAAGATCATAGCTTCCGATTGAACCCAAGCAAACTGCTTGTGGCGTTTGATGAGAGGAAAGATGACCTTGATGCATACCTGCACAGGTTTGAGATAATAGCTAGAAGCCAAAATTGGCCGGAGCAGCAATGGGCAACAGCTTTGAGCACTTGTTTGAGTGGCGAAGCGCTCAGTGTGTACGGTAGGCTGACACCTACCGATGCAGCTAATTACCCGAAAGTAAAAGCTGCTTTGCTGAAGCGATTTAGATTCACCGTGAAAGGCTTCCGATATCGGTTCCGTACGGGAAAGCCAGCTGATGGCGAGACGGCAACGCAGTATGCAGCGCGGCTCAGCCATTATTTTGACAGGTGGATCGAACTTTCAGAGACGACACAGGAGTACGGTGAGCTTAGAGAGCTTTTAATCAGAGAGAAATTTCTCACCAGTTGCCACCCGAGCCTGTCGCTGTATCTGAAAGAGAGGAAAGCTAAATCGCTTGACGACATGCTTGAATTGGCCGATCAATTCTTGGAAGCACAAGGTGGCACGAATCTAGCCAAAGTAAAAAAGGAAGTTCACGAGGAGTCGAAGAAATCCGCACCTGAAGAAAGGAAGCATGCACCGGAGAGTGTTCCGCGATGCTTCCTGTGTAACCGAGTGGGTCATCGCGCTAACAGTTGTCGGTCCAACTTCTCACGCCCCAGTGTGATGAAGTGTTTTAAATGTGGACAGACTGGGCACAAAGCAGACGCATGTCGAAGCGATGCGAGTAAAGTCCACCAAGCAGCTTGTGCGTATGCCCCGCAAAAAGAGAAAGCAGAAGGGACCAATGATGAATTGGCCGAGCTGAAAAGCGGAAGAAGATGCATTTCATTGGTGCTGCGATGACAACAGACACAACGAAAGGAATGCCGACACTTAAGGGGAAGGTTAGTGGAAAGGAAGTCACAGTACTAAGAGATAGTGGATGCACCACTGTTATCGTACGTAAGAAATTGGTCCGAGAGAGTGAGTTCACAGGCAATACCCAACCGGTTTGCCTGCTTGATAGTTCGATCCGAATGCTTCCTGAAGCCAAGATTGAAGTTGAGACCCCTTACTTCAGCGGGAGAGTTACTGCCCTGTGCATGGATAACCCCCTGTTCGACCTAATCGTGGGAAACATCGGCGGAGCTCGAGGGCCATACGATCCTGAACGTTTGGGAGAAGCCCCGAAGATGGAGGCCTCGTCAGTTCAGGAACCGCGACAGAAAGGAACCGCGGAAGAGAACCCCAGGAAAGATGTCACCCGAGCTCAAATGGAAGTCGAGTTGTCACGGAATGTCAATGAGGGGGCACCAACGGTCGCTGTACCTCCCGTGAAGACGCGCCGAGCAGGTGATGTTGCCACCAAGCGGCCACCACCACCCGTGAGTGGAATGATGACGAAGGTGGTCATCCAAGCAAAACACCACGACGCGCAGAAGTTGGCGAAGCACCGCGAACGTTCTAACGAACGCGACAACGCCTTGCCGGTGTCGAATGTGTCGACGGCGGCAGAGACGCCCCCTTCGGCACCTTCAAATGGAACGCCTCGCAAGAAAAAGAAGAGGAACAAAAAGAGAGCGAGCGAGCACACAATGCTATGGATATAATTGTATATGCATTATAATTGCAGAGCTTTGTGCGTTCGCATTGTTTAGACGAACTGTATGTTGGTGTTTTGTACTTATGTACTTGAGTTTATCTTTCATATGTCGTGACACTGAAATGCCCTGTGAATTGTATTAAGAGTTCTATTATTAATGTGACGCGCATTGTGTGAAGGACTGAGTTATGGACTATATATGTGGGACATTTCTAGTTGTGTGTATGTGCGCGCTCATTTGCGTTGTTTGAATATTATGTGATAATATTCTTGAAGTGGGGGGCCGTGTCACCAATTAGCGCGTTAAAAAGCGCGCGCGCTGCCGCTTTCAAACGGCTGCGCGACAGAACGGCGCGAGACGCGCGCCCAAGAAGCGAGAACGACGAAAAAACAAGCATCAAAAGACGCCGGCGCGCCGCATCCTCCTCACCCACTCGAGCCAGCGCGATCAAACGCCCAGCAATGCCTAGAAACATCTAGAAGGAAAGGGTGACGCATCGCCGATCATGCCGCCGCGGTTCGAACATACGAGAAGGCTCTCGCCCTTTCTCTGGCCTTAGCTGTACTGCACGCCGAAGAACCCTCCCGACGCTTCTAGAAACCGGGAAAGAAGGGATAAAAGCGTGCAAACGACGAGGGAGGTGAGACAGACAGTGAGGCAGTCGAGTGAAGGTCAGTGAGGCAGTCGAGAAGTCAGTGAAGGAGTGGTCCGGTGATGGTGAAGTTATGCTAGGTGTGGCTCCATTAGCCCAAGAAGTGTTTATGATGGTGTGCGGTCAGTCGATCGTCGATCTGGAAGAATCCGATGACGACGCCGTGTGAGCCGTGACAAGTCACGACGACGGTTGAGCTACGACGATCAACGCTGGAGCTGGCGTGAGTGTTTCCTTGAAGAGAAGCATTCGATTACCGTCCAAGTATTGTGGACTGGATACGCCATTGTTTATTCAGGACTTTAACAGTCGTTGAATAGTTGTAATGCATGCGATTGCATTCGTAGCGTGTGATCTGTTTGTTTAGCTCCCGTTGTGTAAACACCATCTGAATTATATTGTGAAGTTGTAACTGGCACCAGCCGAGTGTGCATGTGTTTGTGTTATTTGTATTGCCTTAACTGAGAATATATTTCGTTTTCTTTTGTGTTGTCGACTCTCGGCTCTGACTCGGTCTTTGGATCACAACCGGCGTTCGCTGGCGCACCAAAGGACCAACTCTAAATTGTCCGCGCTTTCGTGGTGCGTTTTCGGAGGGCCGTGACGCCAGCCCTTAGAATCCGCCCGGCGATTGCCAACCCGATTAGCGGGATCAGTGACAACGTCGATCGCCATCTTTTTCAGAGCTGTCATCTTGACATCTTGACATAACGGCGTGAAGCAAGTGACATAGTCACCTGCTTCACGCCGTTATTTTTCTCGACTCTGCCTTTTTCATAAAATTTATTTCCGTAACAGCCACCTGCGTAATGAACTAATCGCTAAACCATCCGACCACTCCGTTCGCATTGATCGCCCCCACAAAGTTGAAATCATTTCCTGTCATACTGATGATTGTTACCATAGTTTTGTTCCGCGCACATCAAAGGATTGGAACCGCCTTCCCTAAAGCATCACCGCCATTGAAGACCATAAACTGTTTAAAACAACATTAGCTAACACTGTATAAATAGGAGCCGAATAACTTGTATTTTTACTTACTGCTTGCTGCGTTTCCTGTTTGCTTTTACTTGTTTTGTTTTTTTACTCACTCCCCTCTGCAATGCCTTTGGCCTTGACGGTATTAATAAATGAAATGAAATGAAATATGTGCTGCCACAAGTGGCTACCTTTAGCTATCGGCAAAATGGCAACACTCAGCTTAAATGAGCTCGTACTTTTAAAATAATCGTTGACGATAAAGTTAACAAGAAGTGCAAAGATTCATATTCTGCCGTTGATTCTGCATGCAGTACAATTCTTATTTATCCGTATACAAACTGCTACTCCAGAGAAGATGCCGTCCAGTTTCACGACGTCACGGGGAGCTTAATCACGTGCTTCGTTTTGTGTGTGCGTTTGGCTACAGCACTATTGCATTCACTTAAAGCACGGATTACATTTCTGCTGTTCGAAAAGCGCCCTTTACTAACGAATATTGACCTTATCACGCAGCCACCTCTTCAGCGCAAGAGACTGGGCATCCCTGGGACAGGTATACATGCCATTTCTTTAACATCACATAGAAAAGTTTCCCGTTTAACACTATTTGGCAAGATGTGGTGTGTTACCACTCTTTCCTGCATGACCAACCACTCCTTCACCCACAGCACACATCCCGCCGCATCGATCACCATCACAAAGTAGGCATTGCGTTATGCAACGCAAAAAATTCCTTTAGTTCATTTTCTTGCTTCCTGCGTCAAAGGAATAGAACAGAATTCCCGGTGACATCGTTACTATTATTGGTAAATAAATGTACCGCGATGCCTCAGCCAACATTATATAACTAGGACCTGTGATGTATAAGCTAACATTGCATTATACGACTTTTATTTACATGAATTACCTGTATTCACTGCGTATTGTTCGATTATTTTTCCGAAACAACCCATTCTCTTCTGTAATGCCGTTAGGTCCTGAGGGTAAAATAAATAAATAAATAAATAAATAAATAAATAAATAAATAAATAAATAAATAAATAAATAAATAAATAAATAAATAAATAAATAAATAAATAATAAATCGAGAAAGCGTACCACAGAAGGCACTTGTTCCATTCCGCGCTAATGTGCGGCGAGTAAACTTTATTAGCCACAGTTAATAACTATACAGCGTCTTCCATCACAATCGGAAGCTGAACTCTGTGTTGTTTGCAGCATTTTCTTTACAATCTTAATGGGCAAGGATGGAAACCATGGGTCAAAACACTATCGCCCATATAAATTTCCCTCTCTATTATTTTTACAGCGTACCGAGCGCGCACACAGATGTGATACTCACAGCGGCCAGCCTCGCCTCGAAGGCGACGATGTCGTTGACAATGTCGGCCGCAGCCACGTTGGAGCCCATGAGCAGCGCGCAGCGGTACATGTACAACTTGTAACGGTGCAGTATCCGGAAGTAGGGCGACCGGTAGCGGCCCTGCAGCACCGGCGGCTCCACGCCGAACGACGGCTGGCTGATCTGCACAGAAGGAAGTCGGTCATCGGTCATGCGGCAGCAGTAGCAGCATAAGCGCTTGTTGTGTCCGTCTGACTTCGTCATCGTTGTTTGCGCTGCTTCAGTCTAGAATGTAACCGTACCAGCTAGCCCAGTCGACGACCTTGCAGCAGTAGCAGCATCTTCCAGGCCTGGTGCCACTTTGGGAGCTTGGTAGGATTGGGCCTGTCCGCAACTTTGTTTATTACCGCATGTGGTCACAGAGAGTAAGAGAACGGTGTCACAGGCAGGGGCGGCGCCAGGATCTCTTTCTTTATTGGGGGTGGGTGGGAAGGGGGGGGGGGGCACCCAAGACAGCGACTGGCCCGGAACCCCTCAGAGATGAAGCCGGATAAGAATAATATCTGGGGTTTAACGTCCCACGAGATGAAGCCGGAGACGCCGCAAGACAGGTCTTTATTCGTGGAAGCCTCGGCCGTGACTTCCTGTTAGCAGCCGCTAAGCGCGGGCTGCGAGGGCGCCATCGTTTATCGTTCTACGGTCGGCGCGCTCGCCACCGCCGCTCCTACATCGTACACTCCCTCCCCTTGGAGCCGCCCCTGGTAGCAAGACAATGACTGCACCATCACTTGCAAGTAATAACTAATCACACCATCACTTATATGCAAGAGCTAACCAAATGCATACTGTCAGAGTGTATATTTGGTTAGTTCTTTTATATAACTGAAATATTGAGATTTAGTAAAAAAGAAATATTTAGCGAAAAAATTAAAAGGACGTTTCGGATCGGCAACAAGGCTCCCACGCTGTAGGCGAAACGTCCTTTTAATATTTTTCACTAAGTGTTTCTATAGTGCTTGGCCTGCGTTCTCTCTTATTCATCATAATTTCCAAGTCATATTCAATCGACCAACAATTCCAGCTTCCGCGAATAAGTGTTCCTTTTCTTGCGCGCCTGAACACAGGCGTGTGCACAGGGGGAGGGAGGCAGCCCCCCCCCCCCCTAATCATCTAAGGGTGGCGAAAAATATCACCCATACCTTTACTCAGTCGGACCTTAATGTTTAATGTGCAGGGTCATGGCCATAGGCATGCCCGGGGGGGGGGGGGCGCCCCCCTAAATCATCTGAAGGCGTGCTCAACCCTGCCCCACACGTTTCTCAGTCGCACCTCTCACATCATTTTTTAATGCACAGGGTTATGGCTACGCATCCTTTTTTGACAATAATGGCGACCAAAGACCCCTGATGTTGCATTCAAAGATCTGTTTGCTACCCATCTTTACACCGAAAAAACCGAGGACCAATGGCAGACCTTTGTGAGAAGCACGTCATGTCGCTTCACTTTCATCTTTGCATCCATCGCGCAGCTCGTTTCTTTCGGACTCCACCATATTGAGGGGCGGGGGGGTCTTAACGAAACACCCCGCGCACGTCTATGCGCCTGAATAGTTATTGCATCTCACCGCCAAGTGGTGAGCTGACTCACGTAGATCAGGTACCGGTCGCTGTCGTAGTAGTCGAGGCCGACGCGAACCGAGACGATGGCTTCCAGTCCCAACTCGCGGATCAAGTGGCCCAGTATCTGGTAAGTGGGAAACTTGGCCGTCCGGTTCAGGATGGGCCACCGCGGGAGGCCCACGTACGACAGAAGCTCCTCCAGGGGGCGCGTTCCC
This sequence comes from Rhipicephalus sanguineus, assembly GCF_013339695.2. NCBI lineage: Eukaryota > Metazoa > Arthropoda > Arachnida > Ixodida > Ixodidae > Rhipicephalus > Rhipicephalus sanguineus. The sequence continues at coordinate 92,914,979 of NC_051179.1, forward strand.
TTGCTGTTGCGCATGTCTGCACGAGAGCGTTAGCGATGCATTTGAGGGCACAGCAGCCGCGTGGCTGCTGTACTGCACCGGCAAAACAGAGGCACACTTTGCGGGTTGACGAGAGCTTCGAAAATCTCCGAGACGTTGTAACGATTAACTTTGTGTGACGCGTTAATGACTGTCTTTGCGGTTTACTTCGGGCGTTTAGAGTTGCGACCACAGTGACAAACAAAAAGTAAGCTTACAAGCTATTCCTTCCTCGAATGTGATTTTCCGACCCATCTAGTCTGTGAGCCAATGTGATCGAGCGCGACCCAATTTGACCAAATGGTCTCAATGTTGGAAAATGTCCGTACCATTTCTATATCGCATAATATGTGTATAGTACAAGCTGCAGTAGACCTCCGCTGACGCGTTTTTGAAGGGACCGTAAGAAATAAACGTATAAGGGCCGACAAACAGGAAAAACGAAAAAAAGAAATTTAATGGTACAGAGTTTTATTTCAATGCTTACGCTTGAAAATACTACGCAACGTAACCTGGTGCGTTTACTCATGCCCGAGCAGCACGAAAAGTTTTTCGAGCACCTGCAGTATCATACCCTTTTAAATATATCTACTATCAGCACGGCCAAAACCTGGCAGCGATCACTTTTGGCAATACCTTCGCGAGATTGTCCCCGGATGCGTCAACGTCTCCGAGCGATAATGTAGCACTGTTGGCATAGTGTCGGAATAGGTGGTCGAACGCCTCGCGGAAGTAAAAGTACCCCCGAAAGCGATCGTCGAAGAAAAGTCACAGTTTCGCCGCAACGGCGAAGCAATGAATGCGATCAAATTGGAATGTAACGCGAAGAACGGAAAGCAGCTCCAAATTTCCAGCGCTTCGCTCAGGCGCAAAGGACGCGCGAAAAGAACACACACAGGGCGAGCGCCAACTATCAGTGTCACAGTTGTTACTTATTTCTGTTTGAACAGTGTGCTCACTTCGCAAACGCGGCCGCTGTAGCGAGCGAGGTGACCTTCGTACGCTCTGTAACTTCAGCGCGGACATCGCGGTGAAAGCACAAGACATACACCCCCCCTCCTTCCTCCACAAGACAAGCGCGCACGCAGGCGACCACGCCCTGTAGGGCGAAGTGCACGGAGGCGCGCGCGCGCGCAATACTACGAGCGGGGCAATGACCTCGCGCACTTCGCGCCATCTCGCTGGTGAGCAAGAAAGCACGCTGAAGTAAATGGTGTATATAAATAGCTCTCCGTTAGCATGCTGAAAGACGGTACTCCTCGTCGCCAGCCGTCTAACGCCGCGCGCTGCGGAGCGAGAGGTCGCGCGTTCGATTCCGCGCTTCGGAAAGTATTTTTCTGAATTATTTTTCCTTGTTGATTATATATATATATATATATATATATATATGTGTGTGTGTGTGTGTGTGTGTGTGTGTGTGTGTGTGTGTGTGTGTGTGTGTGTGTGTGTGTGTGTGTGTACGGGACCTGACAGCGTCGACAGATGGCGACGGCAAAAACCACCCGACAGTGTCCATATAATTGCTATCGCAATAAAATGACTCCGGCTCCGCTAACTCCTAAACTTCGTCACCGGTGCCAGCATTGGCGCACTCAGCCAAAATATAACCGACGGATAGGACCGCAGAGCTGAGTACGGTGTCATCCACAAAAATGCAATCAACGTATGCGACTCTTGGCACCAGCAGGCGTGAAGGAACTAAGCACACACAACACGACCAGCGCGGCGAGCCCGACCGCGAACGGCGCAAACTCCTCCGACAAATATCGATGATGGGTCCACGCCAATTCGACGCCGGAAACAAACGCCAATCCCGGAGGCCTTACTTTCGCGAGCGTTAAAAACGAGTTTAAAACCAATTAAGTCATACACGCCATCTTTGGAATACAAATCTCGAAGGCTATGCTTTTGTTCGCGGCAACCGAATGTACGTCATGCGCGTCGATTGCGCCACTCATGTGGCTAACCTTGGGGTCAGGCCAGGTCAAGCTGCGTTAAAAGCCAACATATGGCTGCTCTCTTGCGTGATCGCTCGGCCGGATCGAAGTGCACTTCGCGACGTGTCATAACGGGAACGGTCCTGCATTTGCGACGAAACATGGGGTTCCCAATACATTGGTTCCATGCGTATGCGAGATATGCCGCGAATACACAGCAGTGAGGCACGTAACGGCGGGGTTCTATATTGTACTACACACCAACGTGCTTGCTTTAATTCCTCATTTCAGGCTCTGCGAGCGTATGTTTGCTGTGGGGAGGCGGGGTGAGTATGCTGTGCGTTAGCGCACAACGTATACAGTCATGGGACAACTCAATTACGAACAGCTTAAAAACAACTAACATTAATTAGAACTAACAGACAAGAAAGCCAAGGAAAGTGGAGGGTGATGTTATTTGTAGTAATTATGATGTAAATGTGAAGAAAGTAAAGTGGACGAAAAGATAACTTGCCGCCGGTCTCTGCCGGCGGCAAGTTATCTTTTCGTCCACTTTACTTTTATTAATGTTGTGTCTAGCAGATAAACACAGGCCCTTAAAATTCCTCTTCTTTTGTTAAGATTAACTAAAACGCGTTATTTGCTTGTTAGTTTTCCGCCAGTACGTGTATTAGGCTTGCACACTTAATTTAAGGCCTAAAATATATTTGGAAACAACATAATTAGCGGTACGAGATAGCTCTTTTGAATAATCATCAGCGATGCCTTTTATAACTTCTTGTTTACGTCTCATTTTCCCATTCACCCGCCATTGTAGCTTAGCAGGTAAAGTGTCGCGCTGCTAAGCTCGAGGACGCGGGTTCGATTCCCGGTCACAACATTTCGACGGAGGCGCAATGCAAAAACACCCATGTACTTAAGTCCTGACCACACGTACGCGTTGCAGCGCGTCAGCGCGTGGCTTGTACACATGCGGCGCCGCGCCCTCTCCCTATGGAGAGAGAGGGCGCGCAGCTAACGAAGCTGCGCGCCCTCTCTCTCAATGGGGAGAGGGCGCGACGCCGAGTCAACAAGCCACACGCTGACGCGCTGCAATGCGTACGTGTGGTCAGGAGGTTCACACGTTAATGAACCCCAGGTAGTCAAAATTAACCCTCCCTCCCCCATCTTGGGCGTGCTTCACTACCATGTCGTTGTTTTGGCATATTAGGCATTGTTATGTCATTTGCCCACGATAGGACATAGATGTTCGTGATACATGCTAGAGGCACGCAATCAAATGGTACGGAACATTTATCACAACATTGTCATATGTACATACAAGCCTTAGAAACCCGGCAGCCAGCTAGCCCGGCTAACGGTTTCGTGTAGTTAACACACAAGTACGCCGAGTACACCCGGAGATCTCAGAAATGACAGCCCTATAGCTATGCGCAGTTTCGTGGCGAGACCGCGAGGCTGAAAATCAACAACTTCGATCGCTTCGTCTTTACGGCCAAGCATGCTCACCGACGTTGATGCAGGACTGGAACAGTGCAGCCGCCTTTTGCGTCGCCGTCTGGTACCGATACGTCACCACCGTGTTGTTGAGGATCTCTGCTCGAAGTAAGAGAGACACGTGAGAGAAAATTGGCACCTCACCACGAAAACTTCTCTCAGAAATAAAGCTTATACCCCACGCTGCTGGTCGGGTGCGCGTTAATTGCACACTGTACGGTGGCTATTTCGACAGTATCCCAAACGAGCCGAGTTCCTGTGTACGGTTTCGCGGGCCATTCGAACACCATGAGAAGGCTGGCCTTGCACATTTTTTTTGTTCGGAGCGCACAGCTGCACGAGTTTTGGTATTGTCTGAGTCTGTATACATGAAGCTACAAGAAAGGCGTCCCGGCTGGGAAAGCATCGTTTAAACTGTGCCACTGCGCCGAGAGATGAGACGAGGATTCACTCTAAGCCCACAACCTCCTGGAGAAGCCGAAAAGTTTTTCTCCTTTGGCTCGTGAAATCTTTTACGTATACACAATTTTGCCCTTTCACAGAAAAAAGGACCACTTTCGCTTTTGGGTCCGTCGTTTCCAATCTGGTCCTAACGTATATGCTTTGCATATAAGGCGCTTATTTTGCTCGTTTAATATTCATCAGCCAGTGTTCAGATCCCTCCCCGAACGCGAAAATATAAATTATAATGGCTACATCGGCTACACATGGCCTACGTCTTAATTTCTTGTAGCGGAGTCACAGCGGCACGTATGTACATACATAGAAGGTACGTAACAGGTGTAGCGCAGCTCGTTGTTCATGTCCGCGCTGTTGCGCCAGCAGTAAAAAAGAAAAAGAAACTACAGTTGGGTACAACTTTCGAGGGCAGCGGCACTTCCACCTCAAGCGCGCATGTACACAAGCCTTCACCAATGAGCGCGCGCTCTACGCTGACGTCATAAGCCGGACGGTCGGTGACCCTTGCCGTTGAACAACATCGCCGAGTACTCGAGCGGGACTATTTCTCGAGTCTCGGAGACAAACGGCTGCCGTGCTTTCGTGATCTGGGCAGATCCTCTCCTGACTTCTTAATAATTGTGTGCGACTATATATATAGCCGAATAGACCTATAATTGACACGTGATGCACGTCGAATCACCTCCGATCTCGCTCTCGACTCTTCGCAGCAGCCGGCTGTGCACGGTGGTGGTGACCTCGTCCGGCGGCACCACGACAGCCTTGGTCCAGCCACCGCAGGCGAATTCGTAGAAGTCCTCGCACGGCTCCATCGACGGAACTTGGCTCGATTGGAGGATGTTGACTGCGCGAGAAATTAGGGTCATATGTACACTGTGCACCGCTCGATTCGATGCCCGCGTAGTGATAGAAGTATCTATAACGTCTATGCAGTGAACGCTTCGCATTAGAGGCCACACCCTAACCTGACCCAGCCTAACGTAATCCAACCTAACTTTGCCTAATCTTAACTAACCTAACCTAACCTAACGTAACCAGGAGATATATCCTGAAAAGAAGAAATATAGTAATCTGCAGGCGCTGCCGCTGTTTCTGATGCGCTACTTTCTACACTACTTTCTGATGCGCACTGCAATTTAGTTACGTGGTACCTTTAACATTTCTGTGCTTCCTTATTCAGCCACAAGAATTAGCAATCAGTCAGGTCGTTGCTAAAGAATTACACCATCTCCCGCTAAAGGGGACCGTGAGGCGATGCGAAGCCGGAGCATTTGCACGATCGCGTTCCGTTGGCGTTCGTTGGGCATGCTACCGACCTCGGGCCTGCTACCGACCTCGCGTCGTGGAACGTGAAGAGGAACACTACGCGCGTCGTGTCTTCCCTCTAGCCTGGCCGTTAATTCTCATAGGGCGAGCAGGGAACGCAGTCGACAGGCGCGCGAGAGGGGGGCAGCGTATGAGAGAGAGGGGGAGGGGACGCGCACGCGCTGGCGCTCATCGCGGCGTTGCGCAGGAGAGAATTTCGGCATGTCGAGCCCGCATTTCAGAGGAGTCAACCGAAGCAAGAACTGGACAACGCGCGCAGCGCTCTACCCGCTTGAAGGAGAGGAGATTAGATGAGGAGAGTAGCGCATGCGCCGCGAGAGCAGAAGCGAGAACGCAGGAGAAGCGCAAGCTGGGAGAGAAGTGGCGAGAGTAACGCGCAGCTTTTGGAGAGAGGAAAGGAGGAGAGTTGCGCATGCGTAGTGTGAGTGCGGACGCCCAGGCCAAGGCCGCGGGACATACCCCCGAGCAAGAGATGCTTCGCATCTAAAAATAGCAGTTATATGTCTCCTAAGAGTACCTACAAATACCTCAATGAGACTGATAATTAGGACAGTAGGCCCCGAGTATACAGTTTTTTATAATTAAATATCGAAGCGTTATGAACGATACATTACTGGCGGCTACACCACAAACGAGTACCCGTATGCACTTTGTTTGATTGCACAATGTCCAGTTTTGTTTTTTAAAATCATGGTGAATGATAGCTGGTATGTCATTTTACCCTTGCGAGTGCAAAGTAGCTCTAACTAGGTTCACCTTCTGAAATTCCTTCCTAACGGTTGTTCAGACCAAACCAAACGGTTTTACTAATAGATAAATTCATTGTTGAAACGAAGGGTTTTGCTGAAGCGCGCATTCGATATTAAACTGTGCTGGCGGCACCGATGGCGTCTCTGTGTGACGTCAGAATGTCAATTATTTTCTTATTACAAACAATTATTCTGCCTTCGTTTCTTTTTTTGGCGATTTGCTTCATTTTCATAGATAAAAAAATACCGACACGGAGACAAGAAAGAATACATGACTTGTGCTCCTTCGCTAGTCATTTTATTAGAGTCGCTACTCATTCAATAACTCGCCGCCACACACGAACGAATGAAGGAGAATTTATCGAGGGCTCGTTTTTGTGTGTTAGACATCACCTTAATGAAAACCAACTGACAACGAGGCCAAGGAATGTATAGGGGACGTTACCTGTAGTCTTTTAGCTGCGTAGTCTTTAACTTCGAATTATCCGATGGTTGAGGGTTCGGTCCCCACCAACGGCAAGTTGTCTTTTCGTCCTCTTCGTTTTCTTCCCATTTATATCATAATTACTACAATACAGTTAAACGTTGGTTTTCATTACGGTTTTGGCGCCATACATAGATGACAAACTACGCAGCACCTCCTGCCATTGAACGGTTCACCACCGGCGACTGTTAAGACAAAATAAACACCGCCATGCCGGTCGTACTACGTATTGGGGCTTTGGTACTACGGTTGCCGATTCCTCTTTCATTGCACCAAATCACGCAGATAAACACAGTTCGGCCTCTTGCATTGCCTCATTCTCAATAACACAATTTGGCAACGCCACTTTGGAGCAATCCCCATCCAACAGCCACTTAGCCAAAAGAAACGCTTTCGTGTTCTCATCTCTAAGTGTACGCTTGAGGATACTCTGCTACTTTTTCTTCTTCTTCTTCTCTTTCCTCGGCGGTATTACGATGAGTATTCACAATAAACGCTTACCCGAATCTATGGTGTCGGGATGTATCGTATTGTTGTTGGGCTTGTCTTGTGAAGTGAGCATGTAGAATTTATTAAAAGAGCCTGCCGGACTATAGAGTGGCCATTGTCACTCACCGTAGTTCCGGCACTCCTGGGAGTCGCAGGAGAGAGCCGTGTTGGTGTACGGGTTGTACACGCCCCCAGGATTTGGGCAGGCTGCGATGACGAGGCGAGTGGCTCCCGGTTACGAGAGTGTACGGTCGAGAGAGAGAATTTCTACTTTTACAGCAGAGCCTTTATACTCGAGGTTGGCCGTGTGTCACAGATAGGAAATTATCATCATTATGGAACATAGACATAGAAAGAAAAAGGAAGAGAAAATAGAGAGAAAGAAAGGGAAGAAGGAGAAAAATACAGAAAGATAGAGAAAGAAATAGACAGAGAGAAAGAGAGAGCTAAAAAGAAAGAGGCACAAAAAACATATAGAAAGAGAGAGAGAGAGCAAGCATAGCCACGTATAGTGTAGTATAGGAAGGGGTGGGAAAGAGACAGGTGAGAGGGTAAAAGCCTGGCCAAGCCAGGACCACCTAGGTGCCCACCATCTCTGCTGTGACCAGTCAGCCTTGTGCGACTTAGCAGAAGTTGCGCTAATTTTTTTGATCCCACTGCACGCTTTATCAATTCGCGATTTCGACCCACATTCAAGTGTAAAGTCACACAAACGCACGAATGACGCCAGCGCACCGCGTACATGTAGAGCAGATAAACACGAACAAGAGTGTTTCGGTGGCGGTGTTCGAAATCTGGGCCTCTCGTGTCGAAGTCGGTTGTGAGCACTGCGCCACAGCGCAGGCAAAAGACTCAGATGCCTCATCAAATGCAAAAAAGATTACACAATCTCCCGCTAAAGGGAACCATGTGTGCATGCGAAGCAGCGGGGAGACGCTGGCGCTCATCGCGGCGTTGCGCAGGAAAGAATGAGGCGCGCGAGAGAGGGGAGCGTAGGAGAGGAGAGAGAGGGGTGGGGACGCGTATGCGCAGTGAGGGTGTGGACGCCGCGGGAGTGATGGACAAAGCCCCCGCCTTAAGATGCTTCGCATCTAAAATTGACCGGCGACCCGCGTCGGCGGCGTCAACACGAGTGATGCAAGAAATCATCACCTGATGACGTCACAATATAATGTCATCATGGCGTCACAGGTCGCCAAAGTTAATTCACGTCATCATGACGTCACATGATGACGTCATCACATGACATCGTAGCTTAGTGAATAGTGGGCCGCTTTCGGAGGTTGTGCAAAACCAGATGAGGTGCTTTCGATCCTGGAGGCAATGCAAAACCACGTTAGGTGCACAAAGCTTTAGGAGGGCGGAGGGGAACAATACATTGACTGAGAAGAAAAAGAAAATGGCTTTCGCCTTCCAGTCGTCTTTGGTGAGTACATAAGGGACCCTGTGAGTTTTTTGTAAGTGGTAATGAGTAATCGCTATCGAATTGTGCAAATTTGACCCACCGTAGCAGCTTAACAGGTTATCGGGCGTGACGCTGCTAAACGCAACGACATGGGTTCTATTCCCGATCAAGGTGGCCACATTACCACGGAGGCGAACTGCAAGAGCACCCGTGCGCTTACATTTAGGTACACCTTGAAGGACCACAGGTGGTCAAAATCACTCCGGACTGCCCCACAGGCCTTACGTGGTTTTGCACGTAAAACTAAAGAAATCACAGAGTCCCTTATGCATTCACCTAAGACGACTGGAAGGCGAAAGCCACCTCCTTTTTCATCTTAGTCGATGTAATGATCCTGCTCTAGCACTCTCCGAAAGCTTTCTGCATCTAACGCGATTTTCCAGTGCCTCCAGGATCGCAGGTACCTCACCCGGTTTTGCACTGCCTCCGTCATCGGCTCACCTTTGACCAAGCTACGATGTGCATGCGGTGACGTCGTTATGTGACGTCACGTTACGTCAAGGTGAAGTCATAATGACGTAACAAATTTTGGCGATATGTGACGCCATGATGACGTCACCACGTGATGATGATGATTTTTCGCATCACTCGTGTTGACGCTGCCGACAGGGGACGCCGGTCAATTTTCGCGCTTGATGAGGCATCTAAGGCTTCCGCCTTAATAATTGACTGCTGAAGTTCAAATTGCGAATGCCTTAATTGTAGGGGTGTACGAATATCAAATTTTTCGAATACGAATCGAATACGAATATCCACCTTCGAATATCGAATCGAATATCGAATATCAAAGGAAAAATGCCTCCACAGTAACAATATTTTATTTAACATGTAGCTATTTGAAGAAAAAAAACATTAACAGCCTGACTGGTAACACAACATACACTGCTATCTCCAGAACACAATGTCCAGGCTAGCACAATGCACATCACAACACAAGCAAATATCACGCCACAATGAAAGTGATGACTACATGTTATCATGAAGAAATATGAGTTGCTCCACATGATCAGGCAGCAGGCGCTCCCTTGTAACAGAGACAACTCCCCCCCCCCCCCCCCCCTACCACTGAAAAGGCACGCTCGCTTGGAACAGAAGTGGCTGGTATAGGGAGTTACATGGGGCAAAGCTTTACCAGAGCGGGTTATCTGAAGGTGCCTACAGTCCACCACCAGTCACATGGGTCACTGTCTTGCTTCAGAAGTGGTCCCGCATAGTGAACGAGTGGTAGTGCGGCACGTTACGGCCGCATAATATTGAAAATGTACGGTTATATGATCGCCAACAGCGCTGCACGTCGGAGATGCACCAGCCATAAATCATGCGTATTGGGGCGCTCGTCGCAGGCAGATATTGTGCCTCCGTGTACTCACAATGTTTATCGCTCCTCTCGGCAACGTTTTTAGCGATACGAACGCAGCAGAAATGTGGAAGACGAGTTATTTTATGCATGATAATCGAATCGCATATTCGAATTTTTCGAATATTCGAAGTTATCGAATATTCGAAAGTTTTCGAATACACGATTTTCGAATCGAATACGAATATTTCGAATGTAATGTTCGACGAGTGTTCGATACTTTCGAATATTCGCACACCCCTACTTAATTGGCTTCGTCAATACACGTGTCACGAAGGCGTGTACCCGCCCTTAATTAGACACAAAGAAATATTCGCGCAAGCTTACCGTCCCTGGTCGAGAAGCACTTGAGCATGATGATGGTCATGCAGATGAGCGTGATGACTATCAGCACGGCGATGATGGTGACGCACGTGTTGAAGAAAGAATCCGGCTGCTTCCCGGAACTGCGAGCCGCAATTTGTTTCTTAGACGGCGCGTATAGGTTAGTGTTGGCAATTGATACGCTGATTCGAGACGAAATCTAGGGAAGTATGCCGCTTTGAAAACACCGAGCAAACTAAATTGCACCCCCATGTACGCTTGAAGTACCAGTACGTTAGGAAGCACGTGGTCGAGTTCCTGCCCAGAGCAGTGGTTATGCTGCCGTGGCTGCTTTATATTAAGATTTCGTGAACACAGTAACGTATTGATAGCTTTGCCGCGAAGTTGCGGACGCCGCTTCTTAACGCAGTAAACTGATACAACAGCATGGCGACTACAATTACCTCTAAGCCACATATTCACTGCTACGGTTAGGCTGCTTCAATGTCATAAATACGCACCCGGAACGTCACTGACCTCTGCTCCAGAGTAACGACCGAACCCGCGTGCGGTGTACCTATAACGTTGACGTGACGACAGCAACCTAACTTCCCACCGTGCCGGTACTGCAACATGGTGGTTTCAGTGACGTAAGTGCAAGCAAAGACACCGCTCTCGTGAATATTACCACCATTCGTGCCAGTGGTGAACATTACCAATGTTTCCAAACTTCGCGCACAAGGAAAGGTCGGTAATGCGCGTTTTGTGGCACTTTCTCAAATCTTGGCTATTCTTTGGCTGATGTCACAATGGGTCGCAACCTCTTACGCGGCTATTGGCGATGGTTCTGATTAAGTCACGGTAAATGAATAGCTTAGAACAGCAAGAAAATTGCAAGCATGACCTTTCACCGCGATGGCGTTAAAGAGATCTTTTCGCAGAAATTCCGGTGTCGGCTGCGGTCTTTGGTTGTGAGCGAAAAATCAACGTTGTCCGTGAGCGAAAATTCGAGGTAGATGCAAATAAAAATAGGAGCCGGACGGCGTCCGCACTTTGGCTTTCCTTGCGGCACGGTTTAGGTGTCCAACGAGAAGCGAAGCCAGGCTAGCGATTGGGAAGGCGACACGAACACGGTCCGATTATGTTATCGCGTTCTACTCTTTTGCACGGCAGAAGCGTAGAATCGCGCCAGGCGTCAAACCATGTCAATTGTGTAACGAGTGGATGTTTTAACGGTCCACCCATTACAAAGCGCTCCGGCATAATAAATCATCATTGTCAGCAACAGCATCAACAAAGTGTGCAGCTGCGCACATACGCGTGTTGCTTTACGGACACGTAGTGGTAACCTCGCCGATTCGCAAAAGGAAGAATTATGGCGTAGTGGGCACTACGCAACTGTACTTGCAGTAGGCATTCTAGGATAGTTTGAAACGGCCATTGTTACGCGCACAGACGTTCGTTTCCTTACGGCAGGGTTGAGGCATCCAGAACCGGCTAGCAATTGAGAAGGCGATGCGCACGGGGCCTGCGCGATTACGCTATCGGTTCTTCTCTTGAAGGCGAAGCCCAAGCGTTTTCCAAGCTTTTATTAGTGATTTATGTAATGCTAACTCTTAAAAAAGACACCTTGCATTGAAGCGACAAGCGAAAAAAAAATCAGCTTCAGCTTCGGACTTTCAGTCTTCCCGGAGTTGCTGTATACGGCAGTGGTTTTCAGCCATGAATGTTTCAGGGGCCCCTTGTGGACCGGTGGAAGTGATCGGGGGACTCCTTTCAGTGAAAGAAAGAGGGGGCCAGAAATTAACGACATGCAGCGTGAAATAGGTGCCTTTTATTTATACCTGGCAAAAAACGGTAACTAAAGTGCCACACCAATTCGATCTCAACAGCTTGCCGATTAGTTGTACGGTATGCAACCCCATTCAACCTGTTTTAGCTGCGCTTGCTTTTCAACTGTGCAAGCCTGGAAAAAGCATGGTATGCATATGTCGTAGACATACCTGCCAACCTGGCGGCATAGAAATTAGTAAAACTTTCATGCGGCGGGGGGGGGGGGGGTGTAGCCAACCCACTATGTATTGCGACAGCAGTTATATGGACAGTCTCGACGGGTTTTTGGCGTCGCCGTCATGTCCTTCCGGTATGAAGTCCAAATTGATAAGATCCCCCCGCGCATTGTATGTTCTACCGCGGGGTAAAAGCGCGCGAGCGGGGGCGACGAACGCGGCCGAAGCAGAGTTCAAACGAGCCGGCCCATTTCAGTCGATCGGAGGGTGCATGCGATAACATCACCCCGCTCGGGAGGCCTGCCGTCGAAGCAGACAGGAAACGCGCCGCCCTTCTTTAATGAGCCTTAAAAGACGCGGGGGGGGGGGGGGGTGTCGCGCGAGGAGCAACATTGAACTTTGAATCTAAGGGCGCGGTCGCGATCGCTGGCGCGCGCTATCTCGAAAGGTATCACAGCGGGCGGCTCGTAAACCCTTCTACGTGCTGCGCTCTCAACGCGAAGTGACTATGCGGAGAGCTCCGCTCTCTGAAGCGGCCGTATTCTCTTACAACAGCGTTTTGTAGTTACGCGAGATCGGTTACAAAACAGTTAGCTGCCAGCCTCACTTCGTGTAACGCTACAATGTATTGCTATCGCATTCATTGCGTCGCCCTTGCGGTGAAACTGTGACTTCTTTTTGGTTTCAAGTTCGGAGGGTTTCGCCTCTGGCGACAAGCTTAATCATGTTTTTGCAACCATAAGTAAAATCGGTCAGAGAGTAATCAGCAACAACTCAATTGGGCGACAATTTATTTTTGCAGTGACTTTGCTGTTGCGGACTTTGCCCGCTTCAGAAAGTTCTCCGTGTAGCTTTGCTCAAAGCAAGTTCCACTCTGGTGCCCTTTCACCATCAGCAGGCTCTCGAGAGTTTCTTCACAGACAAGATGAGCGAAACTCCGTTCTAGTTTTGTTGACAGTGCTGAATATTCTCTCGCATTCCGCATTACGGTGGGGAATGAAGAGAATGCCCAGCATAACCAATAAAATTCTGTGGAACCTGAGCGATCCGTCAACACTTCGAACAGCTCCCAAACGCGCCCACTGCACGTCGCACCTGGGCTTAAACATAGCAGTCCTACTGCGTCGGACGCGGCAGCCGGTCATACGAAAAGCGACACGAACAATGTAGTCCTCACCGCCGACCCGCGAACAAAGCCCAATGCCACATGTTTGCGCTTTGCGTACGCGCCAAGGCGGTATGGATTCGTAGCCACCCCCCGAGAAGACGACAGAAGTCGCTAAATGTTGAAGCAGCTGCTGCCGATGATGATAACACAGCGCCGTTTTCGGGGCAGCTCCGCGACTAGCTACGGCAATGCGCAGTAGCTGATCACGAAGGCCACGCTGTTTTAATGAACTTTTAATTTTTTTTATCGGAAATGATATGGTTTTCCGTAAAATTTCAGCTAACATTCGTAAAATCGTAAGCGAGGTCGAAATTCGCACATTTTACGGAAAATTCGGAAGAGTTGGCAGGTATGGTCGTAGAAAACTGCAACCAGAGCTTTACAGCCATCTCATGCAGAAGGGGACACACAAGTCAGCTCCGCCGCAATACAAAAATGTTATGCGGTGAAGCATAAAAAAAATCGGAAGGGGCCGCTGTCACGGGGTATAGTGCGGCTCCAAAAAACGCGTTTTTTTCGACCATGTGTATCGTGGTCCCTATCTACTCAACTTCAGCACTATCCGCCTTATGTCGGCTCACGTTTATACTCACATAATTCAACGCACTAGCGTTCATATGCCAGCTCAATCTTTATTAATCAGAGGCGCTCAATCTTTATTGCTCTTTATATCAGCTCAATCTTTATCATCTCAATCTTTATCAGCTCAATCTTTATTGATCCCCCCAGCAAACTCTTTCACGAGAAGTTCTTGATAAAATACTTCGTGTGAGTCATCTCTTTCAATAAAAGTGTCCTTACTAGGTTGAAACCACTGATAACTCGTATTTGAAGATACGAGATCGAAAGGCGCCAAGTACTATAGAGCACCGATTATGCGAGATATTGGTGTTAAAGAGCATTGACACCTTGGTCGAAAAAGCTAATTATACGCCGCTAACGGACTGATGAGTCGACTCACACAGCCTCAGATCGAGCCCTGAGTCCGTGTGAGTTCGAGCGATTATTTTGGTGACTTTAAGTTCAAGTGAGTCCGGTTGAGAAGAATTTTGGTGAGTGTGAGTCCGAGTGAGCCTTAACTGCAACATATATTCCATGAGTAAGTCTGAGTGAGGTCCACACGTTTTGCCAACCTATGATCGTGGACCCCCAAATAGTTTCGCGGACCCCCATTTGAGAATTAGCTGTAAGTAAGACTTCTGTGATGCGACGAACACTGTCGCGATACGTTAGGCGCACAGAGCATGAGCTCCGTATAGCCGACTACCACGAGAAGTCGTCCCGGTAGCGTAGACAAGCGTGGCAATGTCGTACCAGCCAGGACCGCCAGCTTCGATCAAAATTTCGTCATTGATGGCGTCCGTCGACCCACCAACATATAATGGCAAAAACAGCCATGACATTGCATTCCACGCAGGGCGTGTAACTATTGCGATGCTTTATAGTTGCTGTTGTAATCAACTGCCTGTTTTCAAGCTGATGGATATAAGTAGTCGGAGTACTCTAATCTTCACTTAGCAGATTGCGTAACGGCATTAGCTCATTATCCTCTTTGATACACCTTCAAGCATATTATCCACGTATTGAATTACTTGCATATAAAATTTACACCTTTAGGACGTTTAAATTGGTAGCAATCATCAGTTAATCATTCCGCTATCAAAAGCGTCACCCGCATTATACGGTGATGTGTGGAATACTCACACTTTGGCCACAGCTTCTAGAAGTCTTGCCTTGCTATGTAAAAGATAAAAAAAAAGAAAAGGAGACTGAATCAGAACTCTTACTAGACAACATGTACTACGCTTCGCCTCAATAACTGCAGCGTCATTTCATGCCAAACGTCCCAGCCAGTTTGGCGACCATCTCAAATATGATAGAAAACAATCGTGCTGATTTCTTCATTGAAAACAGTAAATTGCTAAGGTATTTCCGAGAGAAAAAAGACTTGGTCACGTGGGAGCCTTCCGAATTTCGCACAATGTCGTAAGAGTGACGTTTGTAAAAAAAAACTAATTTCAAGAGTATCATTTCTTGTTCAGTGCCAAAATTGGTATACATATTAAGCAAAAGTGCTTGCGTAAGGTGTTAGAATCTCATTAATATTACTATTAATACTACTAGTAATATTAGAATAATATTACTAGTAATATTACATTAATATTACTATTAATATTACTTCCGTAGAGTAAGCATTGATTACTGGGGTATCTACACATAGCGCGGTATTACAAGGGAAAAAATGGAAACATAGAACATTTTGGCAAACTTTGTAGAGGCGTATATGGCAGAAAAATTGCAGTGATATTAATGAGATTCAAACACCTTACGGCAGACGCTTTTGCTTAATATGTACACTAATTTTGGCATTGAAACAAGAAACGATACTCTCAGAATTAGTCTTTTTTTAATAAGCGTCACTCTTACGACATTCTGCGAAACTCGGAAGACTCCCACGTGACCAAGAATTTTTTCTCTACAAAATATTTTACCAATTTACTGTTTTCCATGAAAGAAATCAGCACGATATTTTTTCGATGACATTTGAGATGGTCGCGACAATGGCTGTCACGTCTGGCATGCAACGACTCGGCACACTCAACAAGCGCTTGTCTATACACGATGAACCAATGTTTTCTCAGTTTTCTATGTTGTGAGATTGAAATAAACAAGGTCACAAAACGTCGTCGAACGCGTATGAGCTTATTTTAGCATTGTTCGTTTAGTTAATACGGATACGTACGATATGACAAAGGTAACAGCCCAAGATGGCGGCATTTGAAGGCGTCCGTAAAATAGTCTACGGGATCTGTACCGTCGTGTACAACACGCATTCACTAATCTCGAATGATTACACGAGAACACACGATCCACATGTGTTCATACCGAGCATCAGATATTTGCCGCGTGCGGCATGCCTAATTTTTCGATAGGGGTGCGCAGTTCTATTGTAAACATTTCATGTAGTCTGCTGAGTCCGTGTCGCGTGACTTTATGGCCGGATATGGCGTTATTAAAGCAAGCCGCGTCTATTTATTTTTTTACTGCAGAAGCGAAGTGTACGCGCATTCTGTAGTATACATGACAGAAGAGCCCGTCCTATACACTGCTATACAAAGCTCGCCCGGTCAATGCCAGAATATTACAGGAGTCGCGACTGACCGCGCGATGACCGCGCAGGTCATGAGTCATCTGATTGGTTAATTGAGCGAAGGTTACCCTGCAATTATACCTGAACCCCCAAATATGCTGGCTTTTCGTTACGCCTAACACCTTCAAATTTTAAGGGTATAGGATACAATCGTTTATGGAGTCTAATCAAAAGGAATAAAATGAATACTCAGAAGGAATTAAAGGAACACAAGTGAAAGTGAAAATTCGCGTTCTTAGCGACTTCTTGTGGCAAAGAAACATGATCACAACTGCGACTATCAACGGAGAAACAGCATAAAATTAACCTTAGACCGGTGTAAAACCAGTCGTGTCAGTTATGACAACTTTAATAAACAAAGGACGGCACTCAGTGTATAACCCGCAATCTATAACTTACTCGTCTATCGGGGACGAATGACCCTTCGAGGGGCTGCAAAAAGTGGACAAAAAGTATTTAGTACGTCTATGCAAACTTTCAGAACGAATTCGCCGATCGATCGATCAATCAATCAATCAATCAATCAATCAATCAATCAATCAATCAATCAATCAATCAATCAATCAATCAATCAATCAATCAATCAATCAATCAATCAATCAATCAATGTGAGCTAAATAAACCACTCGTTGTATCACCTCCCTGTCACCCCATCGGATAACGCGAGGACCAATACGACGATAGCTCAGAATAAGTGAAGAGAAGCCATTGAAAAAAAGTGTAAAACTTACGACTGAACGTGAGCCTTCATTTCTTTACCCGCAGTCTTCCGTGGCGATCCGAGACACAGACTGCATTCAAAGAATTTAACAAGGTATTTTTTCAGCAAACATTCTTCAACGCGTATTACTAAAGATACTAAGAATATTTAGGAGCAACGGTTCACAGCCTTTGTTTAGCCACTAAGAAATGACTCCTGTTGATAATTTGTGATGTCAGGCGCAACACAGTGCGTTAGACGCACGAATGCCAGGCTACAAAGTAGGCTCTTACGATAGCAATTTTTAGAACGCTGGGCAGGGGGCATTCCTCACTTCCTTCAAGGGACTGGCAAATGCTGAACAAGCTTACAGTGGTGAGTGAGTGAGTGAGTGAGTGAGTGAGTGAGTGAGTGAGTGAGTGAGTGAGTGAGTGAGTGAGTGAGTGAGTGAGTGAGTGAGTGAGTGAGTGAGTGAGTGAGTGAGTGAGTGAGTGAGTGAGTGAGTGAGTGAGTGAGTGAGTGAGTTAAACAACTTTATTAGGTTCACAACAGACGCGAGTAAACCAACGTCACCTGGCTCTTGCGGGCCCTCTTGCGGTCCCTCTGGACGGCCAGTTTGAGAGGTCTGGTCCTGGGCCTTAATGAGTTTCTTTATTTCCTCTTGGGCGGGGGACTGGCAGAGGCGCAGCACCCGCCGTACATGTTCAAATTCCGCATAACCACCACACAGGGGGCAGTCCAGGCTTGGGAGCCATTCGGGGTATGTTGTGCAGAATTTTTTTTTTGGTGGGGGGGGGGGGGGGGGGTGGGGGGGGGGGGATATGGTTGTTCTGACAACTGAGATTTCAGATAGAGTTGGCATAGATTCATCGTCGCATCTAAGACAGCCGGTATATATATGGCTTTGATCATCTTAACAAAAAGAAAAGAGAATCCTTCTTGGTGCAGACGACCAGAGGGAGGTTTTCTTCCTTGCGAATAAACTTGGACACCAATTCCGACAGAAATTCCGACACTTCGCAACAGAGCTCCGACACCGATTACGCAAGTGCTTCATAACGGGTTCCTCCGTTGTTTCATGAGTGTGATCTCAGTTTCCGTTTTTCTCAACATTAATGACTCCATTGTTTTAAGGTTATGAAATTCAAGCGAAACGAAAAAAAATAAAGAAGTACAAGCAGGAAAATCGGTTACATAGGCGATCTTCCTAACACACCTGTATGAAAGTACTTTTAGGTTGGAGTTGTTTTTAAGGGTGAGTTGCAGACAACCCGGACGTTGTTGGTAATAATATCTAAGGCTGCAGGCATACGAACATTGACGATGAAGGAATTCTGGGTAATAGATCCTATAAGTTAACGCTACATTAAGGGTTGTCAAGTGACATCAAGCACTCCGATTTCAAAAGATGTAGATTATTAGATGCATTTGCACGGATAAGAGAACAAGCACCACTCACCGTGAGTCGCAACTTTCTTTTCTTCTTGCGATCAATGATTGTTACCCAGTACTCTTAAGGGCGTCGAGATTTAGGCAGTGTCGAAACTATACGTCTTCAGTAAATAACAATTTAATCAAATAAAAAGCTTGCACCGTAAACATATGGGTGCAAACGGCTCCTATAGCTATAACAATCTATGTCGAATCAAAATATTCCTCGATCATAATTAGGAATTGTAGAACAATAATTAGTGAAAATAACGAAAAGAAATGAGGGCCAATTTTTAACTAGCTTCACTTTGCATTTTTCTGACAGCATTGGAAAAGCTTTGAAACATTTTTTAAGGAGAAGCATGAACGTAAATAAAAGTTGTGGAGGCGAAAAGAAAAATGTTTGAGACTCGTGTACTTAGATTTAGGTGCACGTTAAAGAACCCCAGGTGGTCGAACTTTCCGGAGTCCTCCACTACGGCGTCCCTCATAATCATATCGTGGTTTTGGGACGTTAAACCCCAACATTTACTTATAAAAAATATTTTTTTCACCGGCGGAGCTATTTAAGCCGACCGTTAGTGCGCGCAGAGCGAAGAGAAAGCTATCATCATCATGAACCGACACGCGCTCTCTTCATTCTCTTCTTCCTCTTCGTCCTCTTCTTCATCTCCTGCTTCGCTCCCAGAACACGGCGTGGGATGCAATCACTCTGATGGGCGAGGCAACGAGTACAGAGAGAGAGAGACAGAAAGAGAGAAAGAGAAGTAGGGAGAACGAAAAGGAAGTAAGACAGAAAAATTGGGTTGCAATTGATGTAGTTATAAATCCTGCGCTAAATGCAACTCCACTACTGTGGAACCTAAGAAAGAGTGAGAATCAAAGAAAGAGTGAGAAATAAATAGAGAAAGAAAGAGGAAGCGAGAAATAGGGAGAGAGAGAGAGAGAGAGAGAGAAATAGAAATAAGCAGACACAAAAAAGAGATAAAAAACAGAGAGGAAGAAAGAAAGAGAGAAATAAAGAGAAACGAGGCAGGCCGCCCAGCTCCGCACTTCCTTCACGCTTGGCACCACTAATGCGAAGCTGCCTTAAGCTTTTTTTTTCCTCACTTCACCCAAACGCAAATGGAAATAGTGAAATTATGTTGTCGTTCGCCTAGTCACTGCGGCTCACACCCCACTGTGGGCGATTGACCGAGAATTGGGCGGTTTTATAAGTTTACATAAAACGTAATATATATTGTTTTACGTCCCAAAATCACGATACGATTATGAAGCACGCCGTAGTGCAGGGCTCCGGAAATTTCGACAATCTGGTGTTCTTTAACGTGCACTGACATCGCACAGTACACGAGCATCTAGCGTTTTCGCCTAAATCGAAATGCGACCGCCGCGGACGGGATCGAACCCGCGGCCTTCGTGTCGGGCGCCGAGCAACCCCACTGCTCCACCGAGGCGGATAGCGTACAGAAAAACGCATAAATAGTGTAATTTATAGAATATATTAATTACAAGTTAATGAACAGGAAATTTAGGTGAACGATAAAACTTTGAAAAGAAACAATGCTTTTATTTAAAAAAATACATGACTGCCTAACTCTTCTTTTTCTGCCCACGCTCCCGTAGTGGGCAGGAGTGTTTTCTTGCGGAGAAGCAACAATAGAAGAAAACAAGACGGCGGAGGACGTCTTCTACTCAGCCATGTCCGGAACAGCACTCAGGACCGTTCGAAAGTCCCGTGAGTCGACTACGTTATGAACAGCCTTTATCTGCTGAGTCACCGCAAAGCGTCGATACGACATTTCGTGAACAGAGGTTCCTTTCTGCAGTCGTTGTGAGGTTATACTCGGTTAATGTACTCTCCGGTTAATTACTCGTCGGTTAAGGTACTCGCCAGTGTAAGACGCGCCTGCTCTCTTTTTGCCTTATCTCTCGGTGCCCCGTAAGATTTTTTTTTGCAACGGTGCACCACTTGTACTGTAGACCTTCTATACTTTAACATCAGGGGCCGAATTTGCAGAGGCTTTATTTCGTAATTGCACTCTTGCCATTGGCCAGCTGGTTCCGCTAATGATATGTCCTGCATCAGAATTGGCTCAAATATTCTCCTATTAACAATTCTAGTGTGAGACTGCACGTAATCTGGCAGCCTTGTGTCACATGTTGATGTTGTAGTGATTCAGTTTCGTAGCTGTCCTAGGCGCGTGTGCACCATTGCTGTATTGATGCCGCATGATGCTGCCTATTAAAGTCACCTTCGTTATCTAACCGCCATGTTTACGTTTTGAGCCCTCACACTAGCGTAAGGAATTTTCGTGAGTGCGGGCCCCGATAACGTTGATTTAGGCCATAGCTGCTGTCGAGAGGCTAATACAAGAGGAGCGAACGTCAAGTGACCGATGTCAGGAAGAACCAGGCCAGAAGAGAGACACGAACGGCATTATCCAAGGACAGGGAGCTACTCCGGTAAACGGACCGGAGCCAACTGGTTCACGTGAACCACCGAGGCCAGTCACGCCCACCAATGCGCTATGATGGGATCGGGGAAGTTGTCATGGGCAGAATGAAAACGGCATGTCACTCTAGGAAAAAAAAGCCGAGTATTTGGGAAGTATTTATGCCACGGAACAATGATCGTCATCTGGCTTGCTCGCGTTTCCTTTCTTCGAAACTCGGCTATCGCCACTTTCCTATCAAGAATGCTATGTCATGCTCATAACGCGCTCACTGTTGGTGACCAGGAAGTGCCGAGACCACAGCGACAAGGAAAGCATGCGATATAGATGAAGATTATAGTTGCATGGCAGAAATACTTCCCAAATACTCGATTTTACCTTAAGGTGTAGGTGCCGTGGGTGTAGTGCTGTTTTTAGGTATTTTCGTAAAAATAGTTTTAGGGGCGTAGCTCCTCTTAGTCTAACCTTGTCAGGTCTCCGTTGTCCGGCGTAAACGGATCTCCCGTATGATGCAATAGATGGCGCTGTCTCATAGAAGTATGCTGTACATGGCGAGGATGGAAAAAGCGCTAGAAGGTAGCAACATTGGATTTAATTTGTCACACAAACAGGTCGGAGCGATATGGTTGAGCAGAAGTTTCCAGGTCTATTTTATGCTGATGATATTGTCTTATTTGCGGACAGTCAAGATGATATACAGCGACTGGCAGATATATGCGGAAGGGAGTGTGAGGCTCTAGGACTAGGATTTAGTGCAACAAAATGTGGATTGATGGTATTCAATGATCACGGAGACCATACGGTCTTAATACAGGGCCAAAAAATACCGAGTGTAAGCGAGTACCAGTACCTCGGAGTATGGGTAAATGATGGGGATAGATATATGGAGGTACAAGAGAAAGCATCGGTAGCAAAGGGAAAGAGGAATGCTGCAATTATGAAGCACAGAGCTTTATGGGGATACAATAGGTACGAGGTGCTTCGAGGGCTGTGGAAGGGTGTGATGGTCCCGGGGCTTACATTTGGGAACTCAGTGGTGTGCATGAAGTCAGAGGTGCAATCAGGAATGGATGTAAATCAAAGGACGGTGGGCCGCCTCGCGTTGGGCGCTCACGGGAAGACGACAAATGAGGCGGTAAAGGGTGATATGGGATGGACAGGCTTTGAAGTGAGGGAAGCTCAGAGCAAAATGAGATTCGAAGAGAGGCTGAGGAAAATGAAGAAGAGTAGATGGGCAGAGAAGGTTTTCAGGTATTTGTATAGAAAAAGCGTTGACACGCAGTGGAGAAAAAGAACTAGGAGGCTCACCAGTAAATATACGGCTAGCAGTGCGGGCGATATGGCAACAAGGAGCATTAAGCGGAAGGTCAGAGAGGCGGAGAGGACTTATTGGTTGAGAGCGATGGAAAAGAAGCCGGCTCTGAGTAACTACCGAAAGGGAAAAAAGGAAATAAGGAGGGAAAGGTTTTATGATAATTCAAGGGGAAGCGCTTTACTGTTTGAAGCAAGGTGGGGCTGCCTTAGAACGCGTAGATTATAAAGCGAGATTCAGTAACGAAGAAGAACAATGTACATGCTGCGGGGGAACTAAGGAAACGATGGAACATGTACTGATTGAATGTGGCGATATTCACCCAGGTATACGTGTGGGCACGAGTCTACATGAAGCCTTGGGTTTTAGAGACAACAATGGAAAGTTGAACACGCCCGCGATAGAAATAAGAGACGGTTAGAGTATTGGTGGCAGAAAAGTAGAGATAAAGTACAAAAATAAATAATTGGGAAGAAAAAAGGTCATTCTGCCTTAAGAGGCAGAGAGATGGACCGTGAATTTATATTTTTTGGTATAATAACATAGATTTAGTCAATGTAGATAAGGCATTAGGACAACATGAAACAAGGAAGTTTTTTTTTCTTTCTTTTTTTTTCTCATTCGAGCCTGGTGGCAGACATGTCACCGCCCCGTTATAAAGGGGACGCTCATAGCATCCATCCATCCATCCATCCATTTCTTTCGTCCAATACGTGTGTATAAGCCACTCAGCTTCCTTGGTGCCGAGAACACTACAGGCACACCATACCTGACAGCCACCTTTTAGGGGGCGAAGCTCCTTATAGCGGCACCCGTTCGTCCCGTCGTAGTGTGTAACCAGTCTTAAAAACGGAGGGGGCGTGCACACATGAAGGCTCCCTAAAGACAATGCGCTGCGACAGTACGTGATATGTATCGCCCTCTCCTCTCCTACGCTTCCCCTTCTTTCTCCTCTCCTACGTCCTCCGGGGCTAAAAGCTGCCGTGAGCAGCTTGACTGGACCGAGGAGGCGTTGTACATGACAGCGCGATAACAGTAAACGTTTCGGTACAAAACTAAAGCGAAAATTTGACACTCAGATAAATGCTTTACGACACTCAGATACATGCATTAAGAACATGTGCCACATGTTTCCTGACGTAATATTGGCGCAAGTTCGACGTTAATTTTAACTGACTGAAATTTTAATGACTTGGTTGCCTCATAGTGTAATGAATGCTGTGAAACAGATGGTATTACGCGATACCTCAGTGAAGTTTGTCAGCATATTGAAGTGACCAGCTGCATTTCGTCGCTAATCTCCTGCGCTGCAGCGAATCGGTCATGGGGTCACAAGCTGACCTCGTCCCTTGCTGGTTACGGTCGTCGACTGGAGTCCATGTCGACCATCATGAGACCCAAGACGAGTCCGCGGAGAAAGTCCGGCGGCGACTTCCACACAACCTTCTCCGCTTTGTACCCGAGGCGAGTGCTCATTCGTTTCATTTATTTTTTTAAGGCGAGTGCCTTAGATGCCTCATCAAACGCGAAAATTGACCGTCGGCGGCTTCAGCGTCCCGCGGCGGCGGGTCGACACGAGTGATGCAAAAAATCATCATCATGTTAGACGTTGCCATATGACGTCATCATGACGTCACCGGTCGCCAAAATCTGTGACATCACTATGACGTCACATAGCGTTGCGTCGTCATCACAGGACATCGTCGTTTGGCCAAAGGTGTGCCGATCATAGTGTGAAGTCAGCCGTGATATATTTATTCATAAACCGGATTCAACGATACATTCAAACTACACGCGATAGCTATCTGCGACCAGCGAGCATGTAAACGTATTTTTACTTAAAAGGCGAAAAAAGTTTTTTTTTTCTGAAATGCCTGCCGAAACGCTCCAGGTCCAACGTCCCGTTAAACACGACATTGGCTTCACCAAAGCGACTGCGTGTAGCAAACTGTTTCAACCAGAAGTGATATAAAAGAACGTTAGGCGACAAGAATGCCTAATTTACTATTCGCCCAATCTTTGCGGCCTCTTCCTTGTCAACAGTACACAGAAATGGCAAAAGTAAGTCGCATCTCCAAATGAGGACGCCGTATCGCAAAGGGGTATAATCGCGGCTGCTCACCTTTCGATAAGAGCCCATATTTAGAACATGAATCATCACGTTGCATTGGTTATCCATTTTCCGCCTCCCTCATTCGCGAAACGCAGCATGGACTTCAGCGATTCGCTGTGGGACGACCGCACCCCCCTGGAACAGCTGCTGCTGATGGGGCTGTGCTTCGGCCTGTTCCTGCTCATGATCAGCGCCACGTACCTGGCCTACTTCTCGCACACGTATAACCTGCCCAGCCGACGACACGTGTTCGGCATGGAGTTCGACGTCTGCACCAAGGAGGTCTGCGTTGAGCACGGTACGACGTTGAAGTTCGCTTGCTGGCAGGAAACTTAAGCAGCCCGGTTAATTATAGACCAGAAGCTATTTGATTGCGTGAAAGTCTTTTTTTTTGCCCTGGTTTTCTTAATTATAAGTTCAGAATACGTTAAAATGTCTCCAGTACAGCGGAACGTTTTCTTAGGCGAGAGCTTCAGAACTAATTTTGGCCACACCGGTGTAGTGGACTCGAAAGGCTATGATCGGTGTACTTCCGATTTTGAAGTGCCACAATGGTACTTGCGTGTATACTTGACGCAGGCCCTTAGCCAGGGGGGGGAGGGGGGGCTAGGGGCCCGGGCCCCCCTCCCCCCGAAATTTTGGTCAAGTACGTGCTTTTACCAAAAAATAAATAATAAAGATAGGTGTTTTTCTCAAATAGACAAGGTTTTCAGCAGGTGCCCCCCCCCCCCCCCCCCGAAAAAAAATCCTGGCTACGGGCCTGGCTTGACGGTGTACATGACGTGCCTGGTTCTCACGCAGCGCGCCTGCTCGAGTCCACGTTGAACCGTTCGGCCGAGCCGTGCGGCCACTTCTACGAGTACGCCTGCCACCGGTGGCCCCGCACGGTGGCCGCGGGTCTCACCGAGAACACGAGCAACGCGTGGACATTGCTCAAGCGAAACGTCATCGCCGAACTCGAAGGTGAGCATGCGCTGTGGGTTGTGCTACTTCTGCGGGCATTTCGAGTTCCCTGGCTTTTCCCATAAACGCGACGGTATACATATCGTGTCCTTGCGTATATAGCGAACGCTCTCGTATTTTCGCGTCATATTCCTAGAGGTGCTGCATAATTGAAGTTTATTGCCTACAGCAGTTCACAAGTGCATACGGTGCAGCGAGCCACTTGCCCCATCGTGACGTGGCGCTCGAGCAACGTATAATAATATCTGGGGATTTAACGTCCCAAAACCACGATATGATTATGAGAGACGGCGTAGTGGAGGGCTCCGGAAATTTCGACCACCTGGGGTTCTTTAACGTGCACCTAAATCTAAGTACACGGGCCTCAAACATTCTGGCCTCCATCAAAAATGCAGCCGCCGCGGCCGGGATTCGATCCCGCGACCTTCGGGTAAGCAGTCAAGCGCCATAACCACTAGACCACCGTGGCGGGGCGCGCTCGAGCAACTTGGTGGAAAGCTTCGCACGCACAAGTATTTATGTGTTGTCGGTAGACGGTCTGGTGCCTGAAAAAGAGGCTGTTCTGTTGCTGTAGACTGAGGACCGTAAATGGAATGGGCAATATCAAAATGATAACGGCGCTACACTCAATGAATGATTGAGTACACCCGAGTCGCTCAGCGTTGCCAGTGAGACTCGTTGGACATCGGTGCGAACAAGGCGGTTGTACCGATGCTCACTGTGTCAACGTAAGTGCAGTTACATCTTGCACGCACAGGCCACATACACAGCTCGCCTTGTCGTTGTTGCCTGCCCCCTTTTCATTTCCTTTTTCTTTTTCCGTTAGGCATCATGGGCAGACTCGTCAAGCGGCGGAACGGCGGTGCGAAGCTCAAACCCGTGCAGGAGACGGCAGTGCAGTTCTACCAGTCTTGCACCAACTGGAGTGAGTTGTCATCCAAGTTGCTAATCCTCGTAAGGGACTCTTCTTCGAGTGATGTTAAAAAGAGAAATAACTGGAGGGTCATCATTTATTGTCCGCGCTAACGTCCAGATCACGGTTTTGCTGCGATTTACAAAGGAATGACTGCTGCATTTGCATTGAGTTACGCCTCGAATACATATCCAGAGCTGACATAATTGCTTTGCGAATTCGCGCCGCCTCCTTTTGCCCGAAAGATGCCTGCTGAACGGACTTCTCTTTTACCACGTACGGTTTTTAAGTTCTCACTTTTTAAGCGAAGTGTCTAGGAGTGACATATTTCGGTGGTGGCAGCGGCGTCTGCGGCATAATCCGCGAAAAACCCGGCGCTCGACTGTGTACAGAACTGCGGGTGTACAGAAACGAGACCCCCGAAGGTACGCCGGGCACATGCATGCGTGCTTGTATGCGAAATTTTCCAATAATTAGTGCTCTGCTCGATCGCGGGCCTACCGGCAATCAGCCGTTTCTTATAAGGAAATCTGGTCTTTTATCGAAGTCGCTTGTCATTTCATGTTGTCCCATTTCGTTGTTGCATTGTTTCACGTATGACCGTCGTTGTTGCCTGTAGCGACATAAGTGTCGCGCTGCTAAGCACATGGGTGAAGGTCCAATGCCCGGCGTGGAGGAATGAAAAAGTTAGGACAGAGCGATCCTTAATACGATTGAAAGAAAAGTAGTAGGTCAGGCTCGCACACGCCATGCTTCGCTTGCCTCAGTACTGCCGAGAGGGGAAGGGCTCATAATATTTTTTTATGCATACAACTGCAGCTGAAAAGCCGGAAACTGCGTTTTCTGTGTCCGTCTATGCGTTCGTCTGTCCGCTCCGTTTCGCCGACGATAAAGGCCTCACAGAGTTGCCGTCAGGCCATAGAATGAAGGGAAACGTAACTGAACTGAATCCATCGGGAATTGATATCGTGCTTTTGCACTTGGGAGCACGACGCCCTGACACTCCAGCTATCCCGTACATCTTTTTTTCTTTTTATTTAAAATCGAATAGCTTATTCCTCCTTCTTCGTGATCGACTGCCAGGATTTGTTAGCTGTTAAAAGGAGAACGTAGCGACGTATGAAGAAGGAAAGTGTTGCCACAGAGGAGGTGCAAGCAGGTAGGCATGAGAGAGGGAAAAGGGGCAGGCCTTTTCGCACTTCGCTGGTTGTTCAGAAAGGCCCTGAAGCCACACGCTAGAGGTTTGCGAACCGCAAAGATCTCGAAAAGCGGCCGCCCAGAGTGCTGTGGCAAAAAGCGAACACAAGTGCGCGACATTGACAGAAAAAGACGGAAAAATGCAATCATACGTTTTAATCATTATTCGCATAGAACGCCCCCGGAATATCTCACGCGTTTCCTGTTCTCTATCTTGTATTATCCCACTCGCGACTTTCTGCAAATCTCAACCCAGGGCCGTAACTAAAGGGGGGGGGGTGAGGGGGTTCTGACAACCCCCGAAATTTTTTCATGCTTTACCTTTTAGGGTGATACTAAAACACTTGCACGCGTTCACAGCGACCACCAGTTGCCAAAGTTAGCCGTTTTGCACACAAACACCCCCCGAAAAATATTCCTGGGTACGGCCCTGTCTCCACCTACTCGCCCAGCTGCACCCCTTGCTGAACACAAGTGAACACAAGTGAACAGCTGCAGCGGATCTCCTGTCGCTTCGTTCCTTTTGTGACTTGTCTCCGCGCGCTGGTTCACACGTAAACATGAACTATCACCAACTCGCCCAACTTTCAACTTTACTGGCCGGTCGTAGGCGTGCTCAGAGTCCTCCATTAGGGTATGTTTCGTCGCAGCCCCCCCCCCCCCGCCCCCTCCTCTCGTTAGACGAGCTCCGCCATGATGCAAAAATGAAAATGCAGCGATGACGTACTTCTCAGGGAGGCCTGTCATTGGTCCCCAGCTTTCTGGTGTGAAAGGTGGGAAGTAAACAGTTGTTTGAATCCAACATATGGGGTCCTTGGACGCCATTATCGTCAAACAAACGTGCGTAGACATAACCCTGCGTATTGAAAAATGACGTGAAAGGTCCGACTCAGTAAAGCTATTGGGCAGAATTGGCGGCCCCCTTTACATAATTAGGTCCTCCCCGCCTACTCCACCCGCTGCGGCATACCTCCTAATCGTACGGTAGTTTTGGCACGCGAAAATGCCGAAATTTAATTTTAATTTGCAAGAGGTGCAATGCAGCGCTCCGCAACGCCGTCGGCCTGGAGCCCCTGCGCGACGTGCTGAGCAACCTGTCGGTGCGCTACTGGCCCCTGCTGGACGTCTACGGGGAGGAGTACAACGCGCCGCGCATCCTGCTCAGGCTGCTGCTCAGGCTGCGCCTGGACGTGTTCGTCTCGCTGCGCGTGCAACGAAGCCTGCGCAACCGGTCGCACTACGTTCTCAACGTGAGTGTGTTGCCACATGTGTTCACTGCCGATGTTTTGCCGGGTACGGGACTGACCTAAAAGGACTCGGAATGTGGAGAATAAGCTACATTGCAGAAGCAGTTTTCGCCCGTGCGTTCGTGCTTGTTTTGGCTTACTCGCACCCTAAACAATGCACAATTTGGCGGGGGGATGGGTATTAGAAGTAATAAAAACTGGTCAAACAAAGCGCACAAGATATGCAATGTTTTCTATCTAAAATGTGTTCAGAAAAAAAAAACGAAAACGATGTGCTGTATTTATTTATTTATTTATTTATTTATTTATTTATTTATTTATTTATTTATTTATTTATTTATTTCATGTCTGCATCGCCCCAGTGGGCATTACAGCAGGGGGGTTACAGCCAGAACAAAGAAACAAAGTGATCTCACACCCAAAGCGTAGTAAAACACATCGTTGTTCAAAATGCTAATAATTCCAGGCGATAGAGCATTGAATTGTCTTATGGCTCGTGCAAAAAAAAAAAAAAGGATACCTGAAGACGTCACCCCTGAAAGGAAACTCGCGGACTTTCAGTGCACGGTCGCGTCTCGTCGAAATACAGGTGCGTCAGGGGCGTTGCCAGAACTTTTTTTCAGGGGGGAGGTGGGGCGTTCAACCATACTTTATATATGTGCGTGCGTGCGTTGTATGTGTGCGTATGCGAAATTAAAAAAAAATTCGGGGAAGAGATGCTTACCCCCCCCCCCCCCCCAGGCTACGCCAATGCCGTATGTATTTTACCATAATAGCTTCCCTACTATCATTCTCCAACCCTTCAGAAAAAATGGTGAACGATTTTCTGTGAAGCGTCGATTCAAGTTTGTCAAGTCAAACTCCCCTGTGAGTTCAATATAGTCAATATTTTCCATAGAAAGACATGCTCGTGTCGCCGGTTTCAAATGGAAAACTTGAACGTCCCGACAATTTTTATCGGGCATTCTGAAATTGTTACTCAGCCAAGGGTAGCATTTAAGTCAGGAAGCTCACGCTTTCATTTTCCAATATGCCTAGCATTTACATTAGCTGAGTGAAAGTACTCTCGCTTCGAGCGAAAACCAGCTGTGACGACTATGTCGCAAAGGTGACGGACAAGCGCGCCGTTGTTTTGTGTCGTAGCCGAGGTCGTAACCGAGCATAGGCGTTCGCACGGCCGTCAAGATTGTGCGCTACAAGCGATGCAGCGGCACCAAACAAGCTACATGGACGAAACATCACATGACAGTCGGGCGGTTCTCTCACTTGTTGCGGTGCGTTCATCAGGCGTATATCAGGCATCCGATCGTGAGCGGCCGTCTTTACGGAAAGCACACCCGTGGCCTCCGCGATTAGCTCCACAAACGCGGCGCGTTGCCGGAGCTAATCGCGGAGGCGATGGTACACCGCAGCAGCCGTGACAACGCCAGCGCATCTGGCTTCTCGCCTGCTCACCCACTCGGCGATTATACCTCTCACCTGTAGAGGATGAAAAAAGTTAGGAGAGAGCATTAAGCCACGCAGCCAGCCTTCGCAAGCGAAGGCTCCGTGAAAACGGTAGTGTCGGCCCAACATAATATGACTTGAAACGCAGCGTATTGGTCGAGTGCGCTTTGTGCGTCTGCGCTGCCGCAGCTATGCCAGCACTGAACGTGAGCACTGACGTGGGTGTCAGGTGTTGGGCCTAAACTCGTTTTCTGCCTTCAGTTTTGTTGTGCGATGGTCCCTCCTAACTTTTTCTTCCTCTATGCTCAAAACATCGTGCCGACATATTTAAAATAAAACTATCAGCCACGTGCGCGCAGATAAGAAAGATTCTGCCCAATTGCTACGTAAAAATAAAAGAAAACGACCAAAAATCGCCAGCGAAGTTTCATGATACCAGACATGATCAATATCAATACACCTAACTACGTGTAAGCATAGAAATGAATCATCGTAAGTTTCACGCGTGCATACTAATGAGGGCAAAATGAAACACTGCAGGATAAAAGTGCTGAAACAGATAACAGCTATTTCCCTTGCTTATTGCATCTTCGGATACGAGTTTTTTATCCTAATGTGTGCAGGTGAAGCTTACCTTTTATCTTTACAAGATTTATTCACACGCGTTTGGCGAATCTCCCATAGTGGGTGGGGGCCACGCTCTGAGGAATGTCAGACGTACGTAGCCCGTGCGCGAGCCGCTCGTTCCGCTCGCGCGAGTGTTCGAGATCTGTCTTCAGACGCTGGTAGCCTGAAACGGCACTCCAGGTGAATCGCCTACTTCATCAGTACCTGGCTAGTTTGAAGGCATGACAGCCGTCGCTGCAACTAAGTGCAACACGAGGAGGAAGCGTAATCCGAATCTGTTTGGCCTTCGACTCGACAAGCAGCGGGGCGTCCAACATCTTGCCATCCAACATGGTCATCATGTGAATAGACATGTAGGTCACCAACTTGTCCTCGACACAAGCCCGAAAAGCCACGTGCGTTTTGTACTGCTCAATTGCCCCTTCCAATCTCCACCTTGCGTCGGAGACAACGACCACGTGCGGCTTGGATTCAAGGTCGAGTGGAAGCCCCGTGCCTTTCCCATTGGGACAATGTCCCGGCCAACGTCGACGCTGTGTCAAAGACCACCACCACGGCTTCTACCTAAGACCGAGGAGAAGCAACGTGCGCTTCCCATTGGGACAATGCCCCGGCCAACGTCGCTACCTAAGACCGAGGAAAAGCAACGTGCGCTTCCCATTGGGACAATGCCCCGGCCAACGTCGACGCTGCGTCAGAGACCACCAGCACGGCTTCTACCTAAGACCGAGGAAAAGCAACGTGCGCTTCCCATTGGGACAATGCCCCGGCCAACGTCGACGCTGCGTCAGAGACCACCACCACGGCTTCTACCTAAGACCGAGGAGAAGCAACGTGCGCATCCCATTGGGACAATGCCCCGGCCAACGTCGACGCTGCGTCAGAGACCACCACCACGGCTTCTACCTAAGACCGAGGAAAAGCAACGTGCGCTTCCCATTGGGACAATGCCCCGGCCAACGTCGACGCTGCGTCAGAGACCACCACCACGGCTTCTGCCTAAGACCGAGGAGAAGCAACGTGCGCTTCCCATTGGACAATGCCCCGGCCAACGTCGACGCTGCGTCAGAGACCACCACCACGGCTTCTACCTAAGACCGAGGAAAAGCAACGTGCGCTTCCCATTGGGACAATGCCCCTGCCAACGTCGACGCTGCGTCAGAGACCACCACCACGGCTTCTACCTAAGACCGAGGAAAAGCAACGTGCGCTTCCCATTGGGACAATGCCCCGGCCAACGTCGACGCTGCGTCGGAGACCACCACCACGGCTTCTAAGACCGAGGAGAAGCAACGTGCGCTTCCCATTGGGACAATGCCCCGGCCAACGTCGACGCTGCGTCGGAGACCACCACCACGGCTTCTAAGACCGAGGAGAAGCAACGTGCGCTTCCCATTGGGACAATGCCCCGGCCAACGTCGACGCTGCGTCAGAGACCACCACCACGGCTTCT